>NW_021163117.1:0-600000 GCF_004324835.1 Dendronephthya gigantea
TAGTAAATATATCCAAGGTGTTTTGTATCTAGTTTTTTCTCAAGAAACTAGCGTAATTTTTGTGTTTCAAGCGATGGTATTAATGTATGCATCAGTTGTATTTTTTGTGAGAGAGTTGCCAGCCTTAGAATAATTATATACATACCAACTTTGTGTACAAATGTACATGTCATAGAAAAAATTGCTCGTCTGTAAGAACCTTAAACATATTGAAATTAAACCTAAATAAATGAATTCAACTGAATATTTTATATCAACATGACCGTCGTTTCTCAGTGGCGTAGCCAGCCTGACGATTTAATCATGCGATGCAAATTTTATGTTATTATCATTATTTAATTCTTTAGAAATTCACTGTTTCACAGTCAATGAACACGAAAATATTAGCGTGGCATGACTAAATTGTCAGGCTGGCTACGGCATTGTCGTTTCTTTCAGCACGAAGATTCGTTCGCCCGTGCATTTCACAAAACACTCTCTGAATCATGTCTGGCTGCCGTTCAGTTTAAATTATGCTGGAGTCGTTGAGTTCCATGCAAATTTCTACAGTTTTGTTTAGATTAATTATTCAATTCAGGCAACTTTTGTCAAATTACAGCCGTTATGCGGCAAATTTAAATATGAAAGGTTCAGTGTTTTTACTCAGTGACACCATGTAATGGTTGCATGTCATGTAGATCATGACCGATCAGACGATCAGAGACAGTGTTTTGCAGCCGACCCGCGAAGACAGTTCTTTGTAAGAGAATTCAAGCAACTCATGCTATATCTATGAGACTAAAAACATGTCATCGAGAGGTTTTGTAATCACTGTTGATTTTGGCAATAATATTATACCCTTGTGCTCGACGAATTGAGAAATGTACTGTGCGATAAGGTAAATAATTATCCAATGTACTTTAGTGTTAATTAAACTATACTCCGATAATACTATAAGCTTATAGAGACTATTGTGCGATGGTAAAACCGACACGGCTGTCTATATTTCACTGCAAGGGCATGAGCTTCGATGCTGCCGTTTTTACCATTAAATATTTGCGTTGTCCCTTACGTTGTCGGGTGAAATTAATGCTCATATTTTCCAATTTGAAACCTGTTCATATTCTCGTTTATAGTATTGTTTAATGGTATTATGCGGGATTTTCCTGTATTTCATCTAAGAAACCAATACCTTAAGCAAGTTCATAGGAGTTGAAATCCTTGACAGCATTGTATATATATTGTCAGCTAGCGTACGTAATACAGGGTGAATAAAAAAAATGACACCTTTGAAATTCAAATTAGCCGCATAGCGGCTGTAATGTGACAGAAGTTGCCTAAAATATCTCATGGGTGTACGAAGCATATCAAATCATTAACAATTAGTTATAATACTTAACCTAAAACATAAAGTTTGTTGTGTAAACAGTTTCATCAAATCGTTTTTCTAGCACAAGCGCCACGTTGGATTATTTCAATTGGTTTAAACACTTTCTTAACCACGTCTTGTTGATTGTATACATGGGAATTGTCAAATCCCAGCCATAAGTTTGGGACTAATTCAAAGGTGTCAGTTTTTTTACTCACCCTGTATATCAATAATTTACAGTGTTTATTTGTTATTGCTATGGACTGTACATACTTCGCATTTTTGGGTAGCGTCGATTGCAATTCAAACAATAGATAATGAGATGATAATGAAGCTTAATGAGGTTTATCATCTCATTATCCATTGTTTGAATTGCGTTCGACGCGACCAAAATGCGACGTATGAAGTCAGCCTAAAGGCCTGTGGACATGGAGCGAGTTATCTCGGCTAGGCGAGGTAAAAGGCGCATCACATCAATGGCTTAACCTGTTTAGTTTTTCATTATAATAATGCAGTTTCACCTCGCCTGGCCGGGATGACTGGCTCAATGTAAACAGGCCCTAATTTAGGCCTGTTTCACACGTCAACTTTTCATGTGCTGAATAGAATGCAAATGAACTTAAACAAATACTTCAGCTCAAGAACATTAGGGTTCGGCACATGAAAAGTTTGAAGTCTGAAACTAGCCTAACTTTAAAATTTCCCAATAATTGCACATTATTATACTCATGCAGAGAGTGACCCGGACCTTTATTATCATGGTAATATAAATGCTTACAGAGAGGTAGTCCGTTGAATTGCATCTCGGGGAATCTGATGAATAATGTGCTGATAAATAAATTTGAGATTTAACTGAAGGCATGTAATTTCCAATGCCCCAAAATAATTCAAATTTTAACGTATAGGTGATCTTAACATCGACTAAAGCCTAGCGCACACTGGTGCACTTAACACGCACACGCACACACGTCACTCGTGACGATTGTCACCTGCACATATTCCTCGTCTGCGGGGACCAAATTGAGATATTCTGTCATTCGTGTCGTAATATCCAATTATCAAACATGTTTGATATTTTCTATCACGCGTGACAAATGCGCCAAGTGTGCGCTGAACAAATGCGATTAAAACATGCAGCAAGGAATATGTAAATGCGAAATATACAGGGTGTCCCAAAACAAGTACGATCGTACTATAGGGACCAGGAACTGCGTAACCGAGTTTAATTTCTGAACTGCATTGTATTTATAACAATGGAGAGGACAATGTATTTCTAATCGTTTCCGTTTACTTATATACTGTATAGGCTGAATATTAATGATATGTATATATATTTGCTGCAAATATATCAAGAATTGCTTGTAACTTGCTTCAAAGGTCAAAAGTAAAAATTCGAACTCCGTCAATCGATGCGGAATTATGCTTAAAATAATTGTGCCAAGTTTCATTCCGATCAAACAAGTAATGAAAGAGCCTTAGGGTTTTTTTTAAAGATCGTCGCCCCCTAACAACAACAACAACAAGATTAGCAGCGGTTAGGGACCAGTTCCTGGTCCAAAAATGTCCCCTCTATTGAAATCAAGCCTTTGTTCGAATCTGATTGCCTTAATATTATGATAAACCCAATTGAAAGTAAGACGCTTTATTTGAATGCCTCAACCTAATAAATATGCTATTTACACACTACTGCGTTGATCATGCATTCAAATTCCAACAAAAGCTTCATTTCAATAGCGGGGACTTTTTTTTGGGACACCCTGTACAATAAACAAACTAAACATGGAGTATGAAAGTGACGATTATTTGTCTGAAGACGAAGAAATTTTGCTCTTCCTTTTCCTTTTGGTTATGCGTCGGCGCCGGAGACGCCTAAGGGTAGCCAATCGTAAATATGGACGAAACGACGGATGGACGAAACGCTTTTTCTCGTAGATCTCTTTTTTGAAATCTCGCGAGCGTACATTGTAAATACACGGATATTCGGGATATATGTCTACCAGTTTGTCTTCTAAAATGGCTTCAGCAACCAGTTTACAGCGTTGTTCCTCTATACTTTTAAGGTTATTTATTGTATTTCACATTTACATATTCCTTGCTGCGTGTTTTAATCGCATTTGTTCAGCGCTCACTTGGAGCATTTGTCACGCGTGTTAGAAAATATTAAACATGTTTGATAATTGGATATTACGACACGAATGACAGAATATCTCAATTTGGTCCCCGCAGATGAGGAATATGTGCAGGTGACAATCGTCACGAGTGACGTGTGTGCGTGTTAAGTGCACCAGTGTGCGCTAGGCTTAAGGCTATAAATTTCTATGAGAATGTGAGCAAGCAGTGCAACAACGGATGCTGGTATAATTGTTATTCACAAAGGTTTCTTTAAGTTGTTTTATAAATGTTTTGCAATAAAGAATTTGGAAAACAATAAGGAAAATTATCAAGCAGCATTTATTTAAATATACACGGATACTGGATACAGTTCGTGAATGAGTGGTAACATAGGAACAATTTATGATCTATTTATAAGATTAAAACAAGCTAAAGCTGTGAGAGTTCATAAAACGCCCGCTCAATACAGCATAAAAACAAATTATGTTTACTTCGTTTTTTAATATAGCGAATATCAAGTAGCTTAAGCTCTATCGTAACTGTCATATAATTATTCTGCTGTCACACAATTTATCGTTATTGCAGTGCTGGCGATGTGTTGTTTTTTATCATCAGTTATCAGGATAGTGTACGTGGTATAGAATTATTATATAAAATAGCGCATGTTTTTTCGGTAATCATGACAAAAACTTTAGTTTAAAGTTAACAAAACTCGCATAAGTACTTATGGTTTTATTCAGAAGCTAATTTTCTAGCTGTCTTGCAAAACTCATTCTATTTGCCCGGCGTCACTTGTTTTCCAACGCGAAGATGTATATTATGTGCAGTATACAACGTCTCATGCAACAATAGCTCTGAAAAAGACTACATTATGTTTTATGCATGTTTCTTTATTACGATGTCAAAACATAAAATTAATCGCGTTGTAACTAACACGTAATGCATTTTAAATATAAGCGGAAATTGCAAAACACGTCTAATCGTACGTCTATATTCAGACGGTCTTCGCAAAACCATTTAATTTTCGCTGATAAATTTGAATCATGTTTAATCACCGAATATAACGACGAACTATCCCACAAACTATCACAATTGTCCTCTTTGAGGTTTTTCACTGGGTTTGCCCGACTGATCAAACTATAATTCCATCTTAGAGTGAATTTATATAATTATAGCCTATAATGCACGATATGCACGTCATTAAATTAATCATTTAAGATAATGACTTTTACTCCTTTTTTGCTCTGTTTAATAAAACTGCCTCGTCTTTAAAACCTATTGATTTAACAGCAAACAGGTGTAAAATGACTAATTGAACACCTTTCGCCCCAGTTTCCAGCAGCGATCTTATCTTTTCAGTTGCTTTTAAGTTTGTTGCGATGATTATTGGAGTATTGGGAAATGTCACAGTTATAATATACACAATTTTGTTGTGTAAAGAAAAGACAGCGACATCTTATTTGATAGCAAACTTGGCATTAGCGGATCTTTTCGTGTGTTTAACATTTTATCCACTATGGATCATCGAGTTTATTCAGACTATATTAAACATTGGAAGTGATCAGGTCTTGTTTTGTAAGTTAAGTCGTTCTACCATCTGATCATTGCTGTTTGCTTCAATGGCTACAATTTTCTTAATAACTGTTGATCGTTATTTATTCATCCAAAAACCTCTGAAATATCCTATGATTGTGACACGTCGACGAGTATTTCTGGCTATTTCAGGAGTCTGGTTTACTGCTTGTTGTATTTACGTTATATTTCACGTTCAATATGGGAGATTTAACAATAGAATCAGAGGCCTTTGCGCTTTATTTCCCAGCATTGAATATCCATTACTAGTTCCTCTTGGCTATATTCCGCTTACTGCAATATTTTTTTTGAATTTCCAAATTTTAAGTGTAGCTCAAAAACAACAGAAAACGAATCTTTGACGAATCAATGGTCGAAGGCATCAGCAACCACAACGAACAGCCGAGCAAGACAAAGGTTATAATTCGTCTATTTCAGGCCCTTACAGAAGTAAAAAATTTTTTTATTATTATTACAGTGTTGGCGATCTGTTGTTTTTTGCCAACAGTTATCGGATCCTTGGTAAACAATTATTGCAATGATTCATGCCGACAGATTTGGTTCGTGGTTTTTAACTTCGAGTTTTATGGGATAAACTCAATTGTGAAAGCTTTTATTTATGGAATAAGACATATCAAGTACAGAAAAGCTTATGGAAAAATTCTTTTTACAATTCTTTGCTGTGGCTGTTGTTCCCACTGCTCTTCATAATTGTGAAAATTCCAAAAAGAATTGCAGAACCAATTAGTGTCGTCCATTGTCATTGATTTGTCATTTCCGTCTTTAAATGCATACATTTAAAAAAAGATTTCAACTATTCTTATTTCCTTAGAAATCGCGGAATTTAAAACTTCCTAATCCGAAATAGATTTTTGTAGGGGATTCTTTAACTTTAATGGGGCTTGTAAAAGGGGATAAATTTTTTTACGAGGCTTAATTACGTCTGTATTCCTAAACGTCACTCTCACTTACTATAGCCGCCTAGTCGGCCTAGAAAGCGTAGAACGCGTTCCAAACTATTTTCAATAATTCCAAACTAATTTTTTTTCCGCAAAATTGATGAAAAAAACCAAAAAGTTCAAAGATTTTAATTTATGAAATCAAATTGGCGTTTTTTGCAGACAGTTTTTAGGGACCTGCCAAAAACAACGTATTGAACTAAACGAGACATCATTCTATCAACTGCGACCTGAGATAAATAAGGTATCTGAATTTCAGACACCTAAAACAAATCTGAGCTTGCCAAAATCTTATATATTACCGACAAATGATAAATGGGGAAGCTGAATTTCAGACATCTAAAACGGCTCTAATCTGCCAAGATCGTGTATATTAACCGACCTGAGATAAATAGGGTGTCTGAATTTCAGACACCTAAAATGGTTTGAGTCTGCCAAAACTCAAAATATTTTAATGTTAACCGACAAGCGATAAATTTGGAAGTTGAATTTCAGACACCTAAAACGGTTTGAGTCTGCTAAAATATATTTAACCGACAGATAAATAGCTGAATTTCAGACACCTAAAACGGTTTGAGTCTGCCAAATTCAAAATATTTTAATGTTAACCGACAAGCGATAAATTTGGAAGCTGAATTTCAGACACCTAAAACGGTTTGAGTCTGCTAAAATGGCATATTTTAACCGACCTGAGATAAATAGGGTGTCTGAATTTCAGACACCTAAAACGGTTTGAGTCTGCCAAATTCAAAATATTTTAATGTTAACCGACAAGCGATAAATTTGGAAGCTGAATTTCAGACACCTAAAACGGTTTGAGTCTGCCAAAATCTTATATATTAACCAACCTGAGATAAATTAAGGTATCTGAATTTCAGACACCTAAACGGTTTGAGTCTGCCAAAATCGTATATTTTAACCGACCTGAGATGAATAAGGTATCTGAATTTCAGACACCTAAAATGGTTTCAGCCTGCGAAAAATTCAAAATCTTATGTTAACCGACAAGCGATAAACTGAGAAGCTAAATTTCAGACGCCATAAACGGCGTGAGTTTGTCACAAATATGATATAAACAATTAAATGAACCGAGATTAAAGGCTGAATTTCAGTTTGTACTGTCACCGATCGTGTACTGAAATAAAAAGCACTTTTTCAGAGTGTAGCCCAATTTCAGAAAAATATTGGTTTGACTGTTTGTTTAAATCATATGTGCATAATTCATAAATCAAATGCATCTAAGCAGAGATGAGATTTTAGAGCCAAATTTTAGTCCGTGATCAACGTTTTATGGATTTCAACAACAGACACCTAAAACGGCTTGATTCTGTCAAAATCTTATTTATAAACCGACAATGCATGCAGCGAAACCGACCAGTGAGAAATTGGGTAGCTGAATTCTAGAACCTAAAGCAACTTGAGTCTGCCAAAATTTAGTTTACCTGCAGACCTTCACATCACAACCAAAATACTAAAGTCAAATGCAAAGAATCATATATATAGAATTATTTAATTAGTTTTATAAAAACATTTATAAAACAACGAATTACACATGCATTGTCATTTGCAATTGACACAAATTTTGCGCAATACGTTCCTTGCTTCCTCTTCATTGGGTGTTAAACATAAAACATTCCTTCCTTCCTTCATAGCTGCAGCAGCAACAGCAACTGAAACAGTCATAAAAATAGATCAATTTAGTTGGAATGTTATACTGCATAATATTTAATTATGTTTTTTACGGGAAACTACTTTAAAATATACTGCGCGAATAGGTGAATAAACTGAAGGAAGAAAGCTAGTGATCCAATGATAGTGTGAAGTTTCATAGTGGGACACAACTAATCAACCTCATCCTTTTAGCTCCCATATTGAAAAGGTTTCAATTTTGCATTAACAAGAAAGTTTCTCGAAATTTTTGTCAACTTGAAGAAAAGCCTAATTAACATTTAAATAAGAAAAAAGAAATTGTCTAAATAAAGTTCAAAGCGCTGAGGTAGTTGAATGAATCACTAGGAACAGAATGACCTTCACCACTCAGAAAGTTTATACTTCGACTAGCCATCTGACTATCTGACTAGATGATTGACTATGTCCTATCTGACAAGATGATTGACTATTGACTATATATAGGCTATTTGTGTTATTGTTGGGCTTAAATGTAGAAATGAATAATTACTTCGCAGGACCCGCAGGGTTCGCAGGGCCCAAATGGCCGTTTCACCGCCCTATCATTCATTTTTTAATCTATGGCCCTATCTTATATACACCCTGATTCAATTAAAGGCATGCACTTATAGTCTCAAACTCGAATTATAATATTATCGCCCCGTCGTAAAATAGGTGGTTTTTGAGGGCCGAGGCGCCATTCCTTGATTTAGGAAAGCTCGCACGAGCATTATCATATACTGTCAGAATTCTATCATTTATACTATGTAACCTGAAGATAGAAATCTGGTAAACATTGTAAAATTATAAACTATATATTTCAGTCAGACTGCTCAATATGTAGTTTTATAAGCTATAACAGTCCATTATTGCTAAACCTTGGCTTTAGGCATATTAATTGATGAGTGTATACTTCATAATGAAAATTGAATTTCAACCAACATGTCACGGCGTGCGTTTTAGTATATGACTTGTGAACGCTAAGCGAGGGCTAAGTGAACCTCGCTAGGAGATTTTACTTGTAGTTCAACTATATCAGATATTGCGCTTCAAGGCATGACACGCCATAAAGCGCGATTAGGCGCTGGACTATAGTGAGTGGGGGAACAGTATTTTAAAAATCGCTTTACTGTATTTTTATACAACTGGTGCCAATATGGTTATCAATTCCTTACAACAAACATATAAAACTAGGACTCGAAAGGTCGCTGGTGCACGCAGCATATCATTTCAGCAGGTAGAGACCAATACTACCGAGTATATAATACCAAATATATTACCCTTTAATACATGATATTATCTTTATATTAATCACAGTAAGAAACTCAAAAAATTAAAAATCATACCTTTACAGCTACGCGATTCTTAACTTTTCCCACTTCAGCGCGCAGAACATGCGAATACTCTACATTATTTTGGAATGCCAAATACCGTTGACAAACACGTACGCTTTGTCCTCATTTACTCGAATTGACCATTTGAAAGAAGGCATTTTTTAAATACTGTTTGTTGACTGCTGAATAAACCTTGCTGAACAAAACTGCTGGTGTATTTGCCAGAGGGAATAGAGTATATTTTGGCAAGGTTTTATAGCGTCAAACAAAATGATAGCGTCAAACAAGGTGTTAGCGTCGTCATACAAGGTGATAGCGTCTTCGCGGCTCAACGAATCAGCGTTCGAGAACACAAAACCGTAGCTAACTGAGGAATTTTTCATTGTTAAAAGGTTCAAAACTCAACCAATCAAAAACGTTTATACTAATTAGCGACAAAAATCATAATAACGGAAAACGTTTGAAAACTTAGAAGGGTGTAAGCTGATCTTAGTGAAAACCGGCTGTCTTCTAACTTCGTAACTATAAGCTTGTCTGAAATATTTTGAAGAAAGCGGTAAAAGGCTAAAACGCATAATTGTAGTTATGTCGTCGCCTTGTGGGTTTGGATTTTCATCCTCGGCGTCGCCGTCCACTCTTGAGAGAGAGAAATAGAAGCCAGTTCGCCTATCGGTATTGGCTTCAGCAGTGACCATGAGAACACGAGGAGTCCGCAAAGTGGTAAGAGATCACAAATAAGCAATCCGTATAATTGAATATAGTATATGAACTATAGTCTATATCTACACAATTTTTATGATGATATTTAGTGACGAGCTTTCCTGGGGATTTTACGACTCCTGCATGTTCACTCACAGCTACCTAGCCTGTACTCTTCGCCTGTTGGAATTGGATTTAGCAGCAGTGACAACGAAATCACACTAAGTCCGCTAAACGGTAGATATGTTACATTTCTACATGTCTAAATATAAAATTAAGATTAGAAATATATATTCACCTGTATATCGACAAACGTTGTAATAATTATTTTGTTCTGCATTTTCTGCTAGTCGCAAAAAATTCGCCATATCCATACACACCGGACGCTATTCAATAACGCGATGCGATTTTCACCGATCCATAAGTTTGATAGTAATTTAAATTTTGTATATTTTAGACGCGCTGTAACATTTTAAGTTATTTGCATTCATGTATTCATTGTTATACTATTTATTACATCGTTTAACTCGTTATACATATATGCATACAATTTGTCGCCCGTCGGCCTTACATGCGCTTCCAAGTTTTAACTAGCGTCGCGCGCGCGTATACAAACAAGAAAACAATAAGATATGAGAAACATCCTTAAACTTTCAGCTATATAGCCTGCTTCTAAGTCTATAATAAATTTGCGGCGTTTAATCAACAATGTCAATGATTATACATTTTAGCCCAATCGCCTGTTAAACGTAGGAGAATGTTCCATGTTGTGACGCCGCCATATACCGTAATGCGCACCTGGCATATTATATAGTAATCACTGGACTAAACTTTACTTTCTTTATAAAATTTTTAAAATCCTCGTAATCTTCGCACTAATGTAGCAAGTATAATTATCGTTTTGTAAGAGTAAAGTTTAAAATTCGTTGTCTAGCTTACATGTTATGTTCTACGCACTGCTTTTACGCTGGGGAACAAACTACATATCTAATGATATCTTGAAGTGCGCGAAGCCTTAACGCTTTGCCCGCGCGGGTGAAGTTAACGTTAAAGTCGTTAATTGAAAATGGCCGTACGCAGACCTAAGACTATATAAGCCCGGTAAATACTGCTTAGAAAATAGCTTGACTAATAATGATCAAATTAATCATGTGTGCTTTTTTGTACTTGTACTAATAATGTACAAGTTTTTCAAAGAGGGTAATTTTCCACAACGGGAATCGCAATTATGTTTCATATAGTATATATACAAATTAAAGTAATATTGGCATTAGTGCATGTAACCTTTAATTTTTCAGATAAAGGGTAACTTTCTACCAGTTGGCCATACACATGAAGACATTGATGCATTATTTGGCTGTTTTTCAAAGCATCTTAAATTTTTTGATGTTATACAGTAAAGGTAAGTCTTAACAGACAAGTCTTAACAGACAAGTACTTATAAAAATCATCTGACATAGTAAATTCTAGGGTATACACAAACAATTACCATACAATTACATTTTGTTCTATTCTGCTGACATACAGTGTAACAAAATAATAGAGATAAGCTGATTACCAAAATTGATTGATTACCAAGATTGCCCTTTACAATGTAAAAAATTCCTTTATATTTGGGTAATTTAAGATCATTGTTTTTGAGCATTGTTTCAAAGTTCAACTTTTTGTCATAGTATCTGAAATTTAGTGAATGTTATCACGGTTAAAATAAAAAACTAGTGAATTCAGGCTTCTGCATGTGCTTGCTTTTTGTTTGTGAGTCATCAGCTTACAGTGCATGTATTGATTTTTTGCACCAATAAATGAAGCAATCAGCCAACAGATAAATATTAACAAGCCATTAATTGTTTTTTTCTGAATATTTTCTTTTTCTTTTTTTAGATATAAGAAAAGCATTTGAAGAATGCTGTAACAAGTTATACCCAGAATCTGAGTGTTTATCATGCATTTATGACATAAAGAAGTGGTTGGATGGTTTGATTATTTTTTACGATGTCAATTATTTCTGTGTGACACTAAGAGCAGCATTCCCTGAGAGAATTGCAATATGTGTTATGATAATTCTTGCAGGAAATTCTGGTATTTGGAAGCATTTGATGTCCTAATGCCAGTGCTGTAGCTAGACCGCTTAATTTGGGGGTGTATATTCATATACTCATGTTTATATCCATAGGAAGAATAGCATAAAAAAAAATCATTCGGGCATAAGACGAATATATGAATATGCACCCCCCCCCCCAATTAAGCTTCTAGCTATGGCCCTGCCTAATGCATAAGTACTATTGTTACTGTATATCTATCAGTAAGCATTAGAAATTGCCATGACTCAATTTATAACCTAAACAAAATATAGCAGCTAAAAAATCGTGTTGCAACACTTGCGTATACAGTATTTACTCTGTTTATTTATTGTCATCAACACGCTTTTGGGCTGCCCTAGAATCTTATAAATCAATAAATGTTTTTTATAATGCAGAAGATTCGTGCTCACTTACCGGTATTGGATGCATATGGCTGCACTGATTTACATATCAGTCATATCAGATCTTGATAATTTCAGTATTGGACAACCTTCTAAGAATTCTACTTGGCGAAACCACGGAAACATTCAGTAATATTTTAAAAAAACTTTATGTATAAAAAAGTTCGCCTTCTTCGCCATACATGTTTTTAAAATACACAAAACAAAATTCAAACGTATTTATATTGTGGCCTGGATCTCTGAATATATTAGATCTGATCTAAATATATTAGATCTGATGAACTGAAGTGGATATATTTAGTAATATATTTTTAGTTGAAATTTTTACTATAAATTTGTTTCAATCAGACCTGGTCTGTTGTGTGTTTATCGTGTAATATCAGTGTATTGTAGTTTAGGTAAGTAGAAATTTTATTCTTTATGTGCGTGGACTGTGCAGCAAAAGAGCAAGTGGTGTACTGAATGCATGTGATGTAAGTTTTAATATATTGTGCACTACTGAATTTGTCAATACAATGAATATATAGCAATTTACTATAGCACTGCTTTGTGGACACACACTTCTGCAAATTGTTGAGGTTTTTGGGTAATCTTTTTTTAATAATTATTCCAATATAAAATAGTTGTTTAAGATTTGTTGACTCTCCTATTACTAATGAATTTCCTATTACTGTATGATTCCATTTGGAAGAAGATGTAAATGACTGAAATTTTGGGTTCCCTTTTGTATTAATCATTTTGCCTTTTTGTTATAATTATTTACTTTGTTGCAAACAAAATGGGTGTCCAAAATTCGGAGTCCATTTTGGCAACCATTGTGCCCTTTTCGTACAATTGCCCTATTGTAAGCAAAATGGGTGTCTGAAATTCGGAGTCCTTTTTTGTCATCATTTTGCCATTTTTTCATAATTATTTACATTATTGTGAACAAAATGGGTGTCCGAAATTCGGAGTCCATTTTGGTAACCATTCTGCCATTTTGTAATAAATGTCCCATTGCATTAGCAAATTGGGTGTCTGAAATTCGGAGTCCCTTTTTGTAATCATTTTGCCATTTTTCATAATTATTTACTTTCTTACAAACAAAATAGGTGTCCGAAATTCAGAGTCCATTTTGGTAACCATTCTGCCATTTTGTTATGAATGTCCCATTGCATTAGAAATTAAATTGGGTGTCTGAAATTCGGAGTCCTTTTTGTAATCATTTTGCCATTTTTTCATAATTATTTGGTTTATTGCGAACAAAATGGGTGTCCGAAATTCGGAGTCCATTTTGGTAACCATTCTGCCATTTTGTTATTAATGTCCCATTGCATTAGCAAATTGGGTGTCTGAAATTCGGAGTCCCTTTTTGTAATCATTTTGCCATGATTATTTACTTTACTGCAAACAAAATGGGTGTCCGAAATTCGGAGTCCCATTTTGTAATCATTTTGCCATTTTTTTTATAATTGCACCTCTGCGAGTAAAATGGGTGTCTGAAATTCAGAGTTGTTTTTGGTATTAATTTAACCATTTTATTTTTCCTGTTCTTTTTAAACATAGTTTTCACATTTTGAAGAAAATATAAGCTTTGAAAAGGGAAAATTAATCTTTTCTCTAAATTTTCATATATTCATTGATTTCAAGTTGGAAATATATACAGTTTGCAAAAATCTACTAAACTACTACTAAATTAAACAGTAAATTTTCCATTCTGCAAAATTGCAAGAAAATATTTTTTCAAATTTACCTCAAAAACCACTTTTTCTTCTGAAATTAAAGGAAAATTATACCTATTAAATATTTTGGGTTAAACTGTGCAGAAAAATTAGTCAAATTCTGCAAAATCAAGAATATTTTTTGTGAATTTGGTAG
This sequence comes from Dendronephthya gigantea, assembly GCF_004324835.1. Classification (NCBI taxonomy): domain Eukaryota; kingdom Metazoa; phylum Cnidaria; class Anthozoa; order Malacalcyonacea; family Nephtheidae; genus Dendronephthya; species Dendronephthya gigantea. Next base: position 14,032 of record NW_021163117.1, read on the forward strand.
TTTGGAATTGTTGAAAATAGTTTGGAACGCGTTGTAGTTTCCTCTACACAAAGTTCTAAAGCTAACAACCATAATTGAAGTTTAGATAAAAACATATTTTTGGAGTGGAGAGAGTGCTAACTTTGAGTTCGTTGGATTCAATCGGGACACAAGCGATGTTAAATACATTAAAATTTGGGGTCTGAACAATTTCATTCGTAATATTAACAGATGATCCGATAAACATATTTTTTGTCTTTTTTTGGATGACTTTGGAGCTTATTTTGTAACATCCATGCATTTACGGACATTTTGAAGATCATGATCTATATTATTAACAAGCTCATAAAAATCATTACCAGATGCACAGTCAGGGAGACAAGTCGTTGTGAAGTCACCAAAATTTGTTGGGCGCAGTGGGACAGACTAATTGTGAAGTTGGACGTTCTGAATAGGAAACGGGAGCCCACAGAACGGTGAAGAAATTGAGATTGCAACTAATTGTACCATTGCAACTAAGTGTCTGCGCGAAGAGATTCTAACGCAACTGCATAATTATCCTGTGGCGTGACACTTCGGGTGGCGAAGACACTGGAACAGGTAAAAAAAAGATTCTATTCGCCGTATAGTCAATCAGATGTGAAAATGTTTTGTGCGCGTTGTGCTCTTTGCGCATGAAAAAAAAGGACGAAGTTTGCGACAAAAAAACACGTCTGGGGAGATATCTTGTCGGTAGCCCTATGGGAAGGATTTCAATTGATCGATGTGACAGGCCCATTCGTTCTCTCTGATAAGGGGGTCGATACCTGTTAGTCACTATGGGTTATTTCAGGAAGCTCTGGTCAACGAGTTTGTTTGCAGATTTGGTGTTCCACTCGAGTTCACTCTGACCAAGGAGGGCAACACGACGACGACGTGGTTGGAATACTCCTCTAGATTAATGTTATGTAAATCGTTGTTCTATATTACCAACTATACTAATTTAATGAGAGATATAAGACGTTGAAAACATTGTTTTTACGTTTACGGACAATTCTATAGAGCCTAAATTCGAGGTAGAGCTCACTGGGTCCTGAAATGCAGACGTTCTACATAGGACGAAATAAACGACGTTTTGCCGTTGTAAACAGAACGTAGATCAAGTCTAAACCTCTCAATAGGTTCTTATTTTTTAAATATGAGAGCCCAACATATAACATTTAAGAAAGCCATCAAAACAATTTAAAGTTTAAAAGTAAATATATTTTTAACGTTTCGCGTTTAACCTAAGACATCTTCAGACAAGTGATATAAAATTACATGAGATTTGAATATATAAAATCTATTTACATATGTAAATTAATGACAGATATAGGAAGGTATAGGATAGTACATGACAAAACCGCACAGACGAAGGGATATAAACACAATACAAAAACTATCAAAACAAGTTACAGAAGATTAAGTGGGATTGAACTGCCCTGAATGTTAAGTGAGGGTTTGAGTTTGGAGATGAGGAGGCTTTCATGCATCATGAGTTCATGTTTGTCAGAACATGAAGAAAGAATTTTAAAATCATCAACGTCGGCAGTGTGCCCTGCAGTGGTTATGTGGAGAAGATGCTGGACAAAACTGGACTAGATGACGGTTTTCCAGTTATAGGGGAAATTCCGAAGTGTTCCGATACTCTGGTAAAAATCTCATGTAATTTTATATCACTTGTCTGAAGATGTCTTAGGTTAAAGACGAAACGTTACAAATATATTTACTTTTAAACTTTAAATTGTTTTGATGGCTTTCTTAAATGTTATATGTTGGGCTCTCATATTTATAATAAGAATCCGTTTTCCGCCTGGCAAATCTCTAGCTACGATATTGAAAACTCTCAATAGATATTTAATAATTCATTTCTTATCACTTTCTCAAAGAGAGTATTGCATATGTGTTCCCTTTCTTCAAAAAGCTGTATAAAACCTGATCGGGTCATTCGAAGACACTTTTTGCACGCTTCAAATGTGATAAAAAGTAAATCTCTCGGACGCTTTCTTAATAGTGTTTTCGATATGGGTATTCCATTTCAAGTCTTGTTGTAATGTCACTCCTAGGAGCTTGAGAGAAGTGACTAATTCAATGGGGTTTGTTTTTATATGCAAGTCCATAAAAGGGGTTTTTGAAAAGGAAATAGTTATTTCTTTGCATTTTTTAACATTTAGTTCGAATTTGTTACTTTGTGACCATTCTTCTACTTCATCTACTATAACAGCTCTTTTGCATAATCTTATAACTAGTAGTATCGTTTACATATTTGACACTTTTTTTGATGACTTAATCTTGCAGTCCGCGATCATAACTATAAAAAATCAGGGACCCTTTGGGACAAAACATCTGCTGGTACCGATTTCCATTCCGAGAAACAATTGTTGGCTACATTAACGCTTTGTTGTCTATTGCTCAAAAATTATACTAAGATATTACGGTCTATTAAGTCAAAGCTTTCCTGAAATCCGGGAAAAGGGGACTCGTACTCTAGCTTAATTGTCGTCGGTGGCTTTAGTCCAGCTGTGAACAAGATTTATAAGAGCGTGAGTGGTAGAGGAATCAGGGATACAACGGTACAGGTCTTGTCTAATTCGGTTGAGAATAGCGGGCTTTATATGTTCTCTGACCACATACTCCTCGGAAATTTTGCTAACGGTGGGGTGTCAATGATATAGTTCTTAGGTCTTTGTTAATGTCTTCCAAAGTTTGGTTTTTATAGGTATAGCTTTGAAATTTTCACTTTTCCATACCTCGGAAGGCTTTTCACATTAAGTGATGAGTTGATTAACATTCCTTATATTAGTTGTTTTTCTACAACATGAAGGGAGATTACAGGCTGGTCGACATTTATGGCATCAAGTCTTTTATATTGGAACATATTGGAACAGGGTATATAAGTTTCTTGGGGCTCGATAAACGCATTGTTAATTTTATTTGCTGGGTTTTGTTTTGTTGCCTTTGAAGGGAAATATCAAGAAGTGGCGGGAAGCAGTTTCGACACAATAATCCGTTGGTGATTTAGACACATTTTCCTTTAGGTTCTCTAAATTCTATTTGTAATATTTAGATTTGCATCTTTTTTGCTTTCCCGATCAGCCATCCCTTTCCAATTTATGTGTCAGCGTAAAATAAATAAAGGTTTAAAAGTCATCACCTACTTATATATATGACTGTGAGCTAGAGAATACAAAAATCACGGATTCTGCTCATTTCTCTTGGGATCTAGCTACGAAATTAAATCGGTTTTTATATCCGTACTACTGAAACAGATGTTAATATTGAAACCGAAGTCCTCACAATGTCATTCAGTTAACTTTGGGTCCGCAACACAACATCAGTTAACTTCAAATGGGTCCGCAACACAAACTACACGAGATAATTCTTCAAACACGGCGTAACGCGGACTTGGAAAGCTAACTAAAGCTTCTCGTAACTAAAGCTTTAGATAACTTACAAGGGTAACGGAATTATGACATTCTCCTGAAGCAATGGTGAAATAATTAGTCACAAAATATTTTAACAAAAATGCACAGGATGCTACTTTATACACCTTTCCACACTCAGTTATGTGCTGAGAATAGTTTTATGACCAAAACCTCTTTTAAACCTCTTTTGACCATCACAGCCGGGCTGGTTGTTCAAAGGCAGGCTAAAATGGCATAAGCTAGAGATAAATTTTATCCCGTGGGGTTATAATTCATTGCGTTGTTCAAAACGGTTTAGCGTGCTAACCCATGGGCTAAATTTAACCCACCTCACCAGGTGTGTCTAGGTTTAGATTTTCAAGATTTTAACAAGTTTCGCTGACTAACTCTGGGACAAGGCTCCTCAGTTGTAGAAATATCAGGCCCGCAAATTTAATCATGCATCTCCTCTCTTCTTCATCATTAAACGATAATTAACATATTTTTCAAATCCGGGTTGATGAGCTTTGCAAGACGAATGCCATTGGTAAGTTTCGCTAAAATACATTTAACGTTCTAACGGATCCTAAGGCTCACATCAGTACGATAGCACACCAGCACTTACACTATATTTGTGCCCGCTGCCGATCGGTAGGGATGGAGACGGTATCCGAGCGAAACGATCGGGCTAGGGGTGAAACGGTGTTTCTTTTGAGTTTGCTGTTTTCGGCGCAGATAATAACTCAACGAACCATGCTATTTTAACGGTACCTCCTCCATCCCGTGATCAACTGTCACACGTGAGTCACTGAAGTGAAACCGTGGAATAAACGATACGAACATCAAAGTACACACACACACACACAAAAAAAAAATACCTGTAAATGTGGCGATCATTAATGAATTTACCTTTACCCCAAACACCAATTCCACGACCAAAACGGGTGTGAAAAGAACTGTGCTTAATCCTGCAAAACAAACTAACAAAAAAAAAAAAAACCCAGCGAGATAAATAAGACGCTTCTCCCGTAGAGTTCACAACATCGCGCGAAGTCGTTAGGGAAACGGGAGGGATGGGTCACGCAAGCAACTAACAACTCGATCAGGCAAACTGGGCTCATTTATACTCACCGGAGGGGGCAAGTAGCCGACCGGACAAGCGTCCTAAGACCCGAGACACTACGATACGAAGACCCGTATAACATTAACTTGCTTTATTATTTAATAATAAATACATATAGATACATGACGAGAAAGGAAACATTTTTTGCATAAACCTGGACAATAACATAGTTAATGACTTTTATTGTGCTTTTATTTAGTATCCAACCCTGTGTATATTCTATTAACTGCGGGTTAGGCTAATGGTAGGAAAAGAATCTCTATTCTAAATATTTTGAAAAACTAACAAGACACGTATTAGTGCACTACACTTTTTGTAAAGTAAACCTTATGTCTTTTTATTGTTCAACATCTTTATTTCTTCTTTCCAAATTCACGTCGTCGTATCATCATCGATGTTGATTTCAGAGAATAATGAAAACCTTTCCAATTGCGCCAGTTGACTCCATCAGCGTTCGATGTGTGTGCGCCATAATGATACAAACCATTCAAATTGGAACGAAGGCAATCACGATACCACCAGGCTCCTTTGAATTTCGCTGCACAATTAATATTGGCAATATCATTGTCAGCATCTTTGGTGCTGAAAGTCATACCGTTATGATATGATAACGAGTCTCCTGCTGTACCTTAATTAATGCAAAAAATCAATTAATTATTACTATACTTAACCAGGATACCCAACTTCACCTATATATAGCGTTTTTCAGTGGGGTCCTGCAAATAATGGTAATAGAACGAATAGGAGTGCAATAATTAATGCACGTAATCGAATGTCCTGAGATTTTTGTTTTGTTAAAAGTTTAGCAAATTCTCAAAATGGAGATATTTTACATTTCTCGAGTTACTACAAAAACTGCCTCGTTTCAATTATATTTATGGATCACTCATTGATAATATTCCTATAAATTAAACAATATTTAATATGCTGGATTTAATAGTGTATTAATAGTTCACTGCAAAGTTGACTGTATAGAGAGCTGGACTATCTTATGATTTTATTGAAATATGACTCAGTTTAATGTAAAATGCTTACCATGATAACCTCCAACATTCAACTTGTACTTCTCATTTTCGCCGCTGACTTTAAATGAATCATAATGAGCGTATTTGGTGTTCCCAGATGTATCTTCCATGTCGATACGAAGTTCATTTTGTGAAATATTTGTCATCCTGTGTATTTGGTCAAGACCAAGCCAATATTCTCCGCTCAAGTTACCAAAACCTTGTTTGTAATCTTGCATCCTCGGTAGAAGTCAACACTTCCATCAAGACGACGTTGAAATACAGTCCATCCTCCACCTGATGTTGTCATATCACAAAACGCTTTGAAACTTTCCTTTCCGTCTTGATCAATTTTGTAAATTCCACTTTGTTTTATTCCTTTGTGATAGATATCAGCGCAATCGAGACCTGAAATTATTGCAATTTAGTGTTCCCAATAAAAGCAGTAATAATTTATTTTAAACGGGTTAAAAACCTCTTGAATTTGTTCCCGTGCATGGGAATAAAATAAAATAGCTTTTAACCTTTCGTCCCTTTTCTGGGTATAGGCTATCAGATTAGGCCAAAAAAGAAATTTTTGTGAGAATATAAGAAAATTAGTACAATTACCAAGTTTGATTTTGCTGGGGGGGGATTATCCCCAAATAGCTCTTTGTTTTTAAGCACAATGCGATATGCCTAATCTAAAATAAGATATCCCATGTTGACAATGCCTAAGTAGTTATGCCATTTTTAGGTTGAAAATACCCTAGACTACATTTCTTGTAAATACTATTTTTGCTCAACAAAATAACAGGCCATTCGTAAATATCATTGAAACATTCGAGTCCCTACTCCAAATGAAATTCATTAAACTGAGAGGTCCCGAGCTTCATTGGTACGTATTGCATTAATGTGGCGCATATATTGACAGATATTTTAAAAAATTTCTCATTGCATAACAGTTAATAAATTAATTTAGTTATTATTAAAATTCTCGTAATTTTGTTCCGAATAATATTCCGAATGTTCCAAAATTTAAAATTATGATATTTGTATGATAATTCTAAAGCAAATTACTTGATTTCCTGGTAAGATTTTCTTCTTCAATCTCTTTCTTTGCCTACACAAATAAGATTACAAAAATATACTGAAGTTAATAAAATATTGATTTTAATCTTTATAGATTAATTAATATATTACTGTAGGTAATAGTATAATTTCGAGTGCGTTTACGGATTAAAAGGCACGATTGAGTTTTTAAAGCCTGCAAAATCGCGCGAGTCCAAAGCGCGAGCGCTATTTGCAGTCTTTAAAAACTCACGAGTGCGTGTTTATCCGTAATTGCACGAGAAATAATACTATTAAGCCGGTTTTCCACTAGCGATATTTTTCGTGCGAAGCGACTTTATTCCTTTGTATTTGAGCAATTTGTTCCCGATGGTTGCAGTTGAGAGCTCTGAAACAAAAGTAAAATGTCGCTTCGCGCGGAAAATATCGCTAGTGGAAAACCGGCTTTATGTATTAATGATATAATTCTGTTGGGAAATAGGCTCGCCCTAACACCCTTGTGGGTAACACCCTTAAATATTTCACTTTAATCTTAATTGTTTTTTGTCTCGCCTTCACGAGCCAAAGTATAAAATGGCTTGTAAATTATCAAAAGATATTAGCGTCCTTAGTATTTGATACCAACCGCTCGATTCAACTCCAAGTCTATTAAATTCTCGTGCTAAATAAAGTTCTTAGGGGACAGAAGTAACTATATAGTATTATGTTTCAACATATGGTATAGCGTACGAATATACATTTTCATATGTATTTAGTTAATATAAATTTTTTGTATAGTTTTTACGTGCTGTCGAATGGCGACGAGATATAGGTTTGTGAATTTTCAAGGCGTCGCCCGTAGGCGGTTTATTAAACTCTGCCGCATGTTGCTTCTGGTCCATTACACTTTGTCTTGTTTATGGATTTTCAAAATAATTCCCTATTATATATTATTATATTATAATGTTATAATATAACATTAATATAACACAATATATAATATAATTTAATATAATATAACATTTATTGTACGCGCGTGCTGATTGGTCAAGAAGTGTGTTACTATTTAACAATTAGACAACGAGTCTGAATGACGAATGTCATTATGAGCGAATAGTCAACGTTAACGAAGGCGAAGCCGGAGTTGACTAATCGCTCATAGACAACGAAGGCGAGTTGTCTAATTGCTTTAGTATACACCCTGCACCTAGATATATTAATTTCGAGAAAATAATCGATACCCCGCAATTACACTTAAAAATAATTCAATTTTATGCGGTCGCGCGAGCGAAATTTTCCCAAGCGTGCACCATCACGAATAGACAATGGTTGAGTAGCCAATCAGAATGTAGGATTTGTAATAGACAAGAGTCGGGTGTATACTAAAACTATATAGAAACACGGGAGTTTTTCGGCCGAACTTGACAAAGGAAGCGATGTAATGAGAATTTGTAATAGATCGAATTATAATATTTGTACAAAACCTTTTTATTGAGTTATATTATAAAAGAAATAGAAAACATTTATTTCTGTGTTTCTATATTATTTTATAGAAACACTTGTGGTTGTTTGGGAGAACTCGAAATAGCTCCCCCTATGCATGGGCTCATTTTCCCCCTGATTATTTCTCGTTCTCCCAAACTCCCACGGGTGTTTCTATAACTGTATAGAAACACAGAAAATGTTTTCTATATTTTCTTAAATATCATTTAATTTATCAATCTTACCGCTTCAACATTTTGCATCAATATCCAATCTCCGGTCCGTTTCGTTTCTTCTTTCTTTCTAGTAACGTTTGTCAGTTGGCAATTTTCGACATTTTTTGTTGTCCTGTAGTTGAATCCAACACATTTGTCTTCGTCTTTGCAGTGAGTGTGACATCCTAACATGACAATTGAAGATGTAACATTGTGTCTTGATATTATTTCATCCGCAGGCAATGATGGACCTCCTAAAAATTTCAACAAAATTCTTAAAAGAGAAATTTGAACTAAAATTATGCGTTTTATGCGGGACTGCATAATTTCACCATATGAAACATTTAACTTGTGTTTCACGACAATACTCACCTCTTATGATTGTGTGGTAATTCGTCGGGGAACATTGGTTTGCTGAAATGTTTCCAATAGCAAGCAACAGCAAGCTCAAGCTGGCCGCTACAAACATCGCTTAATCAAATCGTCTCTTGTCTGACTCGGTAATTCTGGAAAATATTTGTATGACAATTCTTACAAGCAATTGTTGTAACTTGCTTGTAACTTAATTGTTACAAGCAATTCTTGATATATTTGCAGCAAATAATATATACATATCATTAATATTCAGCCTATATATAAGTAAACGGAAACGTTTAGAAATACATTGTCTTCTCCATTGTTATAAATACAATGCAGTTCAGAAATTAAACTCTGTTACGCAGTTCCTGCTCCACTATAGTACGATCGTACTTGTTCTTATTATAAACACTCAACAGCAAATAAATATAATTTAAGTGCAAACTGCATATTAAGTATAAACATCTCTTATTTGACAGTTTATGAACAGTCGTATAGCGCCGAGCATTAAATATAATGCGGTTAGGGAGAATGTTGTCTCTAAAGCAAAGTTCTCAAACGGATAGTTCTTACGGTTTATAAATCAACGAGGATACGCTCTATCATAGCTACTAAAATGCATAATCTACCTTTCCATAGATAACTCTGAAAAATGACATTCATCATAGAATAGCAACAATGAAAGGTTTGACTTTAGAAACTTCATAGTTTCCCCCGAGAAACGTGTACATAACACGCGTGAAAAAAAATCGAGTTCTTAGTAAACTTGCATTCAGTTTTCGATCATTATGGAGGGGCATTTGGGACAAAAATGACATTCGCTTGTACATTGCATGCCGTTCGTTCATGCCACATGCTATTCGTTCGTATCAGTTTTATTCTCGACGTTGTTCGCGTGTAAGTTACACGCCATTTGTTCGTACACTTTCTGCCTTCGGTTTGAGCCGGCGGACTCATGTCATCGGGTCAGCGGCCGTTCCTTCTACTAGCTCGAGCCGGCGGACATAGTTTAATCGGGTCAGCGGTTGCTACATGAGACTTCGTGTAAGGACGTTCTATAAATTCTGGAATAGTTTGACTTTCGGCGTTTCACTCTGAATTTTGCTACGAGTTTACGGTAACGTTATTATTTAAAAATTAAAATGTCTTTTACTAGTGAAAGCCAGCAAAACTCACCATTTCATTTGATTCGAGTTAATGTTAGAGAAATTCTAATCGATGTGATTCGTAATCTAGAAGGCACAAATGGTAATATTAACATTGACTATGTTCGCTACAAAGTCGATTGGCTTTGTGCAATACTGACGAGATTCGGCAATAATTTGGAAAACATAGAACATTTACTTTTACCACGTATCAGGGAAGCACAAACTATTCTTGCAACCATTGACGACGATTTGTACACAGGCAACAACCATGTACCAACTTTATTGCAAACAAATTCCAGAGGAAGGCCTAGTTTTCACATTCCTTGTGAACAAATGGAACTATTTCTCGATTATGGATTCAAGGCAAGTGAAATGGCAAAGATTTTGGGTGTTAGTGAAAAAACAGTTTACCGGAGACTGGAGGAATATGGGCTATCCATGAGGAACAGCTATTCCAGTATTACTGAGAACGAGTTGGATGACATAATTAAAGGGATATTGGTGGAATTCCCTAACACTGGATATAAAACAATGCGTGGACATTTGCTTTCGCGGGGATTGAAGTTGCAGGAGAGTAGAGTAAGGGAAGCAATGAGACGTTCAGATCCTGAAGGTGTTCTTGTTCGAGCATTACAGCTAAGGGTAACTCACAGAAGGGTTTACAATGTTAGAGGACCTCTTTCTCTCTGGCACATGGATGGTCATCATAAACTTAAAAGGTGAGAAGGCATGCACAAAAGTAAATACATTCATACCTGAATTCAATTTCAATCAAATAAATCAATCATTATAATTTGGTAATGAGCTAGCTATGTACTTCCTCTTTTACAGGTGGAAATTTGTCATCCATGGTTGCATTGATGGGTTTTCTCGAAAGATAATGTATTTGTCCTGTAGTGGTAATAATCAAGCAGCCACAGTGTTAGGTTTGTTTTCAAAAGCTGTTGAACTTCATGGACTACCTTCAAGAGTGAGGGGAGACTATGGTGGAGAGAATGTCCAGGTGGCTTGGTATATGTTTAACCATCCACAGCGAGGACCAGGCAGGGGAAGTTACATCACAGGATCAAGTGTTCACAACCAAAGAATAGAGAGGCTGTGGCGTGACTTATTTGTTGGTTGTCTGTACATCTATTACTCTATTTTTTATTACTTGGAAGAAGCAGGATATTTGGAACTAAACAATGCAATTCACATGTTTTGCTTGCACTTTGTTTTTCAACCAAGAATAAACAGACAACTCCAGCATTTTTGTAATGGATGGGATAATCATCCATTGAGAACTGAACAAAATAAAACGCCAAACAGACTTTGGATCAATGGACTATTTGATATGTCATCAAATATTACTGGAGAGCTTTCTGATTACCAATCTCAGGTACTTACTACTTCAAAATGCTTTTTATTCGTGTGTTCTCTTCGATTATTTTCATTAGGGCTAGGGTTAAACAACTGCTCTGGATTATGGAAAGAATTAAATGAAAAACATGGAATGTGGTATACATACAAAAATCACCGTAAAAAGCATAGTGCTGTTATTATGCAGTGTACGAAGTCAACAATATACTAAGTGTTGCAATATACAGAAAAGCATGTATAGTTCCTATTTATGTTTTTAAAATTGCACCCAATTTAGCAATTTAGAACTGCATTCAAAATAATCATTTTATATGTCAAAATGTAACAATTAGGATGACTGTTGTGTGCCATTTGATCACGGCTTTAGACTACTAGCTCATAATATTAAGTGCAAACTATGATTTCAAGTTTGCCTAGAACCTAAAAAATTAAAATCTATGTTTGTTCATCACAGGAATGGAATGAGTATGGTATTGACCCTGATGCACCTTGCCCTGTACCTGAGTCAGAAAATATTGAAACACAAGATGTGATGTCTCCATTACAAGATGAAGATTTCGAAGCAATGAAACAACAGATTGACCCACTAAATGATACTGATGTGTATGGCATTGAAACATACATACAGGCATGCATTTTTGCATCTTCTAGGTCAGGTTGCCATGAGCCTGAATAGTTTTTATTAGCAGGTGATTTTAAGGAAAGTATAAACATATTAAGGACAATCACTTGCAAAACCTGGCGTTCTAATTAGGAAATGTAGACATCTCTTCTGGAAAATGTTTTTGCCTTTAAAACAGAACCCAACTGCAACAAATGTTATGATACTAAATCCAACTTGTGTCTTATATGATGCCAAATCCCATTGCTTGCATGTCCAAGGCAATGTTCATCTGTCTGGAAAACTCTTCAAAATTGGCAACTTTTTTTGGTAGTTCTAAATCCATAGGACATGTATTGGAATTTGGCAAAACACTTTCAATAGTTGTGAGAGTTATCTTGTCAGGTTCATGAAAACCCATTGGTGGTATACTACTTGCACCAGTAGAAAATGCCAACAACTTTTGCAAACCCTTTGCATCTAATAATGTAAAAATTAAGCTTTAGTATATATATGTACAGTAATATGTTCTTAGCTAAATCAAAACCAATAGTTACGGTACAGAAAATAACGTACCCAAATTATCAATATACTTGTAAAAATAGCCTTTGATTGGGTCATCTAAGTGTGTATGCATCAATAGACTTTTAAACATTTCTGGGGTAAGATCCACATCACCAACATGAACAAACAAGGGCTTGAAAACATCAGGATGCTTCTGTGCTTCATTTAGTATTGGGCCAAGACCTTGACCAAATTGATCAAGCTCAGCTTTACGCATTAAGATCACTGTGTTCAGCATTATGCTTGTGATAGCTTCAAGTTTATTCTCTTTGGTGATTTTTTTAGTAAAACCAGTTTCCACAAGTGCATCAAGGATTTGATCAGGAATATTTTCAAAGTTATCTAAGGAATCAATCTGTAACAGAAAATGAAATACTTTAATTTTGATAAAACATTTGCATATAAATGTGTATCGGTTGACAATTGAACTTAGTGATTAATGTTGATGAATCCCTACCTGTGTTACAATATCTCTAATATCTATGTCTGCTATATCCTCCTTCACAATGTCAATATCCTGACTTAAGCCTGAAATTAGGTATGAATAGATTGCAGGGGATAAAAATGGAAAGCCTGGACCTCCATTCAAAATGGATGTTGCAATAATTCTTCCAGCTACTTTATAAAGACTGGCCCTTAATGCATCTGTATTATGCATTGGTAGTAATCGGGCTTCACTTCCTTCAAACAGTCGTACAAAATTGCTAGGAGAAACCAAGCAATTCAATAAGAGAGTAAATATTCTCTCCTAGGACCCCCTCCATCGATTGCAGGCTCGTTTTCAAATACTATTTTCACTGGGGAGTCAAAATCGAAACTTGACTTTTTGAAAAATGACACACTGTCTTTAAACAGGCTACCACGATCAACAGATAATCTTTGAGGAGTTATTTTTGTGGGTGCTAGTTTTTGAAGATGTTCAGCAAGATTTAGTGGTTCATCTGCATCAATATTCTCCATCATTGTTTCAAAATCAGGAAAATAATCTAGCAAATATTTTAAAATTATTAAATAAATTTTAATAGACCCATTTGACAATTTTGTTTCAAAGAATTTGAAACACCACTAGTACAAACCTTCCAATTGCCCATCCCATCCTCCAATCAGCTCATCAACCACCTCAGACACATTTCCTTGTTTATTTGCATACGAATTTTGCAATGTTTCGATACTTGTGTTCGGAAACATGTCTTTCAGGTGGGAAATGCAATCTATTAAAAACATTTATGCAGTTTAAAATTCAATTTAACATTTACTTTATTCATATATAAATCTTTGTCTAGATTTGTACCATTAATATAATAAAACAGTTTAGCATTTCAGCTATAACAATACCAACCACTTTTATCCTTAACTTCTTTTTTGTCTGAGACACTAGTACATATCGGGCTCTCATACGCATCTTGTATTTCCTGAGGTACCTTTCAAACAGAACATTTACACAGTATAATTAATGATTACACACACACATACATATATATATATATATATATATATATATATATATATATATATATATATATATATATATATATATATATATATATATATATATATGCATTTGAACCTAGCTTACACACCATAAACAAATACATTTAGTAATATTATTTTAATTTGTACACACCAACATATAGCCCTGTATTCTGGGAATCAGAAAGGGATAGTAGTTCATTGGTGGCATGCATGAAGGCTTTTTTAAATTAATAGCAAAATTAGCTTATTACTGTACATACACATTTTCTGTTGGAAAAACTATATGTGAATATTCTGTATAATTTGTATCATGAATAATAGAATGTGTAAGCAACTGAACCTTGTCTGCATTGATAGTTTCCACTTCAGGTGGAACCCTAACCTCGTCATCCGATACTTCAGTTGATCTGTAGTTAATAATAATAAGAAATATTAGCTTTTTCAGTAATATCTTATATTTATATTTCAATCAACATATATTTTATTTATTATATAAATTATGTTGTGTATGTACATGTGTATACTTACAAATCCATATTTTTATGCCCATCAGGGTTGCAGACAAGCTGGTGATTTTTAAATTCACCATATGTGAAGCTAGTGCTGCATTTGATACAATTGATAACTGGACCAACATCCTAAAAAAATATTTAAACATTACCAATTAATTTTACTAATTACATGCAAGAGGCAAATGTTATATCAGTGACTATAAAAGCTTGACAATCTGAATCGCAGTTTCCATACAATGATTATACTTACAGTAGGTGAAAAGTGCACATTAATTGTCAAATTTTGTGGTGTGTAAGAAACACAAGAATCAATAAGGGTTGGGAAGCCTATATATTTACTAATTTGAAAATACTATCCTTGTCACAGTTAAGCATGTTGAGCGGTAATTAAATCCAGAGTAACTTTAATAAATAGAAATAATTACCTTAGTATGCAATAATAAAATCGTGTAAGTTGAAAATAATTAGTAAAAATAAATGTCCAAAAGCACTAATAAAACTAAAATCTGAACTCACATCATATTTCACTTCAGTTTCATCCAAATCAATTTGTAGTGGACGGAAATAGGCTACGGCCTGGCCCAACCTTTCTTTGAGATATGATACAGAATATCCTTCTCTGCTTGGTGGGATAAGACTGAGTACCCTTTGTCCTCCACCACCTCCAACAGCTCTCAAAACTTCAAACCCTCCCGATCCTTTCATCTTTGGAAACTTTTCTTCCATGAATTTTTGTAGTTCTTCATGAGATGCATTCTTGTTAGGAAAAACGACTTTCATTTTGCCAAGCCCAGCTGCCATAAGGGAGTCAAGTCGGTGTCTGTCTGGTGTTAAACTCTCATTACACCTGCCTAGAATACATATGTCATGGGTCCAAGTCTCTGCTGGCTGGAATCGCAGTGGAACATAACCTTTTATTGATCCTTTTGTTTTTTTCACTGGTGGCTGTAAGTTGCCAGAAGGTAATGGGCGTGTGACGTTTCTAGAACACATTCCTGGAAATGCCCTTCTAAAATTGAAATGAATATATATAATCACTACAAGATTTCAATCACTATTTTTGGGTGAAAGAATTTTTTTAATCAAAATTCAAAATTTCACACGAATCTGTTGCTATGACAATATAAAGTATAAACCATTATGACAAATCAGTTGACAACACCAAGTCGTCAACCTTCTAAATACTATGGTCTATGGTAGTGTAGCATTCAAGATCGTATGCACATTCGTACTCTTTTTCATACCTGAAATCGTCTGAGGCACTTCGACCTTGCCCTGAAACAGAGGAGGCACTTCGTCTTTGGACTCCTTGCTGCAAAGATTGCCCCGATGGCGATGCCGAAAAAGTAGAAGCGCTTGGTCCTTGTTCCGAGAACGAGGAACTCGTTTCTGAGACATTTCCAGTTTCCAATTGGCACAATGCAGTTCTTAATAAATTTCTGGTTCTTGTTAATAGATCACGATTATTAGAAGATGAATTATTCATTTTTTCTGTACTTTCGTTTTTGTTCAACCTTTTGCTCTGTAGACTCTAATGTAAAACAGCAGTGTGACAGCGGTCCTTACACGAAGTCTTACGTAGCAACCGCTGACCCGATTAAACTATGTCCGCCGGCTCGAGCTAGTAGAAGGAACGGCCGCTGACCCGATGACATGAGTCCGCCGGCTCAAACCGAAGGCAGAAAGTGTACGAACAAATGGCGTGTAACTTACACGCGAACAACGTCGAGAATAAAAGCTGATACGAACGAATAGCATGTGGCATGAACGAACGGCATGCAATGTACAAGCGAATGTCATTTTTGTCCTAAATGCCCCTCCATAGATCATAACTTGTTCGGTTTTTAGTTAAATAAAAGCGCAAAAAGTAATTAAATAAAACTAATTTAGTAGTTGCATGTTAAAAGTGTTTGCCAAGCTATTTCAACTTCGACTTGAGATTAACTGGCGCGAATAACTTTTTTTAACCAGCATCGTTTTCCGTTAACGCCGGTAAACGTTAAAGTCTGCAAAATTGAATATTTTAACTACGTCTAGGGCGGCTTTGCAAAAAAGATAATGTTATGAAAGGGAATTTTAAAACAAGTCATTTTCAAAATCAACTCCAAACAGCATTTTTCGATTGGGTAAAAATAAATATTCTTGATGCAATCTTTGATGCAATCTTTTGTTGAAACTGAATGTTATATCCCCGATGATGTAGTAAAATGTCCTTTGATTAAGTTAGTAACAAATTATGTAGTCCACAATATTTACGTTTTTATGGCAGCAATTGCTGAAGGTGATGACTGATTAATAGTCTCAGATATAAGATCAAACGTTTAAACGGTATAAGCTCGCACTCAAATGATGCATTGCAAGCAAATCCACAAAATGTCGATTTTCGACGATATCTTAATCTTTTGCATCTCCTCGCACGAAATAAATAAAATATTAATTGTTTGCTTCTTTGCCCTCGTGTGTTTACATTTTGAGTAAGTTGTTTTCATCACGACAACTGCGTGAGAAGTTAAACTGCATAAGTCAGCCATTCATGAGATGCACTTTAGCCTTTGACAGTCTCGTCAAAGATTGGGTTATCTTCAACACTTTATTTTGAATGTTTCTTTACAATATTCGGCAATGAAAAATAATTTCATTCATTTCACTTGTTTTAGGTACTGTATGTGAACATTTATTTAAACTTTGACACTGGCAGTTGCTTATAAATAAATATTACTGTTCCTTTTTGGCAAAATGTGTTAATGCAAAGATGTGTGTTAATTTATATATTATTTAACAAAAGCAGGTCATAACACATATATTGATAAAAATATGACTCGTCTTATTTTATGACTAAAAATACATGAAATGCAGCACCCCTCGCCATTTTAAACAAAGAAAATTAGCGATTAGCTATAACTATAAGTTTATATTATGGAATGACTCAATGGGAAGCGTCGCATTACCAGAATTTTGTGACATGATAATTTGCATTTATTCTAATTTGACAGACAAAGGCAGCCCAGACTTTGACTGCGCGTATGACTCTTGCGCGCGTGCTTACTTTGTTTACATCGTCTATGTATAACGACAAGGTATAATTATAGGAAAGAGTTATTAAAACATTACAGTTATAGTTTCGTAAAAGTAAAAATTAATTATCCGCGAAACTACCTGAAGAAATAGCACAAAATCCACAGCCTAATAATTACCGATGTTTGCACAACATTAGACAGGAGTCTCCACATTTTTAAAGAACATCGAAAGACATCAAATTATCGAAATAAAACAGGAATTCATACGAAATTTTGAGGAAACTACCCCGGGTCACTTCGCCTAAGGAAACGTCATCTTTTTTAAAATATTAGCTAAACGCTTATCGGCGGTCGTGCGGGTAAGCCATTGATCGACGCCGGTCTAGTCCAGCATGGATTAGGTGCATGGAGAAGATATACCAAGGCCTGGGTTACTAGTTGATTTCACTGACACAGCTAATTGTTTAAAATCAAGTTGCTCACTAATCTCTCATCTCTGAAAGCAAGGAATTAAGTAGCCTGCGAATAACAGAATCTATTTATACGCTTATTCCACGGTGGGGGGAAACACAATGAATAGATCTATTTATCGCGTTTCACCCCCCACCGTGGAATAAGCGTATAAATATATTCCATTATTCGCAGGCTTGGAATTGAGAGAAAACCCTCCCGCAGCTTAGCTATATCGGCGAAGTAAGATCTGTTGGTTTGAAATGATCTTCAATAGAAGTTGGTGGCGTTGCATGGTTTCGGAATTGGTATTACAACTTATCGTTCAGGTTGCTTTGGAAAAATTCATATAGAAGTATTAACAAATAGATAACATTGAACCGTTGTCTTTAGCTATTTTCATCATTACAACTGCGTGAAAATTTAAATTGTATAACTCAGCTATTAAATGAGATGCATTTTAGCCTTTGACAGTTTTGTCAAAGTTGGGTTATCTTCAACACTTTATTTTGAATGTTTCAGGTTGATGTCTTAGAGGCTAGCTACCTCATTCATGGTATGTAGCGTGTGCACATGACATCATGGGAGTCCTAATTGGGAGAATATAAACCCCAGGACAACGACTTAACGGCCATTTAAGAACAAGTCTTTGGGATGAGAGATTGACCAAGAGAAATTACTTTCTGTAGGATCGTGCTTCCCCCAAACCCCTTCTCCCACAAAAAAAACTCGCGTGTGCATGTGTATTTTTTGCGCAGAAAACCTGCTTGCTAGTAATCCTTCGTTCATTAAGGGCATCTATGACCTTCAAACTCCCAAATTAACACAAAATTTTGGTCACATTTTGCGAAACAAAGTAAGTGGGAATGGAATAAATTTTAATGTTTAAAATGACTTACCACAACTCTGGTTATAAGATATATTGGAAATTATTTCAGGACTTTGAACAGTTGGTTTGCTTAGAACAGCAGCAAAATACTGATGTGCATGCTAGCAAATAAATTATTCTTATTCTTATTATAAACACTCAACAGCAAATAAATTATTTAAGTGCAAACTGCATAATAAGCATCAACGTCTCTTATTTGGCAGTTAATTTATGAACAGTCGTATAGTGCCGAGCAATAAATATGCGGTTAGGGAGAATGTTGTCTCTCTGAAAGCAAATTTCTCAAACGGATAGTTCTTACGGTTTATAAATCAACGCTCTATCATACTAAAATGCATAATCTACCTTTTCATAGATCACTCTGAAAATTTCAATGACATTTATCATAGCAGAGCAACAAAAAATATAGTTTGACCTTAGAAACGTCAAACGTGAAAAAAAACTGAGTTCGTAGTAATCTTGCATTCAGTTTTCGATAATAACTTGTTCGGTTTGAGTTAATTAAAAAAGCGCGAAAAGTAATTAAATAAAACCAATTAGTTATAATTATAAGTTATTGCATGTTTAAAGTGCCTGCCGCTTTATTTTAACTTCGACTTGAGATTAACTGGCGCGAATAACGATTTTTACCGGACATCGTTTTCGGGTAAACGTTAAAGTCTGCATAACTGAATATTATAACTGCGTCTAATGTTGAGAAAGGAAAATTTAAATCAGCGCTAAAACAATTAGGTCCAATGATTGTAAAATTTAAAACAAGTCATTTTCAAAATCAACTCCAAACAGCATTTTTCGATTGCGTAAAAAGAAATATTCCTGATGCAATCTTTTGTTAATTGAAACTGAATGTTATATCCCCGATAATGTAGCAAAATGTCCTTTGATTAAGAAGTTAGTAACAAATTATCTGATCAACAATATTTACGTTGTTATGGCAACAAGTGCTGAACGCGATGACTGATCAGTCTCATATATATGGTTAAAACGTTTAGACTGTGTAAGCTCGCATTCAAATATAGCTACATTGCAAGCAAATCCACAAAAAGTGGGTCTTGGACGTTATCTTAATCTTTTCTATCTCTTCGTCCAAATAAATGAAAAATTAATTGTTTGGTTCTTTACCCTCTTGTGTTTACATTTCGAGTTATATT
The DNA here is from genome assembly GCF_004324835.1 of Dendronephthya gigantea. Classification (NCBI taxonomy): domain Eukaryota; kingdom Metazoa; phylum Cnidaria; class Anthozoa; order Malacalcyonacea; family Nephtheidae; genus Dendronephthya; species Dendronephthya gigantea. The sequence continues at coordinate 33,807 of NW_021163117.1, forward strand.
CAGCATTGCAACTGCGTGAAAACTTAAACTGTAGCTAAGTTAGCCATTCAATGGGATGCATTTTAGCCTTTGACAGTTTTGTCAAAGTTGGGTTATCTTCAATACTTTATATTGAATGTTTCTTTATACGGCAATAAAAAATAATATCATTCATTTCACTTGTTCCAAGTACTGTATGTGAACAAATATTCAAACTCTGACACTGGCAGCTGCTCATAAATATTATTGTTCCTTTTTAGCAGAAAATATGTTAATGCAAAGATGTCTGTTAATTTATATATCATTTAACAAAAGCAGGACATAACACATATATTGATAAAAATATTACTCGTTTTATTTTATGACTAGAAATACATGAAATGCAGCACCTCTCACCATTTTAAACCAAGAAAATAATATCCTAGGCCTAGATTAGCTATAACTATAAGTTTATATTATTGAATGACTCAATAGCAAGCGTCGATAGCCAATATTTATCATTTCGTGAAAATACAGTCTCAATATTGAAGGTCATGTCACCATTTTTCTACAGGCGTTTATAGACCCTACCAGCTTAGGTAACTGTTAAAATTTCAACATTTGAGGCTTCAGAAAAAACATCAAAACAATACAAAATCTTCAAGTACAGACATAGGCAGCCCAGACTTTGACAGCGCGTGTAATACTTCCGCGCGTGCTGACTTTGTTTACATCGTCTATGTATAACGACAAGTTTTTTTTTTAGGAAAGAGTTTATTAAAACATTACAGTTATAGTTTCGTAAAAGTGAAAATTAACTATCCGCGAAATTACCTGAAGAAATGCCAGAAAATATACAGCCTAATATTTTACCGATGTTTGCATAACATTATAGCCTGAAGTTTCCGCCATTGTAAACACCATCGAGAGACATCAAATTAGCGAAATAAAACAGGAATTCATTCGAAATTTTGAGAAAACAATCCGTAGGCCACTTCGCCTAAGGAAACCTCATATTTTTAAAATATTAGCTAAACGCTTATCGGCGGTCGTGCGTGTAAGCCATTGCCCGATGCCGGTCTAGTCCAGCATGGATTAGGTGCATGGAGAAGATATACCAAGGCCTGGGTTAGTAGTCGACTTCACGGACACAGCTAATTGTTTAACATCAAGTTGGTCACTAATCTCTCATTTCTGAAAGCAAAGAATTGAGGAGAACCCTCCCACAAGGCTTGCGAAGTAAGACTTATTGGTTTAAGATCATCTTCAATGGAAGCGGTGGCGTTGCATGGTTTCGGAATTTGTATTACAATAGATCGTTTAGGTTGCTTTGGAAAAATTTATATAGAAGTATGAACGAATAGATAACATTGAACCGCTGTCTGTTCAGTTACAGGTACACGTTATGACGTGATTTGTGATATGAACAAAACAAAGTGGTGGATGCATGGGGTATTTCACTGAGAACTAAAACACTCGTAGAACTCATACGCCACTACATCCGGGGTACAGTGCGGATATTTTTCCCATGTCACGTGTCGGGGGGTGTCGGAAATCGTCGTCGAACAATTTGCATTTTATTATCCAGTTACGTTATGCAGTTCAGTGTTACCATAGTGATATCGAAGATCTTTAGAATCGAACACGAACGAACACGCTTTCCGGAGATTTGACAAGAATTTTAACATTTTATTTTTCATTTTTTATGGTGTTTCAATGCAAAATATGGGATGTAAAATATATTTTGAACGATTGAGAGAAATTTTTATCCAGTGGTGCGGGGAGTGGGAGCGAGGCAAATTTCACGGCAAATTCCCCACACTTGAAGTGGAAACAACGGCATGATACCGAACGTTTGAATAAATTTCTCGTGTTTGGCCGCGGATTATGTATTGAATGAATTACCTACAAATGGAACATAGATACAGAGGAAAAATTTCAATTAGCAATTAGCAGTTCCCGAACTACAAATCGGTGAGACAAAGGAATTCATCATCACCGACGTCATCGATGATGTAAAACATTCTGATGATCGGGCTGGACCGACCAATAAACCGACTAGAAAAGGCAAGAGATATGAAAGTGGAACACTTAATGAACAAAAATACTAACCTCGACAATATCAAAGATGGGAGCAAGAAACACCAGGTGACGACGGTTTCTTGGTACCTTTTCGGGACATTCGTACGAAGTTGAAAAAGCAGATCAATGATCAGGAAGTGGAAGAGAAACTAAAGAACGAGTTATACTTTCAGCAGCGACTCAATGATGAGCAGATGAAGTTCCAAGCAATAAAGTGGAAGGGAAGCAGCTGCGATGGGACAAAAGCAAAGAGAGGAGCTGTGGTACATGCAAAAACGACGTAAAGCTAGCATAGAGACGGTAAAGCAAGAGGTTGAGCGGAAGTGGTACTAGTAGCAGGGGCTGCCATAAACGACGATATCAATGCGACGGTGAAAGAAAGCCAGGTAAAAGACGGAGACGAAAACTTGAAAATTGACCGAGTTTGGAAGAGGATCTTCTTACGAGCACCAGATATTGGAGACTTTTAAGAAACAAGAAAACCCGTCCACTGAAATGAGTTAAAACAAAACCAGGAAGGCTTGTGTTGCTATGTTCACTTGTGCCAGCACGAGAGCGGTACATCTAGACCTGTGCAAAGAGATGACAGCTAGTGAGTTCAAGAAAACGTCGAAGAAGTTCGTTGCGAGAGGGAGATTCCATGCAAGTTTGATCGTTAGTGATAACGCAAAAGCTTTCAAGGGAACGAGGAAGTGGCTGGCAACATTGGCCAACGATGATGATCTCACCAATTACTTGGCGGTAAATGATATCAAGTGGAGATTCAACACGTCAAGTTCATCTCATCTCATCTCATCTTATGTGAAGTTTACGAAGCCCCATTCATATAACGCCGAATGTTTTTATATAAAGACAGGCTACTGTGTTTATGAATGAAACGACGAGGAACCAGACGAAGGTGGAGAAATGCAAAAAAGTTTCAATCTGTTTCTCTGCATCTACCTTATCTGACTACTGTATTTTCCCACTACAGAGTGAGTAAATATGAATTTTTTGCTGTGAGTACAAGTGCGCTTCAAACTTTTGCTTTGGCTTTCGAGTAAGTTTTGTTTTTTACCTTGTAATTTTGATATAGTTTTAAGACACTTATAGTCCTTCATTTTTGCCAATCGTCCTACCATGGGGCAGTTTTTTTTGCTGCATAAAAAGTTCGTACAAAAATGCGATATTTTTGTATTTTGAAACTCGTATGTTTCGGATAATTTCTTTGCAAGTTATTGTTTTTTTTGGAAGATAGCTTTCTATATGTCTTTTCTCTTGAGGTAACATTTTATTTGTATTTTTTGAGTGCATTCTGTTATTTGCGGGAACGTCAACAACCTGTACACTCAATTCTTTTGAGATATTGCTCCTTTCTTAGCAAATTTCAGTGAAACTTAAAAAACTAAAACTAACCATACCATTGCGTGGAACGATTCAAAAGTCGTTACCACCAATGATCGTTATGGACAAATGCGTTGTTAGGAAGCCTTGCATATTAATGCGAGTCTTTGTGTCCTAAATAGGGATGAGGGAAGCTATTTGCCAAAAGAATATTTACATCTGATTGCATGTTAGATGACGTCATTTTGAGAATATATAAGGAACTGAGTTTCAACATCAGATCACCCGTGATGAAGACACTAGATCGGAGTGTCGAAACGTTGGTTCGTGAAAGTGAATCTTTGTGTGGTGATTACTTTCATTTATTAAAACCAGATTAGCGATAATTACGATGGATGTGTCCAATGTTTTACACAAATTTACGCATGTTTAGGAAAACAACGCAATTGCAATGGAATCTTCGATAAATCCGCCATGGTCGCATGCGTAAGCAACAAGAACGAACAGTAAGGCAGGATGAGGTTTGTAGCGTTTATCTCAGGAATTTATCGTTATTTATTTTTATTTTGTAACTTATTTTTTATCGTTATTACAGTGTTGACGATGTGTTGCTTTTTACCACCATTTATCGGGATAGTACACCTGGTATACAATTATTGCAATGATTCATTCCGACAGAACTGGTTCGTTGTTTATCAGAGCAAGTTTCATGGAATAAAATTGTGAAGAATTGTGAATGCTTTCATGGTCGGAATAATACAAACATATCAAATACAGAAAAGCCGATGGAAAATTCTTTTTACAATTCTTACCTGTGATTGTTGTTGACGTCGTGTTAAAAAATAGGGCCACTTAATAATGTCGTGCAAAATTGGTATGGATAAGGGGAAAATTTCTGCTCAAGCAGCCGTGATGTGCCTAAAAATAAGGTGGAGGGTTTGCCAGACGTAATTACTCCAATATAATGATGAGGACCAATCGGGTGTCTTGTAATTAACGCGCATTTTAATTATAACCGGAAATTTACAAGCACGTCTAATCGTACGTCTCAATACGGACGATCTTCGAAAATAAACGTGAATGTTTTATATGTAATGTGACAAACGAAGATATAGCCGTCATGAAAATAAGCTCATTCTAATGAACAACTTACGATACACTTTTATACAGTTAGTTTATTTTCTGAACTTTGACTTCGGATTAAGCTAGGCGTAGGAGAAGAATCTCCTCTATGTAAATATACGTCATTTATTACACGATTTTAAATATTTATAAAAACCAACAAGTGCCGTGTTAGTGCATTGCACTTTTTATAAAGTAAACGTAAACCTTCTTTATCGTTCAACAACTTTATTTATTCTTTCCAAATTCACGTGGTCGTATCTTCATCGACGTTGATTTCAGAGAATAATAATGATCTTTCCAATGGAGCCAATTGATTCCATCAGCGTACGATGTGTGATTGCCATAATGATACAAACCATTTAAATTGGAATAATGACAGCCACGATACCACCAGGCTCCTTTGAATGTCACCGCACAGTTAACGTTGATTTTCGCAATATCATTGTCAGAATCCTTGGTGCTGAAATCCATATTGTTATGATATGATAACGAGTCTCCTGCTGTACCTTAATGTAAAAATATATGCATGAATTGAATGGCCTCTTAAAATTAATAATGGTAATGGAGTGCAATTAATGCCAAAATCGTACGTTAATAATATACTTTGCAAAAAATTTTAAATTTTAAATTACCTAATTTACTTAGTTTTGTATATATTACGCAATACAGCCTTTGGGCTGCAAGATAATTTTAATACACTATCTATCTATCTATTCAGGCTGGGGAGGGGATCGATGACAACCCCAGGCCTATTTTGGATGAATTGTGTATCAATTGTCAAAATTTTTGTAAAAATTGTTGCGGAAGTACTTCAACCCGACGATCCAATCTCCCACAAATTCATGTTAATGTGTTTATATTTTGTCCTGCTGATCGGAAAGCAATTCCAACATTAATAAATATAAATATAGAGTCATTTCTATTTCTAGGGTATTTAACAGCGCTTTGATAATTACGGCTCAAATGCTACAACCACAATGTAAATTTGTGATTTCGCGAATGTTCATCCCGTCACTGTAAAGGATGCTGTACGGATACTCAACAGTAATCTTGATGAAATCCAAGTATAATGTTATGTTGTTTGGAAAAAAGTGAAGGCTTGATGAAGGCTTGATTAACTCCCAAAGGGAAAAAACTTTATGTTTTAGGTTAATTAATGGTTAACTTATTTGATATGCTTCGTATACCCATGGGATATTTTAGGCAACTTCTCTAAAATTTCAGCCGCTATGCGGTTAATTTGAATTTCAAAGGTGTCAATGTTTTTTTACTAGCGCTCAGGCATAAAAATTAAAACAATACGATAATTTCTATTGCGTCACAATTTTTTGGGACACACTGTATTTTTCCGATACACGTGCTAGTGTTTGTAATTGATTTGCATATCTATGCAAACTACGGTATAAACGGTGTGCATGTGACCTAATACACCTCGTTAAATATTCATGAGTTTCACAATATTATAAATCGTATCAATGTAATGAGGTATAGGACTCTGAAAACATTTGCGAACAATTGTATACAGCCTAATGTGCTTACCATGATAACCCCCAACATTCAACTTGTATTTCTCACTTTCGCTGCTGACATTAAATGAATCATAATGAGCGTATCTGGTGTTTCCAGATGTATCTTCCATGTCGATTCGAAGTTCATTTTCTAAAATATTTGTCATCTTGTGTATTTTATCAAGTCCAAGCCAATATTCCCCGCTCAAGTTACCAAAACCTTGTTTGTAATCTTGCCATCCTCGGTAGAAGTCAACACTTCCATCAAGACGACGTTGAAATACAGTCCATCCTCCACCTGATGTTGTCATATCACAAAACACTTTGAAACTTCCCTGTCCGTCGGGATTAATTTTATAAATTCCACTTTGTTTTATTTCTTTATGATAGATATCAGCGCAGTCTTTGACTAAATTGTTCAGAATGAGTGTAATTAAACGAATGAAGCGCATTTGTAGGCATCAAACTCACCAAAGGCTTATTATCCACCTCTGGTCGTTGGGAGATATGTTTCAGTTTTCCTAATTTGTTAATCGTCGGGTAATGTAGTTAGCAAAATGTTGTCCCGGGTTTTTGAATTGTTTTGATTCTTACTAACATCAACACATACCTCTTTCATTTTCATCGTTAAAACAACTTTCATTGTAACCCTGTAATGAAGAATATTAATTCCTTGCTTGCAATGTACGATAATAACCACGCTAAACCATTCAACAAAATTGAATCTTGCTATAACAGTCAGGTTTATGTTTATAAATGTTTTCCGATGAAAAGCAGTTAATATATCTCAAATAACGCCACAGCTATAACAGCTATGGCACTAAATCATACCTTTTGTGGGTTGAGAAGATAAACATAATCATAGGAGGAATTCTTCTCCAGTAATCTCTCAGATGTATTGTAAACCACGTTATGTAACATTTCACAATTTGAATCATTTTTTGAAGTTAATTTCTTCTTGAAGTTGATAGATCTACAACATATCTCAGTTGCACACTCCATTACGCAATCTATCCATTCAGAAACGGCTTTTTTCTTGACAACTGTTACATTCAGTCGGAATCCTAAAGCGTAAAATGAATTATTTTAACGAAAACCTACGCATTGCAAAGTTTTAAGGCATCTCAAACGGCAAATGCCAAACCGCTAACAAAGTTTGTATTTTAATTTCACTATCTTAAAGTGTGCAGCAATATCGCTAAATTACAAACGTTCTACACGAAAACTCGTGATTTTCAGCAATAATGTAAAGGCTAGTTTCCACTGAGGATGATTCTCTTCTGGATCGGACAGGACAGGAAAGATTTCTTTGTATAAACGCCGCCTGAGAACTCACCGACAAAGGAAATTTTCCTGTCCGTTCCGATCCAAAGGAGATTTTTTCTGAGTGGAAACTAGCCTTAAGAAAGCAATAGGCCATTTTTGATGTATTTACAATGCAGCAAATTCAGCTTTGCCGTATAATTTTATGTCTCACGTTCGCCGTATGAAATTTAATGCTTGAACGGCTGAGGCTGTATTCCGTGTATGCAGTCGCTCAAACATGAAGTTTTATACGGCGAACGTGAAACACATACGCGGCAAAGCTGAATTTGCTGCTTTTCTAAGTACATCAAAAATAGCCTATTGCTTTCTTTCATTCGGCTGAACATCACAAGTTTTATGTAGAACGTTTGTAATCTAGCGAAAATGCCGCACACCTAAAGATTGTGGAGTTAAAACACAAACTTTGTTGGCGGTTTAGCGTTTGCTATAAACGTCAAGCTAAAAGTCTCAAGAAACGTAAAGTCAGCCTAAAACGTTCAATATCATCACTGGTCTCGAACCAGATTATTGAAGTTTTGGTAGTTATAAGATTCGGTAGGTATGGTAGGTATGGTATGTATGGTAGATATGGTAGGTATGGTAGGTATGGTAAGTATGGTAGGTATAGTAAGTATGGTAGGTATGGTAGGTATGGTAGGTATGGTAGGTATGGTGAATATGGTAACCTACCTATGGTAACTTACCTATAGTAATCAACCTATGCTAAGTAGGTAGGTTATTCAACTGTTAATAAATAGCTTTTAATGTTACTAGACACTAATATGCCGGGTGTCAAAGATATGAATTTTAGGGTTGCTTATTTCCTGCCTAATTTCAGAGGATATACCACAGTTTTGCCTCTCTATAGCTAAGACTTTTCTTAAGATATTCAGGGTTGTGACATTGTGATATATTTTCTGACATTCCTCTCACTTAATTTTGTCCATGCATCAAATACGTGGATGATGTGTGCAAATCACTGATCTGTCCCACATTTTCATGCGCGAATAGATTTATACTTCGATGATTGACAAAAATGTGATGAATCAATTTTCATTGTTAATTTCTTCCACTCAGAAGCTATAGCTGTAAAGAGAGGTATGTTTATTCAAATGACTTGACTTTCCAGGATTCTGACAATATGTTGATATATATTATTGTAAGATACATAACTGCTATTTATAGATGATTAGGCTTGGACAATAGAATTAGAACGGATTGACAGTTGGAGACAGACAATAACATAGAAAGTGTATGAGAGCGAGAAAAAGTCAGAGCACATGAAAAGTAATATAGATAATATAGAGAAACAAAATATACAGTTATACAAATCGGAGCAAGGAGTGAGATCATTATAATTATGTTTTACTTTACCTTCAAGACTAGAATTATAGCAAATGTTTGCACTGGTTTCACTTGATATAACATTTACGACTGCAAGTGATATACATGGTACATATAGGGATAAGAAATGTTTTAATTGCATGGTTCTTCAACTTTCAGTTGTTGCAATATGAAGAAATTTTCCTGTAATGAAAAAAAAGCCATGATTATTGAATGTAGATTTGAATGGTTTCGTCGTTTTGAATTTTTTGCTTGGGAATAAAACGTAAATAAAAAACCAAGTTTTGGAAGCCACTTCAGTGCTTGCTTGGCGACTGGCTGGCGAAAGAGCCGGCAAGAATGCTGCAGCGCATTGTATAAATAAATAAACTAAATACTGTATGCCATATGATGAATCCCGTATTAACCGAATACGTTCGGTCCGTACTGGAAAAATATCAGACCTCGATCTTTTATGTATGGACCTCGCTATCGCTCGGTCCGTACTGTCAAGACCTTCTAGTCTAGTACGGACCTCAAATTCGGTTAATAAGTGGTATGTATTTATGATAGTTCATTGTGTTTTATTGTCATCAATACATCATCAAGTAATAGCAAAGCTTGTTCATTTGCGTACGCATCGACCTCAAACTGTTAACTGACATTCATATGCGTAAGCTGCTGGTTTGCTTCGATAATTTATTCAGAGTTTGTTTATTTTTCTCCCGACGGTTGCCTAGGCAACTGCAGTAAGTATTGCTCGCATGCGAACGACTTTATTAGATTAAAGTACATTTAGGTTTTACACACTTCATTTCTAAACGGTAAATAACCTAAAGTCATAAGAAAAATATTCAATGCGTCATCGAAGATAAGCTCGATTTCGTGTGAAACGGCCGACCAATTTCATTTCAATGATATACACTGAAAAATTTACTTTTTCCAAAAAATTGCAGTCGATTTCCTTTGAATTCATGTCGAGAAAGCTGATACATATGCGTTGGTATAATTTTTTACTGAATGGCATGCCAGCTCGTTTTGACGTTTAACTAAGTTCTTTGTTAAATTAGGGCATCTATAAACTACAACTCACGAAACAATTGCCAATGGAAGTAAATTTTAATGTTTAAAATGACTTACCACAACTGTGATCAAGATAGATTGGAAATTATTTGAGGAATTTATTTGAAACAGCTTGTTTGGGTAGAAATCGGAGGAACAGTAGCTAATATAGCTACATACATGTTAAAAAGGCAAATAAATTATTTAAGTGCAAGCTGCATATTGAATATTGACGACCTCCATCATAGGCTAATGCGGGTACCAAATGCCATCTTATGTATATAATTATCCTAAGGCTAGCAACTCTCTCGGCGCAAAAAATATAATGCATACAATAGTACTATCGCTTGAAACACAAAAATTACGCTAGTTTCTTGAAAAAAAACTGGATACAAAATACGTTGGACATATTTACTAAATTTATCTGTCATTTTTAGACTTGAAAACAATTTAAAAATGCTTAAATTTTGCAGATAAAAAGAGTATTTTTATCGACATTTGGTTAAACAGAGGCGGGATGCAATTTACTCGACAAACGTCATCATCGGAAAATCGTAGGCAAATTTCTGATTCGCTGTTGAAAGCTCGGAAAATTACGAAGGCATTTTTTCGTCATCGAGTTGGCCTTGTCGAGTAAATTGCATCCCTCCTCTGTTTAACAAAATTTCGATAAAAATACACTTTTTATTTGCAAAATTTAAGCATTTTTATGTTGTTTTCAAGTCTAAAAATGACAGATAAATTTAGTAAATATATCCAAGGTATTTTGTATCTAGTTTTTTCTCAAGAAACTAACGTATATTTTTTGTGTTTTAAGCGATGGTATTAATGTATGCATTGTATTTTTTGTGAGAGAGTTGCTAGCCTTAGGATAACTATATAAATAAGATAGTATGCGGTGTCTGCCTGTGCCCTTATTGAAGGATTGGGTTATTGAAGGATTGGTTAGTTTCCCCCGAGCATTAATTGAAATTACACTCATTGTAGTCCCAAACATGCAATGATTTTTTATTCATTACTCCGGCGCAAGCAGCAAAGACCTGCCAAAGTTAAAAAATGTCAGATCTTTGTTTTATTCGTGTCATTATTATTTGACGTTGCAAGTCGATTTTGGCGCGAAATATATAAAAATCAATCTGCCAATTCATCAATTCTCGTACCCCGTATTCTGATGATATTTACTCACGTTAGAAATTTGACACTCATGATTGTGCATGTGGTACGACTGTTTCATTATTCAACCGTTTGAAGTATCTTAATCTTGCATTTTATATCGATACGTTTTATTTACATAATTTTATGAAGATATGCATGATAATCTTAGATCGGCATGAAGATAGTGCAAGTCTTTGGATATTGGTTATTTTTCTTTTTGGTGGATATAACATTTCTCTTTGATCTTCAACTGCTTGTTATTAAAAAAGTATTTATTTTCAGTTTATATCCGCCATATTTATTTTACTAATTGCTTCACATTAATTAAAGATGATGTAAAGTCCGTTCTGCGCAAATATCCTGCGCATAGCAGTGTTTGTTTACGTTGGTTATATCATCTTTACATGAAGTATGTGTCATTTTAATTCTCTTATTTTCTTCTCCTTCTCATTCGACCGGCTGTAATGATTAATGAATATGCTTATTTTATATTTTGAAGAAAATATTATTATATTTTAAACAAGATATAAAGCGAAGTTTGTAAATAAACCGTTATTTAAAACTTTATATACAGTATTTGTAATTGTAGGACAAGCGATAAAATAACGTCAGTAGCGACGACAAATATAGCCTCGCCATTTCGTGTCCTCATTCATCAAATAAATTCTTGAAGCATTCCTTTTACAATAATATTGCTTTTTTCTAGCAGCCTTATCTTCGTCACTCGCAATTCGAGCCTCTTCGCCTTGCGACATATAAAAACAAAATAATTGTGCTCCCGAATTGTTCGTTTGTAATACAACGCGCTAATATCGCATATCTGCATCAGACACTTCTCAAATTTTATTCCTCAACCTCCGCCTTCCTGAATTCGAAAAAACTTTGATGGCTATAAATAAAAGCTCTTTTCTACTCATCGCAATGGCGAACTTGCGTGGGTCGTGGAGCGCTGGTAGAAAACCTGGCTTGCGAGCTTTTGCGACGTTGCCAGCTCACTGCGAGGGTTTCATCCAATGAAAATACGTTTACATGCAACAAACTGCAACGAGGTCTTTATTTAATACGTCAGAAAACACGTTTGAATAAAGCCTCTTACAGGAAAATCTATGACAAGTTTTTATGTGACAAGTTTTGATTGTTCGTCTGTACGCCCAACTTTGTGTACAAATGTACTTGTCATAGAAAAAATTGCTTGTCTGTAAGAACCTTAAACATAATGAAATTAAGACCTAAATAAATGAATTCAACTGAATATTTTATATCAACATGACCGTCGTTTCTCAGTGGCGTAGCCAGCCTGACGATTTAGTCATGCGATGCAAATTTTATGTTATTATCATTATTTATTATTTAGAAATTCACTGTTTTCACAGTCAATGAACACGAAAATATTAGCGTAGCATGACTATTATATATTGTCAGGCTGGCTACGCTATTGTCGTTTCTTTCAGCACGAAGAGTCTTTCGCCTGTGCATTTCACAAAACACTCTCTGAATCATGTCTGGCTGCCGTTCAGTATAAATTATGCTGGAGTCGTTGAGTTACATGCAAATTTCTACAGTTTTGTTTAGATTAATTATTCAATTCAGGCAACTTTTGTCAAATTACAGCCGTTATGCGGCAAATTTGAATATGAAAGGCTCAGTGTTTTTACTCAGTGACACCATGCAATGGTTGCATGTAGATCATGACCGATCAGATAATCAGAGACAGTGTTTTGCAGCTGAAGACAGTTCTTTGTAAGAGAATTCAAGCAACTCAAACTATATCTATTAGACTATAAAAACATGTGATCGAAAGGTTTTGTAATCATTGTTGATTTTGGTAATATACCCTTGTGCTCGACGAATTGAGAAATGTACTGTGCGACAAGGTAAATAATTATCAGTTGTACTTTACTGTTAATTAAACTCTACTCTGATAATACTATAAGTTCATAAAGACTATTGTGCGATGATACAACCAACATGGCTGTCTATATTTCCCTGAAAGGGCATGGGCTTCGATAATGCCGTTTGTACCATTGAACATTTGCGTTGTCCCGTACGTTGCTGGTCACAATTAATGGTCATATTTTCCAATTTGAAACCTGTTCATATTCTCGTTTGCTGTACTCTTTAATGGTATTATCCAGGATTTTCATGTATTTCATCTAAGAAACTAATACGTCAAGCAAGTTTATAAGAGTTGAAATCCTTGACAGCATTGTATGTATTGTCAGCTAGCGTAATACAGGGTGAGTAAAAAAACTGACACCTTGGAAATTCAAATCAGCGTGAACTTATGGCTGGAATATAACAATTCCCACCGTGTACAATCAACAAAAACGATTTGATAACACTGTTCTTTTTTATTTACGCAGCTTTGAATGCTTTTTAACTGCCAAAGGGAAGAAACTTTATGTTTTAGGTTAAATAATATGATATATGCTTCGTATACCAATGAGATATTTTGGGGAACTTTGCGGCTAATTTGAATTTCAGTTATTTTTTACTCACCCTGTATAAAATATAATAATAATAATAATAACTTTATTCAAGTGTCTATGTATTTAGCTACAAGTAAGCTAATTGGGGACACTATCTAAAATATAGTTTTAAAATATAACTGTATATACAGCTAGAATGCGGATGAGTATATTACACATTTACACACATATATAATTGTTAAAATACTAGAATGAGATAAAATAGTTGTTCATAATTTATGAACTGCATAAAGTACAGCAGTTTGTATTGTTCTGCATTTGACTAGCCAGGTCAGTTTTCCTTATGTTAGCTTTGAATGATTTTAGGCTTGGGAGCTCTCTTAAATTTACATTTAATTTTGACCATATAAGTGGACCTTGATATCTTAAAGAATGTTTTCCGTATCTAACAGTACTAAAACGAGGAATATTAAAGTCATTGTTCCTAAGGCTATATCCAGATTGTTTAATATGGAATAGTTCAGGAACACTAGTTGATGCCAATAAACCATTTTTAACTTTATACATCAATATAGCTATATCTTGTAATCGACGGTTATACAGTGTAGGCAGCTTCGCGCGAATCAGAAGCTGTTCATATGTTTCAGAACTAGTCTTAAAGACTGCACGCAATGCTCTTTCTTGTAGACGCTCAATCTTTCTATATCTTTTCTCAATCTTTCTTTATATTTCTATTTTTTTTTTTTTTTTTATCTTTATGTATATAAATCATTTACAATGTTTAATGGTTATTGCTATGGACTTTGCATATACTTCCCATTTTTGGGTCGCGTCGAGTGCAATTCAAACAATAGATAATAAGATGATGAATTTCTTTAAGCGTTATCCTTTCATGTTGGTCATAATTCCACAGAAACTCTTGGGCCGTTTGTATGAAAGCTGGATAGCGCTATCCACCGGAGACTGATCTTTTCAACCCTTCTAAAAATGCTTGAACAGCAATAAAATTTCATCATAGAGTAACAACAATGAATAGTTTGACCTCAGAAACTTCATAGTTTCCCCCGAGAAACGTGAACATATCAAGCGTGAAAAAAACGCTTTCGAATCGCGCCGTGTGCAAAGTCAATCGAGTTCGTAGTAATCTTGCATTCAGTTTTCGATACTAACTGGTTTGGTTTTGAGTTAGTTAAAAAAGCGCAAAAAGTAATTAAATAAAACTAATTATAGTTATATAAGTTATTGCTTGCGATGCGTAGCATAGCAAGCTTTAAAATGGGCATTTTTTTATTTTTTTATTTTTTGGGTTCTAGATAGTAGACCTCCGCGCGGCCACGGGGTATAATTATTATTCAGCAACTCATTATTATTCAAGCGACTGATTATTATTCAGCCAAAGGTCTTAGACCTTTTAGCTGTTCGACCTCCCCCCCGGATCATTAGTATCACGCCATACAGTCGTCAGTTTTTCGGAGTTTTTCGTAGCTTCCGTCACAGTCAAAACACGACGCTAATGATCTTTCATCATTCTTTCATCAGATATACATAACGCCTTCGTAACGCCTTCGTATATATTACCGTGACTATTGTGTTTCGGGTAGCTTGTAGGAGACATTTAGCAAGCGTGCGTGTAATACAGAGCGCATGCGTCGTTGTAAAACATCAAGCGCTTGCACCGGACTTCGTTTAAAGGCTTTTTGTTAACTATGGACTAACGTCCATGCTCCCTGTACGGCACGATTTTACATTTCGCAAACAATGGATAGAATTGTCTGTTCGGAGCCTTACAGTTATCTGGTCGCCACCTCTCCCATTCGTGAGAGCGCTGTCACAGCAGCAAAATACGAATCGACAAATGAAAATCTGAATGAATCTGAACTATTGTTGACAACAAGAAAAAATTATGAACAATATTCTGAACTCAAATGCTTGAACACAATGCTAATGAATGAACGTAGATCACGTTATAATAAATATATTGCAAAGATCAATTATTATCATGACTGCCATATTGTCAATCGTGACAAACGTGATAGAGCACCAAGTAGAATACCAGCTAAAATATTTTCTCGTATCTTATGTAAAAGTAGAAGTGTACGAAGGTTGATGCGTAGATATATAAAGAAAGAAATTCCCAGATCATCAGATGTGCATCGAATTCTTCATGCTTCTAGCCATGAGCGTAAACGACTGTTGAGTGATCGAGTCATGTATTTGCAAATCAATCATGTGTAACAGCTGTCACCGTCGAATGCGCGTTTCAGATTGTCCAAAATCCATTTCTGTCCGACTAGCAGTTATGGGGGACGATCATGAAACGGCGATATCGTTAACAATTTTCGAACAAGTGTTGGCAAAAGTCATCCAAGCCCCAGCGGATCAAAATGATAACCAGTGAAGTGACAGCATCTTGGATCTCTCCCACCTGTCCATAAAATACAACAGGAGGAACATAATAGAAGAAATCACTGTTGTTGGCGAGGGTGGTGAGAACTCCGGACAAACTCCGAAGGCGGATGCCCTTTCAGCCAGCGAGCATTGACGACATGACCAAAGTTGGTTGAAACGCGTGCCTCTATCCGCATTGACATGATTTCTTGTTGTTTGGTTCTGTACCTTTACCTTATTTAGTTGCTTTGCTATTTGTATAGACTTGGTCATAGCACTCGGTCAAAAAACACTACAGGGGTCCAAAATTTTAATTGCAAAAAGGCTGTAGAATAAAGTAAAATTTTGGATCTATAATTCTCATATTAAGTTTGTAGCATAACTTGTCTCGGAAAAGTTAAACCGATACAACTGAATAGATTCTGCTTAGGCACTGAATACAATTGATGTTTATAGTGTTGTTTATTGTACAGACCAAAGACCTTCAATCGGGGTCCTTTCTATATTTATATACTATTTATTTGTACAGTAATTGCTAGTATTTGCTGGAGTTCATGGTATTTTTGTGTATTAAATTCAGAGTATAATATAATACATCATTTAAAAACAAGCATCACTGAAGTCACTGAAGTCACTGAAGCTCAGTAAAGTATATATAGTGTGACTTTCTCTATTTATTAACATAACTGTCATCTTTGGCATGGATTGTGGGAGTGGGATACGTTCGTTTACGCATGCATGTGATGGTACATTGGAGGAAATAATGTGCGTTGGCATTAGAATCTCTACATTGACGTTTATAGCATCGTAAAACTACATAGCCACGTATACCACGTATTAACACCAGTTAGACTATGTGTAAAACAGCAATAACTATTCAAAGTTTATTAAGCCTTTTGAACGCCAAAACTTGTGAACATATTTCGATATGTGCTTAGTGTGTATATTATGATCGTGAAGCTGTTTGCCGTTTGTTCGACGGGCTCATTACTAATAGAAGCGGTATATACTCTCCACACGAAGTAACTTCCTATAAGGTAACGTCACAATTACTATAGTTTATAACTCGCGCTGGCCAAATATAATTGTTGGTATACAACAAAATCAAGGTTTATTTACAGTGAATCTGGTCTATTGGTAAGATTGTTCGCCAAAACCCGAAGGTATGCTGTACAACTACGGTAGTTCATGACTACAACTTCGGGTGATTATGATTAGTGTTTGTCACTGATCTGGTGTTGGTGGCTAAATATAATTATCCACGTACTAGAAATACATGCATGCAGCAACCCCTCGCCTAGGTTAAACAAAATTAGTTAATGATTGTTAGAAATTTTATGTGGTTTGGGGGTTTTGGAGGGTACAGGGTATTTGAGAAATAGAAATTGAGAGAAGTATAGAAATATTTTTCTGCACGTGGAAACACTGTAGTCATAGCAACTCGCAACGGCCGTGTATTTTTAAAGAATCAAAGTTTACCCATAGGAAGCCCAGACAAATGAGTTGAAGTTAATAAAAATCCGTAAAACACTTGAGATATGTGTTAAAATTAATTAAAGTATGCAATATGCTACAAAACTACTGTTAGAACCATGTATGTAGCGTGCTCCAGTGGCGCTGCCATTTGACTATGCAACTAGTGACGTAACTTACTATATTATTAGGAAGGATGGAAACTCTCGCCTCAATTTTCAACATGTTCACAAATTAAAACACAAATTACTATAGTAAAACGGCACGTCGACTGCTAAATGCCTACCCTAGGTTTAAGTTGAATAATCAAACTATACTTTCATCACAAAAATAATGCTGAATTCAAAAGAAAGCGCTGGAAAAACGTACACAAACTTTGTAAATTTGCCGAAATTTTCGTGAACTCATGCGGGATGTAAGTACCTACCCAAAATGGCGGCGGCAGAAAAATCTGATTGGTCGATCATTCTTTGTTTACCTTTCTCGACCAATCAGATTGGTTTATCATACTTTGTCTACCTTTCTCGACCAATCAGATTCTTCTGCCGCCGCCATTTTGGGTAGGTACTTACATCCCGCATGAATTCACGAAAATTTCGGCAAATTTACAAAGTTTGTGTACGCTTTTGAATTCAGCATTATTTTTGTGATGAAAGTATAGTTTGATTATTCAACTTAAACCTAGGGTAGGCATTTAGCGGTCGACGTGCCGTTTTACTATAGTAATTTGTGTTTTAATTTGTGAACATGTTGAAAATTGAGGCGAGAGTTTCCATCCTTCCTAGTAATATAGTAAGTTACGTCACTAGTTGCATAGTCAAATGGAAGGGCCACTGGAGCACGCTACATACATGGTTCTAACAGTAGTTTTGTAGCATATTACATACTTTAATTAATTTTAACACATATCTCAAGTGTTTTACGGATTTTTATTAACTTCAAATCATTTGTCTGGGCTTCCTATGGTTTACCCTCATATTTTTGTGAAAAATTGGCAAAAATACGACAAGATTCTTACCTTTTTCTGGAAGTTAAGTTATCATCTATAGTCAGTGTTATGGTAAATTATTTTAATTATTAAATACCATGAAATATAACATCAGACGTCTCATACAGCGCTTCGACTGGTTTTTGTACGGGAATGTTTTCATTTTGTTTTCTTTTTGTCATTAGGAAAACGGAGTTTATAAATAAAATTATAATGTTGTTTATCACAGAACACATTCAGATTTATAGTGAAATACATTTGAGAATATTAAAGTTGTGTTTGCCACAAAAGAATTACTTTTTAAAGCTGTGCCGGATGAAATATTATCAAGTGTAAAATCTTCCGACTTCATTATGCACGGTGAATTCGGTCGAAAATTTGGTCTTGTTATTTGTTAAACAGTGAAAAGTCCTGACCTCATTCGAGTTTCCCTCTAATTTAGTAAAAATACATATATTCCATATTTATAAAAGTATAAATTCATAAATTTCATCAAAATTTTGCTAAAAGACAGTTATTCCATAGGCGGCCCAGAACTGATCTCACTGACCTCGCGCGACGCTTATGTTGTCTGAACAGTTTTATATTATTATGACAAGGTAGGCAACTCTCACGCCAAATAAGCTAAAAACGCACGACGGTTGACCCAAACACCTTCACAAAACCGCAAATATTTCATAAAAATATGGCGAATAAGAAAAAAAAAGTACAACACATTAAACTTGAATAATTTTACTACATTTATACTATATTTTTAGCATTCAAATGTATTCCTATGCATGTATAAAAAGTGAATGTTTTTATGGTTTCTGGCAAATATATTTCAAAACCTATGCTGGGGACACCTTGCCTATACCTTCGTCATATTTTTAAATTGAGAATAGAAAGCTGATTGGCTGCCGTTTAAAAAGAGCCAATCAGCTTTCTATTCTCAATTTAAAAATATGACGAAGGTATAGGCAAGGTGTCCCCAGCATAGGTTTTGAAATATATTTGCCAGAAACCATAAAAACATTCACGTTTTATACATGCATAGGAATACATTTGAATGCTAAAAATATAGTATAAATGTAGTAAAATTATTCAAGTTTAATGTGTTGTACTTTTTTTTTCTTATTCGCCATATTTTTATGAAATATTTGCGGTTTTGTGAAGGTGTTTCGGTCAACCGTCGTGCGTTTTTAGCTTATTTGGCGTGAGAGTTGCCTACCTTGTCATAATAATATAAAACTGTTCAGACAACATAAGCGTCGCGCGAGGTCAGTGAGATCAGTTCTGGGCCGCCTATGGTTATTCATTGACGTTTGAATCATCAATCCATAGCACAGATTAATGATATACAGTTATGGAACTCGCGGCGGAACCCTTTGATGTTGCTGTCCCCCTGCCTACGCCATTCCACGCGCCACGCAAATTGCTCTGGCAAGTGTATTTTGACTCTAAAGTAAGGGGAAAAGGTGTTCGAAAGACGAAAAATGTTAATATTTTAAAGCTGGCTCTATCGACCTCCATTTTTTCGCCTAAATTTTAAAAACAAACGGTAAATGGTTGTGTTTTTGTAAAAAATATATGCGTTAGGTTAAAGAGGTAAGAAATAAAATGCACGAATGATTTTCTTTATAAATATCAGGTTGATTGCCAACATCATCGCCGATTATAAATTAGGCAGTTATTTTTGCATCCAGAAAACATCTGAGCTGATCTTAAAACAAGCATGATTGATGTGTTATTTCTAAAATTCAAACACACGAAAAAATTTCTTTGAAAATAATTTATTTTGCCATAAAACTAGCAAAAACTACATGTTTTTTATTCGAATCTTGAACTTGAATTCAAAGGATTTACAATAAACAAATGCAAATTTTACCTATATATATATATATATATATATATATATATATTATATATATATATATATATATACAATACTTTTTACATGAGTATAAATCCAACTTCACACACTGACACAAATGGTAAATGTGCTAACAGATATTAATTTTAGTTCATACATGATTGTAATATTCATGAAGGACATGCAGATCAATTTCCAATCTAATCTATGCAATGCTGTGTGGCTTCTATGAGAAGATTGAAAGCTATTTTCCAAATTTTGGATGTGAATATAATACACATAGGAGACATAATAGGGTTCACAAATATCAGTAAACTACGTATGCGTTGTAAAACTTTTTTAATAGCCATGTGACTTGCTATCTTGTTGAACAGTAGATATGTCGTCCGCTCAAAAGTTAACTGACTTTGAGAAGATTGTTTCGCCATCTAGAAAAAAATACGACTGCATGTTGGTGAAATATAGTCAGATAGACCTACATTTATTAGATGAAATACCAAACTTTGAATATTTACCTGGCAGTTCTAGAAGCTTCGTGTGAAAATCGCACTCCTCGTAGTTGTATTTCCCTTTTTTTCCCGTTTGAATTCGTATTATCGCAGTCATTTTTAATCCAAAAGGAGCAATGTTGGATGGATAAATAAAATTTGTCAAAAAAACGAAGAGCAAAAGACCCTTGGCTATAAAATTGCATTTTTTCTGCTAAAAAATCGAATTTTCCTTATTAAAAAGTGCAAAAACACTTGCCAGAGCCTAGCGCGTGCGCATTAAAAACAGGGGGACAAGATTTGCCGCGAGTTCCACCTCTGTGTAGTACTCTGTGTCCATAGGCAGCCTAGAAATCTGTTTATACTCAGTCTTCGACTGCATTGTTTACGCGCGCGGTCAGCTTCTCCTGCGTGTACTAATTACTGTATTATATATTAATATATAATATATTAATATAATACAGTAATTAGTACAGGCAGGAGAAGCTGACCGCGCGCGTAAACAATGCAGTCGAAGACGAGTATAAACAGATTTCTGGGCTGCCTATGACCAATCAAGAGCTTAGTAGTTCACACTGGCACATGCGCATAACGTAGAAGACCGTCCATTGCGTGAGGTCCGTTGCATAATGGCGGACGACTTTGATTTCGCATTCGCATTTCGTGGGTGTAAATATCCGAGCGGAATTAGTACCCTCGCACGGTGCTCCGCACCGGCTCGGGGACAAATAAATTATCATGCATGACATATTTAATACTACTTGGTCTATTAGCGCGAAATATTATGTTAGCACTCGGTGCAATCTAAGCCTGGGCGGACATTTCGACCGCAGAGGCTGTTGGTGTATGAAAACTAAGAACGTAATCCCCGAGCGGGCGCGGAGCGCCTGCGAGGGTACTAATTCCGCTCGGAGATTAGGAATTACACCCGAAACCCGGTAGAACATAGGCGAATCCAAAGTTGTCCAAATTCTTTGTCATGGACGGTCGACGTTGGGTGGTTTTGTAAGTTATGCGCATGCGCAAGTAATCTCTGGTAATCAACAAACGTTCTGATTGGCTAAGACTGAAAGTTTGTATTTCAATGAGAACGTCAGCAATTTAACCAAAGAGTAGATATCTACTCTTTGATTTAACTGTCATTTCGTAAACATTTTTGTAAAAGCGTTTCATAAACTTTGTGCAAAGAAAGTAAAACGACAAGAAACAAGATATATGAAGCATGACAGATAGCAAAGATGAACGTGGATACAATCAAGACAAAGCCGTGTAAGAGAAATAATTAATAATCTGCAAGCTTATAAGTGTTTTCAGAGACAAAGGGTACGTGTTTACTTTGTTTATTTCCTATTTGTTTCGCGGTAAGGATGAGCTGTATTTGTATACTTTTCAGCTTTGTATGCCGTTTATTTGTTAAATTTTCAGCTTTTTATGCAAACGCATAAACCTGTGAAAGGCTATTACACCTTTGCTTTAACTTCAGAAAGTGTTTTTGAAAGTGTAATTTGAATTTCGGTATCAAAAATACACACCATATTTATAAAGTATAAAACGTTTAGCCGCTGGCATCGACAACAATTACAGAATAAAATAACATTTGAAGTTATTTCTTTGTCTGTGAAGATTTTGTACTGTTTTAATCGTTTGAAACTTCGATTTTAAACCGTTACTTAATTGCTGACATGGTATAATGCAGCAAAATTGAACGGGCAATGTTTACACTAGCTTTATGATTATTTTTGTATAGAATGATGGAAACATTAGCTATAGTATACTCGGTAAAATATAATAAGACTGATTTGAGTTTTGTGTCATTTCATAATATAAGTTTAGGTCAGGTTAACTCAGGAAATTGTGTACTTGGGTTGAAATAGCGAGGGGTTGCTGCATGTCGTATTTCTAGTATAAATGAAAAACAGCATTTTTGAGTCAATATTTCTCATTTCCATACATCAACAGCTACTTCTGTAATTGCATCATGTAATCGAACCCTTAGTACAATCTAATTGTGGTGCTATCGTAGCTATTGTTCGTAACT
Organism: Dendronephthya gigantea; assembly: GCF_004324835.1. NCBI lineage: Eukaryota > Metazoa > Cnidaria > Anthozoa > Malacalcyonacea > Nephtheidae > Dendronephthya > Dendronephthya gigantea. Next base: position 56,304 of record NW_021163117.1, read on the forward strand.
ACAGCCTAGAATTCGCATTGCAAGCTAACGCCAGAGTGGGCGTCTTGTTGCATGTTAAAAAGTGCTTGCCAAGTATTTTAACTTCGACTTCAGATTAATTAACTTATGCGAATAATATTTTGTTGTCTTTCCTCAAAAAGTTAATTTATTCCTGCCTGCTCCAAGGCACTTTTATACGATGTGTGATAACAAAAAATAATCTTTATTGCACGTTTTTGGATGTGCTCCAAGGCGTTGTTTAAGTAGGCAGGAAGGGTGTAATTTGAAAACTAATTCACACGCATAGAGGAGGCCTGATCGAATAAACGCGGTATAAACCTGATCGAGTCATTCGAAAACACTTTTGTACGCTTCAAATGTGATAAAAAGTAAATCTCTTGGACGCTTTTTAATAGTGTTATCGATATGGGTATTCCATTTCAAGTCTTGTTGTAATATCACTCCTAGGAGCTTGAGAGAAGTGACTAATTCAATGAGATTTGTGCTTATATGCAAGTCCTCAAAAGGGGTAGTGGTTTTTGGAAAGGAAATAGTTAATTCTTTGCATCTTTTAACATTTAGCTGGAATTTGTTACTTTGTGACCACTCTTCTACTTCATCTACTAACAACTCTTTTGAATAATCTCGTAACTAGTAGTGTCGTTTACATATTGACCACTTCGTTTGATGACTTAATCTTGCAGTGCGCGATCATAACCATAAATAACCAGGGATCCAGTTGGTTCCTTTGGGAACATCTGCTACCGATTTCCATTCCGAGCAACAATCGTTCCCTACATTAACCCTTTGTTATCTATTGCTCAAAAATTCGCGATCCAGTTCACGATATGGGGATTGATTCAATAATCTGATAGTTTGGATATTAAGATATTATGGTCTATTAAGGTGGCTCCCTACAGTTGCGCGTGGATATGATGCGAGAAAAAAATTCAGCTCGCGCGCGTTGCGTGGATTTTTCCACGCAATTTCGCGATGAAAACAAAGAGCGGGCCCTTTAAAAATGAATTGAGCATTTTCGCGAGATATACATATTTTATTCAATACAGAGAGTGAAAAAACACAAGCACATTTAAATTATTTAAATATATGTAAAACCATTACAAAATTTTCGTCAAATGTTACGAATACTTTTATTTGGCGGAGGTTTCGGTGTTTTGGCTACGATAATACATCGTATCGGAAAACAAAAAGTTTTCGCGGCCAGCGACGATGATCAAACTCAAGAGGAGACAATTTTCCGAGCACCTAGAACGAAAAAGGGCAAATTCGCGAAGAAAAAAGAAATTGAAAAACGCCAAAATTTCCTGCAACTTCTACCAGAGGCCAGAGCAGCTACGCGAAAACAATTAGACTGCCAGACAAGTAATCCTTGGACAAGGGCGCATGAGAAACAAGAGGTACATAGAGCATACTGTAGCATGGAGTTGTAATTTTCAAGACAATGTCAGTAACAACTAAAAAATACTTTAAATTTTGTACAATATTTCATATTTTGTACATTGGTTAATTGGGTTTGATCATTAGTAATTATTTTACTTATTCTATAATACACAGACAAACAATTACAAAACATTGGGGTCAAGAATTATTGATATGGACATATTCAGAGAAGAAATGGAGACTTGTGTTAATTGTCATAAAGGTATACCACTTGAATATAAACTTTAAAAAGATACATACACAAGTGTCTTCATGTTTTAGACATTGCTTCATGTTATATAAATGCCTTCCAAACAAATGAAAAAATGCAAATTCCCAAATAGCCACTATATACATCTCATGTAGGTCCTTTATCAGTTGCAAATATAATAAAAGAGGAAAAAATGGGCATTGCAAGCAAATTCCATATCAGTTGCCAATCATGTCACGCAATAAATGTTGTTAATACGTCTCAAAGACACAAATCTGGAACCCATGGTCCTGCTGCCTATGATAATAACTCTCGTGCAGTATTAGGCACATTAGATGCTGGCATTGGAGAAACACACCTCAATACCATCTTGACAACAATGAACATACCCCCCATTACTCGTGGCACCTTTAAAAAAAGAGAAAGAGAGGTTGGATTAGCAGTGGAGAAAGTGGCAAAAAAGAGCTGCAGCGAAGTTTTGATGAAAGAAAAGGAATTTGAGATAAAAAATGGGGCTGTACCAGATGAGAACGGCTTACTAGGCATAGCATGCTCCTATGATATGGGATGGCAGAAGCGAGGGAGAGCATTTAACTCACTAACCGGCCATGGGGCTGTGATGGGTTTGCATACTGGCAAGGTCATGGCTTTTTCCTCAAGAAACAAGAGATGTCGATACTGTGATAGCCCTAGAGGAAAAGAAAATGCAATTTGTAAAAAACACGATTGTCGGAAAAACCACACTGGTTCCTCAAAAATTATGGAGACAGATGTCGCATGCCAACTTTTCAAAGAAGCCCCAGAAAGCAAAGTCAAGTTTTCAAGTTATGTTGGAGACGATGACAGCACAACACTAGCAGAGTTAGTGAAACAAGCTCCATATGAATTGCATAAATATTCTGACATCATTCACATTAAAAGATCTCTATCAACACGGCTGTACAATCTGAGTCAACGAATGAAATTTCCCAATTGCTCTACACTGTCACAAAAAGTAATCAACTATCTTGTCAAGTGCTTTGCATATAGTGTTCATCAAAACAAAGATGATAAGCCTGAACTGTCTAAATCTCTCAAGTCAATCATCCCACATGCCTTTGGTGACCATAGCAAATGCAACCCTACCTGGTGCAGATTTCATTTAAATCCCGCAACTTATCTACACAACGAGTTACCTTATGGAAAGGATCTCCATGGTGATTCACTTAAAACTGCTCTGAATGACATTTTTTCTGAATACACAACAGATATTGTGTTGGAAAAACTAGCACCTCTCTTGAATTCCCAGCGAAATGAATCACTGAATGGAACCATAGGGTCAAAGAATATAAAGATTCGCTACTATGGAGACAGTGAGAGCAGTGACTTTCGAATTGCCTGCGGTGTTGCCCAACGTAATGAAGGACCCCAATATGTTGGCAAAACATTGGCTTCTCTCGGGATTAATCCTGTACAACGGTGCAATGAATATCACAAAATGCTGGATGAAAAACAGATACAGGATAACAAAAGAAAATCAATGGCTGAATTTAAACTTAGAAGACGTACACTTTATACAAAAAAGATCACAAAGCAAACAAAGAATAGTTTGAAAGAAGCACCCAGCTATGCTTCAAACATTGCCCTGAATTTAGATCCAACAGCACAGTCACAAGAAGAACCTGAACTAACTATTTTGAATGAAATTAACCTAGCTGAATGCAAAGCTATTTTAAAAGACTGTGAAGCAATATTACAAGATCCAATCATGAGACCAGAAGTCCAGTCACTAGCTTTTGATTCTACAACTGCATTCTACAACTTTTTCATTTGGGATACGGAAACAACAACTATTGGCAAATCAGCTGAGATAATTCAAGCCTCTATACAATATTCTTATACTCAGTATGTCACTCCCCAAAGTGCAATAAGTCCCGCAGCATCAAAAGTTCATGGACTAACTAGTGAGGAGGTTTTAAATGGTGTGAAAGTGTTGTGCAAGGATGGCAAGCAGGTCAACAGTATTTCCCTACGGGAATGCATCACTCAGCTCTTGAGTTTTATAGAAAAAACGACTGAACATTACAAGAAAGAGTCCAACAAACCTGTAATAACTGTTATGCTTGGCCACAACTCCTTCGTGTTTGATACACCTGTCCTCCTTCGTTCGGCAGGATCGTCGTTCGTTGAGAAGCTGACGTGATTAGATGTTTTATTCGCGGACAGTTTGCTTATTTTCAAGTCAATTCGAAAGTCAGATCTACCTGCGAAGGAGATTCTTGCACAGTGCAAAGGAAACAAGTTAACTACCTTTTATTCTCATCTGTTCAATAAAGGTTTTGATGCACACGATGCGACAGAAGATGTCAAAGCTTTGATCAAAATTTTGTTCCAATCTTCACTTGAAATAACATCAGAACAAATATTCCGCTTTGGCCAAACTACGACTGCCAAACAGGCCCACGAAGATGTGAGATTTCTCGATCAAAGGCATTTCAGAACCAAAACATTCGCACAAATGTGTTACCCAGATGGACGAAGTATTATCTCGGACGCAATAAAGCAAAAACTTGCCATTAAAGGAATCTTGTACGAGAATCTTGAACAAATTTACCGCCAATTTGGAAAGCATGGAGTATTCGCCATTATCGCTTTACCAGAATCAGTCAACGAATGGGACAAAAAATGCCGTCCACGGGTTACATCAGTCGCCAGGATTCAGGCCACGATATTACACTACTTTCAAACCATATTCAAAAGTTAATTCCAATGGATCAAGTAAGTAAAACAAGTTAAACATTTAACCCCGAATATAAATACAACGCACGCTCGTTTCGAATTTTCATCGCGAAGCGCGAAGACGAGAACCGTGAACTGCGCCCGCGTGCTATAAGTCAGCGACAAAATTCTATAAGGGGAAATCGCGAAAAACACACGCAGCTTTTTAAACGATACATTCCCGTCTTGCTCATTGGTTTCATCGGTGACCTATCTTCAAATTTTCACTATATAATTTAATTTTAATTTACTTTATATATTTCAAATTTTAAAAAAATCTGTCTAGTGCAAATCTTTTAATAAAATTTCAGCTTTTAAAAAAATCGCACTAGACAAAATTTCTTACAACTGCGTCAGGTAGTGCTTAACATCGTGTTCTATTGATATTCGAAATAAAAAAGATGGGTCACCGACTTCGTTTTTAAGTTTCAGCCAAGTTAATGCATAACTTATCGGAGTTTATGCCTTCGCTATGTTGCCATGGTAACGATAACATTGTAAAAACTGATTTCGAAATATTTCCTAGCCATTAAATATCACTACTAAAAAGAAAAAAATACGAAATCAAACGGGTAAGCCTTTCATTTTAAAGATTTTTTAAATACCCGCGCAACTGTAGGGAGCCACCTTAAGTCAAAGGCTTTCCTGAAAACAGCGAAAAAGACTGGTACTTTAGCTTAATTGTCGACGGTGGCTTTAGTCCAGCTGTGAACAAGATTTATAAGAGCGTGAGTGGTAGAGGAATCAGGTATACAACGGTACAGGTCTTGTCTAATCCGATTGAGCCGGAATAGCGGGCTTTACATGTTCTCTGACCACATACTCCTTGGAAATTTTGCTAACGGTGGGGTGTCAATGATATAGTTCTTAGGTCTTTGTTAATGTCTTTCAAAGTTTGGTTTTTAGGTAAAGCTGTAACATTTTCACTTTTCCATACCTCGGAAGGCTTTTCTCAGTAAGTGATGAGTTGATTAACATACATACTTGTTCTGCCAAAATATGTGCGAATTCCTTAAGAATCCAATTTCGTATATTATCAGGCGCACATGCTTTTGATATATTTACTGTACTAAGTTGTTTTTCTACAGCATGAAGGGAGATTACAGGCTGGTCGACATTTATGGCATCAAGTCTTTTAAATGGGAACAGGGGTATTTAAGTTTCTTGGGGTTTGATAAACGCATTTTTAATTTTATTTGCTAGGTTTTGTTTTGTTGCCTTTGAAGGGAAATATCCGGAAGTGGCGGGAAGCAGTTTCGACACAATCATCCACGATTTCTCTTGTTACCTAGCTACGAAATTAGATCGTTTTTATCAGTATTTACTGAAACAGATGTTAATATTGAAACCGAAGTCCTCACAATGTCATTCAGTTAACTTTGGTCAGACAAGACGAGATTGTTCTTCAAACACCGCGTAACGGGGACTTGGAAAGCTATAGAAAATTTCGTAATTAAAGTTTCGGATAAATTACCAGGGTAACAGGATTATATGACAATCTCCTGAAGCAATGGTGAATAATTAACCACAAAATATTTTAACAAAAATGAACAGGATGCTACTTTATACACCTTTCCACCGTCAGTTATGTGCTGGGAATAGTTTTATGTCCAAAACCTCTTTAAAACCTCTTTTTACCTTCACAGCTGGTTGTTCAAACGCAGGCTATCCCTCAGCTAAAATGGCTTATAAATTTTATCCCGTGAGGTTATGATTTATTGCGTTGTTCAAAACGGATTAGCGTACCAACTCACGGGCTAAATTTAACCCACCTGGTTCACCAGGTGTGTAAGCTTGCTAATCTGCCGGCTAACACTGGTTAAACTAATCTTGGTTTAAATTTTAAAGATTTTAACAGGTTTCGCTGACTAACTCTGGGACAAGGCTCCTCGGTTGTAGAAATATCAGACACGCAAATGGACCACTTGCATAATAGACCAACTTTTGATTCAGGTGACAAAAAGGGAATTTCCTAAAAGAGCATACAAAACTTAGTAAAATTGCCAAGTTTTGCTGTGAAATATTGTAAAGTGCCGCAGATATAGCCATGCGAAGTTGGCGAATTTTGTATACTTTTGTATTACGGCCGGACGCGTGTAACTAAATTAGTTACACGCTTCCAGCCGTAGTAAAAAAGTATACAAAATTGGCAACTTCGCATGGCTATATCTTCCGTACTACTTTACATTTTGCAACCAAACTTGGCAATTTTATTAATTTTGGTATGTTCTTTTTAGCTGTTGTGATATATTTCTTGCTTGTCACCTAGATCTGAAGTTGGTCTATTATGCAAGTGGTCCATTTAATGATGCATCTCCTCTCTTCTTCATCATTAAACGATGATTAACATATTTTTCAAATCCGGGTTGATGAGCTTTGCAAGACGAATGCCATTGGTACGTTTCGCTAAAATACAATAGATACCTGACGAGAAAGGAATAATTTTTTGCTTAAACCTTGACAATAACATATTTAATGACTTGTATTGTACTTTTATTTAGTCTCCAAACTGTCTATATTCTATTAACTGCGGGTTAGGCTAATGGGAGGAAAAGAATCTCTATTTTAAATATTTTGAAAAACTAACAAGATACGTATTAGTGCACTACACTTTTTGTAAAGTAAACCTTATGTCTTTTAGTTCTTTATTTTTCAACAACTTTATTTCCTCTTTCCAAATTCACGTGGTCGTATCTTCATTGATGTTGATTTCAGAGAATAATAATGATCTTTCCAATGTCTCCAGTTGACTCCATCACCATCCGATTTGTGATCGCCATAATGATACAAACCATTCAAATTTGAATCATGACAAGCACGATACCACCAGGCTCCTTTGAATGACACTGCACAGTTAGCCCTGCCAATATCATTGTCAGAATCTTTGGTGCTGAAAGCCATACCGTCATGTTTTTTCAACGAGTCTCCTGCTGTACCTTAATTAATGCAAAAAAGAACCCAAAAATGGTTATAAAATGAATAGCAGGGCAATAATTAATGCTCGTAATCGAATGTCCTGAGCATTTTGTTTTGTTAAAAGTTTTGGAAATTCTCAAAATGGAGATATTTTACATTTCTCCAGTTGACTCAAAAACTGCCTCGTTTAAAGTATATTTATGGATCACTCATTGATAATATTCCTATAGTTTATACAGTATTTAAGGTGCAGGATTTAATGGTTCACTGCACAGTTTATTGTATAGAGAGCTGGACTATCGTGTAAAATGATTACCATTATAACCTCCAACATTCAACTTGTACTTCTCATTTTCACTGCTGACATTAAATGAATCGTAATGAGCGTATCTGGTGTTCCCAGATGTATCTTCCATGTCGATACGAAGTTCATTTTGTGAAATAATTGTCATCATGTGTATTTTGTCAAGACCAAGCCAATATTCTCCGCTCAAGTTACCAAAACCTTGTTTGTAATCTTGCCATCCTCGGTAGAAGTCAACACTTCCATCAAGACGACGTTGAAATACAGTCCATCCTCCACCTGATGTTGTCATATCACAAAACACTTTGAAACTTCCCTTTCCATCAGGATTAATTTCCGCTTTGATTACTTTCTTTTTCATACAAATCAGCGCAGTTGAGACCTGAAAAATACGGATTTACATCACAATTTAGTGGCCTGTGGCCAATAAAAGCAATAATTATTTTTTTTAAACGGGTTAAAAACCTCTTCAATTTTTTTTCTTGGAAATGAAAATAAAATAGCTTTTAACGTTCCGTCCGTTCTCTGGGTTCAGCTTTCAGATTAAGGCAAAAAAGAAATTTCTGTGAGAGCATCAGAGAGAATTAGTACAATTGCCAAGTTTGACTTCGCAAGGGGGGATGTTTATACCAAAAATGCCCTTTTGTTTTTTTTAAACACAATGCGATATGCCTTATCCAAAATAAGATATCCCATGTTGACAATGCCTTAATATTCAGTATGCCATTTTTAGGCTGAAAATACCCTATATTTGGTTATAAGTGCTATTTTTTGCTCAACAAAATAACAGGCCATTGACACATTGACCAGTTCGTGTGTATCTTGATTGTGTTTTATTAAGATTATGTTTTGCAGTTTCCGTATTTTGTCATGTTTTAATTAATATTGTCCGTGCGTCAGACATGAACTTTAAATTTCCTACTATCCCAAATAAACCAGAACCTTTCCCAATGATGTAAAACGCAGAAAACTTGTCTACATTCTAAACTTAAAATTGCTCAGGAAAAAAAACTAAAGCAAATAAACCATCTATGCATATACGCATTTTAGCTGCCCTGTTTATTAACTGAAAAGTTCCTTTGAAACTTGTGCCCCACAAAGAAAAAATTGAGATTGAATTGGCGCATATTGACAGAAGATTTAAAACATTTCTCGTTCCATAATATTATAATAAATTGATTTAGTTAATATTAATATTCTCGTAGTTTTTGTTCCGAATGATATTCCAAATGTTCCAAAATTTAAAATTATGATCCATCGTAATTATCGCTACTCTGGTTTAATAAATGAAAGTAATCACCACACAAAGATTAACTTTCACGACCCAACGTTTCGACACTCCGGTCTAGTGTCTTCATCAGGGGTGATCTGATGTTGAAACTCGGTTCCTTATATACTCTCAAAATGACGTCATCTATTAATCAGATGTAAATATTCTTTTGGCAAATAGCTTCCGTCATCCCTATTAAGGGCACAAAGACTCGCATAGTTGCCTTAAAACCCTTTCAGACATTGCGACATATTTTCGCGAAACCCAAGGATCGCGTAGCGACTAAACAGAAAACTCATGCTGTATACTCTATACCATGTGGTGAGTGCGAGAAAGAATATCTAGGTCAAACAAAACGCCAGTTCGGCACACGTTTAAAAGAACATCAAAAGGCCGTTTCGAACCTAGACAGTTCAAAATCAGCCTTGGCGGAACACGTGTGTCAAACTAACCATGACATTGGGTGGAACGATTCAAAAGTCAAATCAAAGGCGTCGTTTGGAAGCCTGGCATATTAATGCGAGTCTTTGTGCCCTTAATAGGGATGACGGAAGCTATTTGCCAAAAGAATATTTACATCTGATTAATAGATGACGTCATTTTGAGAGTATATAAGGAACCGAGTTTCAACATCAGATCACCCCTGATGAAGACACTAGACCGGAGTGTCGAAACGTTGGGTCGTGAAAGTTAATCTTTGTGTGGTGATTACTTTCATTTACTAAAACCAGAGTAGCGATAATTACGATGGATTATATACCTGGTTGCCGTGAACTCATAAACTTCAATTAAAATTATGATATTTGTGATAATTCTAAAGCAAATTACCTGATTTCCTGGTACGATTTTCTTCTTCAACCGCCTTTCTTGCCTACACAAAATTGATCACAAAAATACTGCAGTTAATAAGAAATTGATTTTAATCTTGATACATTAATTAATATATTAGTATAAGTTACGGTATCATATCGAGTGCAATTACGGATTAACAAGCACGAGTGAGTTTTTTAAGGCTGCAAAATAGCGCGAGTCCGAAGGACGAGTGGTATTAATAGTCTTTAAAGACTCACGAATCCATGATTATCCGTAATTACACGAGAAATTATACTATTATATATTAATGATATTCAAGGAAATCTTCGAGACAATAAATTAAAGCGATGGTGTAAAAGCCTTTCATAGCCCAATATGACTTTGGAAAACGGCGAATAAAGCTCACATATAAATAAACTGCATCCCTTTTCACAAAACAAGCACAGAAATATGAACAAGTACATAAATAGTTATACATATGAACAACTACATTAATAGCAAACACAGAAATATTATGAACAACTACATAATAATATAGAAACGTACCGATTTAAAACATTTCAAACCTTTACATTATAGAGCGTAAAACCTTTTTCGCTTTTTTTTTCTTGAAGAGCAACCCTTTTTGTTTTTGATAAATGTTACAAGATGATTTTCATTGCAACTGTTATTATTTTTCCCATTTGTTTGGTGAAATTTTTAAAAACGATTTTATAAAAAAATACCAATTTTTTACTCAGTTAATCAGAAAGCTGCTGATTAACGGTTTCCAGTCATTTAAATTTTGCGTATGCGCAGACCTAACAAAACCATCCAACGCTAATGACTTTTTTGATTCCGCTATGTTCGGTCACAATATCCAGGAAATAAAAAAAATAAATTTTTAAAGAGTTGTCCTAAAATCACAGTTATAGAGAAAATATATTACTATAATTTAATAATAACAATATTTTCTTGTGTGATGAGAACAGAAAGCTGTGCGAAGAGCTCGAAATAGCTCTTCCTATGGGCTTCATTTCCCACTGATATTTTCTCGCTCTCCCTAACTCCCAGGCGTGTTTCTATAACTGTATAGAAACACGGAAAATGTTTTCTATATTTTCTTAAATATCATTTAATTTATCAATCTTACTGCTTCAACATTTCGCATCAATATCCAATCTCCGGTTAGTTTCGTTTCTTCTTTCTTTCTAGTAACGTTGGTCAGTTGGCAATTTTCGACATTTTTTGTTGTTCTGTAGTTGAATCCAACACATTTGTCTTCGTCTTTGCAGTGAGTGTGACATCCTAACATGACAACTGAAGATGTAACATTGTGTCTTGATATTATTTCATCCGCAGGCAATGATGGACCTCCTAAAAATTTCAACAAAATTCTTGAAAGACAAATATTTTAATGTCCAAATTTTAACTAAAACTATGTGTTTTATTCTGGACTGATTTCACCATATGAAACATTTAAATGGTGTTTCAATGGTTAATTTTTTCTCTCACTTTTTTCGACAATACTCACCTCTGATGATTATATCGTAATTCCTCGGGGAACATTGGTTTGCTGAAATGTTTCCAATAGCAAGCAACAGGAAGCTCAAGCTGGCCGCTACAAACATCGTTTAAATTGTCTCCTGTCTGACTCGGTAATTCTGGAAGATATTTTTCATACGAGTTATGACCAAGAAAAGACCAATATAAAATAATCGTGAGATATGATGTTGCCTGTGCTTCGTGAAAATTTGGAAATTCAATTAAGTTGCTATAGCCACGTAAGCCACATACACGCGCTTCAATGAGATGCATTATGGCCTTTGACAGTTATGACAAAAGACAAAGATTGCATGTGTTAGCTTCAACACTTTATTTTGAACGTTTCCTTACGGTATACGGTAATAAAAAATAATTTCATTTTTTTCACTTGTTTCAAAAAATTCTGTATCAACCTCCATAAATATTTTAAAGTTTTACACTGACATGTTTTATGGTGAAGCTAGATCGAGATGTGTGTTAATGTTATTAGGGACCTTAAGCATGTAGGACGCGAACGCGACGACGACCGCTTTCAATGCAATGGGTCATTGAAAATAAAGGAATATTTAAAGACCCATGATGGGTTTTAGACGTCGTCTTCGTTCTGTTTACAGCGAGAAAACGTCGTTTTTTACGTCTTGCCTAGAACGGTTGCATTTCAGGCCCAGCGAGCCCTCTCTCGAATTAGGCTCTATAGAATTGTCCTTAAACATAAACACAATGTTTTTAACGCCTTATATCTCACTGAATTGGTACAATTAATAATATAAAACAACAACTTAGCCATTGCATTTATTTAAAGGAGAATTTCAGCCTCGTCCTCGTCGTGTTGCCGTCCTTAACACACCAGCCTTAACACACCTATTTAACCGACGCTGCAATAGCCAGATATTTTGCGAATGTCAGTTTAGCCAAGATGGAGATTAATTGTGCAACATGATTGAGCCAAACTCGTGACTGACGATCATTCTCGTGAGCACGAAGTTTGCTTAATTGATACAGTTTGTTTATTTTTCCCTAATGGCGCTAGCGAACTTTGGGCCCTTATTTCACAAACTAAATTTTTAAACGACTTGATCATGAAATAATCTAAAACTATGAAGAATATTCAATGCGTCATCTAAAATAGCTTCAGTTTTTAAAGGGCTTGGGGGAAAGCGCTTCTGATTGTCACGTTCATGCCCATAAACTCAGCATTAAGTTATTGTAATCATAGATCAGTCGAATGCTATACTGTTCAACTAGCGTGTGCGGTTGGTCAGGTTGATGTCTTAGAGGCTAGCTATATACTTTCTTTGCATGTAGCGTGTTTACACGGTAGTCCTAATTGTGAGAATAGACACCGATTTAACGGCAATTTAATAAAGAATTTTGGGATGAGAGAATGACCACAATGAATTGCATCCAATAAGATCGAATGCTTCCCCCAAACCCCTTTTCCCACAAAAAAAATTAAGCGTGTGTATGTGTATTGTTTTGCGCAGAAAACCCGCTTGCTAGTAACCCTTCGATTATTATAGAGCATCTATAACCTATATACTCCCAAATCAACAAAAGATTTTGGTCACATTTTGCAGAAAAAAGTGAGTGGGAATAAATTTTAACGTTAAAAATGACTTACCACAACTTTGGTTATAAGATATATTGGAGATTATTTCAGGACTTTGAACAGTTGCAGCAAAATACTGATATGCATGCGAGCAAATAAATTATTCTTATTCTTATTATAAACACTCAACAGCAAATAAATTATTTAAGTGCAAGCTGCATAATAAGCATCAACGTCTCTTATTTCGCAGTTTATGAACAGTCGTATAGCGCCGAGCATTTAATATAATGCGGTTAGGAGAATGTTGTCTCTAAAGCAAAGTTCTCAAACGGTTTATAAATCAACGAGGATACGTTCTATTATACTAAAATGCATATCTATCGAAACAATGGCAATGGAAGTAAATTTTAATGTTTAAAATGACTTACCACAACTGTGATCAAGATAGATTGGAAATTATTTGAGGACTTTATTTGAAACTGCTTGTTTGGGTAGAAATCGGAGGAACAGTAGCTAATAAAGCTACATAAATGTTAAAAAAGCAAATAAATTATTTAAGTGCAAGCTGCATATTGAATATTGACGACCTTCATCATAGGCTAATGCGGGTACCAAATGACATCTTATGTATATAATTATCCTAAGGCTAGCAACTCTCTCGCAAAAAATATAATGCATATACATTGATACCATCGCTTGAAACACAAAAATTACGATAGTTTCTTCAAAAAAACTGGATACAAAATACCTTGGACATATTTACTAAATTTATCTGTCGTTTTTAGACTTGAAAACATTTTAAAAATGCTTAAATTTTGCAGATATAAAGTGTATTTTAATCGAAATTTTGTTTAACAAAGCTGGGATGCAATTTACTCGACGAACGTCATCATCGGAAAATCGTCGGCAAATTTCTGATTGGCTGTTGAAAGCTCGGAAAATTACGAAGACATTTTTTCGTCATCAAGTTGGCCTTGTCGAGTAAATTGCATCCCGCCTCTGTTTAACAAAATTTCGATAAAAATGCACTTTTTATTTGCAAAACCTAAGCAGTTTTATGTTGTTTTCAAGTCTAAAAAGACAGATAAATTTGGTAAATATATCCAAGGTGTTTTGTATCTAGTCTTTTTTGAAGAAACTAGCGTAATTTTTGTGTTTCAAGCGGTATTAATATCATTATGCATTATATTTTTTGTGAGAGAGTTGCCAGCCTTAGGATGATTATATAAATAAGATAGAATGCGGTATCAGCCTCTGCCCTTATTGAAGGATTGGGTTATTGAAGGAATGGCTGGTTTCCGAGATATGCATGATATGCATGATAAATCTTAGATCGGCATGAAGATAGTGCAAGTCTTCGGATATTGGTTAGTAATAATAATAATAATTTATTCACACAAATAAAGGTCATGTGAAAAGGAGATAATGAGGTTATCCCTATCTAGTTACCTCCAATCTCCATCTAGTTATCTGGTTATTTGTCTTTGTTATTTGTAGTTATCTCCATCTAGTTATCTGGTTATTTGTCTTTTTTGTTGTAAATAGCATTTCTTTTTGATCCTCAACGGCTTGTTATTAAAAAAGTAATTATTTTCAATTCATATCCGCCATATTTATTTTACTAATTGCTTCACTTTAATTAAAGATGTTATATCCTGTTATATCCTATCAACGCTAATATCCTGCGCCTAGCAAAGTTTGTTTACGTTGGTTATATCACCTTTACATGAAGTATGCATCGTTTTAATTTTATTATTTTCTTCTCCTTCTCGTTCGACCGGCTGTAATTAATATGCTTATCTTATATTATATTTTAAAGAAGATATAAAGCGAAGTTTGTAAATAAACCGTTATTTAAAACTTTATATACAGTATTTGTAATTGTAGGACAAGCGATAAAGTAGCGTCAGTAGAGACGACAAATATAGCTTCGCCATTTCGTGTACTCATTCAACAAATAAATTCTTGAAGCATTCCTTTCAGCAAAATATTGCTTTTATCTAGCAGCCTTATCTTCGTCATGCACTCGCAATTCGAGATTCTTCGCCTTGCGACATAAAATAAAATAGTTGTGCTCCCGCGAACTGTCGGTTTGTAATACAACGCGCTAATATCCCATATCGGCATCATGCAGACACTTCTCAAATTTCATTCCTCAACCTCCGCCTTCCTGAATTCGAAAAAACTTTGGTGGTTATAAATAAAGGCTCTTTTCTACTAATCGCAATGGCGAACTTGCGTGGGTCGTGGAGCGCTGGTAGAAAAGCCTGGCTTGCGAGCTTTTGCGACGTTGCCAGCTTACTGCGAGGGTTTCATCCAATGAAAATACGTTTACATGCAACAAACTGCAGCGAGGTCTTTATTTAATACGTCGGAAAACACGTTCGAGTAAAGCCTCTTACAGGAAAATCTATGACAAGTTTTCATGTGACAAGTTTTAATTGTTCGTCTGTTGGCCCAACTTTGTGTACAAATGTACTTGTCGTAGAAAAAATTGCTCGTCTGTAAGAACCTTAAACATAATGAAATTAAGACCTAAAAAAATGAATTCAACTGAATATTTTATATCAACATGACCGTCGTTTCTCAGTGGCGTAGCCAGCCTGACGATTTACTCATGCGATGCAAATTTTGTGTTATTATCATTATTTGTTTCGTTAGAAATTCACTGTTTTCACAATCAATGAACACGAAAATATTAGCATAGCATGACTATATTGTCAGACTGGCTACGCCATTGTCGTTTCTTTCAGCACGAAGAGTCGTTCGCCCGTGCATTTCACAAAACACTCTCTGAATCATGTCTGGCTGCCGTTCAGTATAAATTATGCTGGAGTCGTTGAGTTACATGCAAATTTCTACAGTTTTGTTTAGATTAATTATTCAATTCAGGCAACTTTTGTCAAATTACAGCCGTTATGCGGCAAATTTGAATATGAAAGGCTCAGTGTTTTTACGCAGTGACACCATGGAATGGTTGCATGTATATCATGACCGATCAGATGATCAGAGACAGTGTTTAGCAGCTGAAGCCAGTTCTTTGTAAGAGAATTCAAGCAACTCAAGCTATATCTATTAGACTATAAAAACATGTGATCGAAAGGTTTTGTAATCACTGTTGATTTTGGTAATATACCCTTGTGCTCGACGAATTGAGAAATGTACTCTGCGATATAAAGGTAAATAATTATCTAATGTATACTTTAGTGTTAATCAAACTATAATCTGATAATTCTATAAGTTCATAAAGACTATTGTGCGATGATACAACCGACACGGCTGTCTATATTTCACTGCAAGGGCATGGGCTTCGATGCAGCCGTTTGTACAATTGAACCGATTTGCGTTGTCCCGTACGTTGCTGGTCAAAATTAATGTTCATATTTTCCAAATTTGAAAGCTGTTCATATTCTCGTTTGCTGTATTGTTTAATGGTATTATCCAGGATTTTCCTGTATTTCATCTAAGAAACCAATACCTCAAGCAAGTTCATAAGAGTTGAAATCCTTGACAGCATTGTATAGATTGTCAGCTAGCGTAATACAGGTTGAGTAAAAAAACTGACACCTTGGAAATTCAAATTAGCGCGAACTTATGGCTGGAATATGACAATTCCCACTGTGTACAATCAACAAAAACGATTTGATAACACTGTTCTTTTTTATTTACGCAGCTTTGAATGCTTTTTAACTGCCAAAGGGAAGAAACTTTATGTTTTAGGTTAAATAAAATACATGATATGCTTCGTATACCCATGAGATATTTTGGGGAACTTTGCGGCTAATTTGAATTTCAGTTCTTTTTTACTCACCCTGTATATCAATAATTTACAGTGTTTAATGATTATTGCTATGGACTGTGCATATACTTCCCATTTTTGGGCTGCGTCGAGTGCAATTCAAACAATAGATAATAAGATGATAAATTTCTTTAAGCGTTATCCTTTCATGTTGGTCATAATTACACAGAAACTCTTGGGCCGTTTGTATGAAAGCTGGATAGCGCTATCCACCGGAGACTGATCTTTTCAACCCTTCTAAAAATGCTTGAACAGCAATAAAATTTCATCATAGAATAGCAACAATGAATAGTTTGACCTCAGAAACGTCATAGTCTCCCCCGACAAACGTGAACATGTCAAGCGTGAAAAAAACGCTTTCGAATCGCGCAGGGTGCAGGGTTAATCGAGTTCGTAGTAATCTTGCATTCAGTTTTCGATACTAACTGGTTTGGTTTTGAGTTAGTTAAAAAAGCGCAAAAAGTAATTAAATAAAACTAATTGTAGTTATATAAGTTATTGCATGTTAAAAAGTGCTTGCCAAGTATTTTAACTTCGACTTTCCTCAAAAAGTTAATTTATTCCTGCCTGCTCCAAGGCACTTTTATACGATGTGTAATAACCAAAAATAATCTTTATTACACGTTTCTGGATGTGCTCCAAGGCGTTGTTTAAGTTGCACGCAGGTCCAACTTAGCTAAGTTTCTCCCACTCGTGCAGGCTCATAGTGTCAGCGGACAACTTACACAAAATTGAGAGCAAGGCGTAAAACGAAAAGCTTCTAATTTTTCATGCGAAGGCCGCTAGAAAACTGAGCCCTCTTTACCGGGAGAAAATTTGCCGAATATGACCAACGTGTTGGCAGGAAGGGTGTAATTTGAAAACTAATTCACACGCGTAGAGGAGGACTGATCGAATACACGCGGTATAAACCTGATCGAGTCATTCGAAAACACTTTTGCACGCTTCAAATGTGATAAAAAGTAAATCTCTTGGACGCTTATTAATAGTGTTTTCGATATGGGTATTCCATTTCAAGTCTTGTTGTAATGTCACTCCTAGGA
Organism: Dendronephthya gigantea; assembly: GCF_004324835.1. Classification (NCBI taxonomy): domain Eukaryota; kingdom Metazoa; phylum Cnidaria; class Anthozoa; order Malacalcyonacea; family Nephtheidae; genus Dendronephthya; species Dendronephthya gigantea. Next base: position 73,909 of record NW_021163117.1, read on the forward strand.
GCTTGAGAGAAGTGACTAATCAAGAGTTTGTGCTTATATGCAAGTCCTCAAAAGGGGTAGTGGTTTTTGGAAAGGAAATAGTTAATTCTTTGCATCTTTTAACATTTAGCTGGAATTTGTTACTTTGTGACCACTCTTCTACTTCATCTACTAACAACTCTTTTGAATAATCTCGTAACTAGTAGTGTCGTTTATATATTTGATCACTTCGTTTGATGACTTAATTTTGCAGTTCGCGATCATAACTATAAATAACCAGGGATCCAGTTTGGTCCCTTTGGGAACATCTGCTGGTACCGATTTCCATTCCGAGCAACAATCGTTCCCTACATTAACCCTTTGTTATCTATTGCTCAAAAATTCGCAAATCAAGTTCACGATATGGGGATTGATTCAATAATTTGATAGTTTGGATATTAAGATATTATGGTCTATTAAGTCAAAGGCTTTCCTGATAACAAGGAAAAAGACTCTTACTTTAGCTTCATTGTTGACGGTGGCTTTAGTCCAGCTGTGAACAAGAATTATAAGAGCGAGAGTGGTAGATGAATCAGGGATACAACGGTACAGGTCTTGTCTAATCCGATTGAGCCGGAATAGCGGGCTTTACATGTTCTCTGACCACATACTCCTTGGAAATTTTGCTAACGGTGGGGTGTCAGTGATATAATTCTTAGGTCTTTGTTAATGTCTTTCAAAGTTTGGTTTTTAGGTATAGCTGTAACATTTTCACTTTTCCATACCTCGGAAGGCTTTTCTCAGTAAGTGATGAGTTGATTAACATACATACTTGTTCTGCAAAAATATGTGCGCATTCCTTAAGAATCCCATTTCGTATACTATCAGGCGCACATGCTTTTGATATATTTACTGTACTAAGTTGTTTTTCTACAACATGAAGGGAGATTACGGGGTCGACATTTATGCATCAAGTCTTTTATATGGGAACAGGGTATGTAAGTTCTTGGGTTCGATAAACGCATTTTTAATTTTATTTGCTAGGTTTTGTTTTGTTGCCTTGAAGGAAATATCCGAGGCGGGAAGCAGTTTCGACACAATCATCCACGATTTCTCTTGTTATCTAGCTACGAAATTAGATCGTTTTTATCAGTATTTACTGAAACAGATGTTAATATTGAAACCGAAGTCCTCACAATGTCATTCAGTTAACTTTGGTCAGACAAGACGAGATATTTCTTCAAACACCGCGTAACGGGGACTTGGAAAGCTATAGAAAATTTCGTAATTAAAGTTTCGGATAAATTACCAGGTAACAGGATTATATGACATTCTCCTGAAGCAATGGCAAATAATTAACCACAAAATATTTTAACAAAAAAGAACAGGATGCTACTTTATACACCTTTGCACCCTCAGTTATCTGCTGGGAATGGTTTTATCATGACCAAAACCTCTCTTAAACCTCTTTTGACCATCACAGCCGGGTTGGTTGTTCAAAATCAGGCTAAAATGGCTTAAGTTAGAGATAAATTTTATCCCGTGGGGTTATAATTTATTGCGTTGTTCAAAACGGATTAGCGTGCTAACCCATGGGCTAAATTTAACCCACCTCACCAGGTGTGTCAACTTGCTAATATTCTGGCTAAAACTGGTTTAACTAATCTAGGTTTAGATTTTAAAGATTTTAACAGGTTTCGCTGACTAACTCTGGGACAAGGCTCCCCAGTTGTAGAAATATCAGGCACGCAAGTTTAATCATGCATCTGCTCTCTTTTTCATCATTAAACGATAATTAACATATTTTTCAAATCCGGGTTGAGGAGCTTTGCAAGACGAATGCCATTGGTAAGTTTCGCTAAAATACAATAAATACGTGACGAGAAAGGAACCATTTTTTGCATAAACCTGGACAATAACATATTTAATGACTTGTATTGTACTTTTATTTATTCTCCAAATTGTGTATATTCTATTAACTACGGGTTAGGCCAGGCGTAGGAGAAGAATCTCCTCTATGTAAATACACGTTATTTATTACACGAGTGTAAATATTTATAAAAACGAACAAGTTGCGTGTTAGTGCACTGCAGTGTTTGTAAAGTAAACGTAAACCTTCTTTATCGTTCAACAACTTTATTTATTCTTTCCAAATTCACGTGGTCGTATCTTCATCGACGTTGACTTTAGAGAATAATGATGCCCTTTCCAAAGGTACCAGTTGACTCCATCAGCGGAAGATGTGTGTGCGCCATAATGATACAAACCATTCAAATTGGAATGATGACAATGCCAATACCACCAGGCTCCTTTGAATCTCAGCGCACAGTTACCGGCAACCCAAATATCATTGTCAGAATCTTTGGTGGTGAAAGCCATCCCGTTATGCCGTGATAACGTGTTTCCTGCTGTACCTTAATTAATGCAAAAAATTCAATAGCCTAATAGAACGAATAAAAGTGCAATTAATGCCGAAATCTTACGATTGTTTTGGTGAATTGTGCCCGTATGGTTAATTATGAAACAATTTTTGTAAATAAATACTACGGAAATACTTGCAACCCATTCTCCCACAAATTCCTGTTAATTTGTTTTAATTCTGTCCTGCTGATCGGAAAGCAACTGCCACATGAACAATTATAATCATTTAAATGACCGGGGTATTTAACAGCGCCTGGCTATTTACACGTCAAATGCTATATGCCCTCAATGTAGATTTGTGATTTGAAGATGTGATTTCGCATATGTCATGTTCACTGTTTCATCCCGTCATTGTAAAGGATGCTGTACGGATACTCAACAGTGATCTTGATGAAATTCAAGTAGAATGTTACGTTGTTTGGAAAAAGCGAAGGCTAGATAATGGTTACTAATAGTCGTAGGATATATTATGTTAATCAAAGTTGAAAAAAAATACAAATTTCGTCATTTGATTTTAAAATTTATCCCGTAAATAGCAGGGACTTTAAACATGTAGGACGGCAACACGACGACGACGTGACTGAAACACTCCCTCAGAAAACGCTGTGGTAAAGAGTTGTTGTAAATAATATACCGGGTGGCCCAAAAAAAAGTTAACCTGTTTGATTGAGTATACCTTCAAAACTAAGAGGCCAGTTACACTGAAATAACTTTCTTTATAGATTTGTGAATGTCTAACTTAAAGTTTGTTATATACCATGTGTACTTTGTTACAGTATTCCCAGAGATATTGGCGTTTAACTTCTAATACGTGCTTTTGAAAAGTGCAAAAATTAGTAAAAACTGGCATAAAATTATTAGCTAAATAGGAAAATATAATAATGTTTGTTTTTTTTATATATATATATATATATAATATTATATATATAATATTATATATATTATATATATTATACATATATATATATATATATTTATATATGTTGTGTAATATGATCGAAATCCCATGCAAATGTAATCATATGCAATTCTAATTAGACTTCAAGTATCTATCTATCTATCTATCTGCGGCCACCCATTTGCAAAAATGTTGGCCGCAGATAGATATACAGATAGATAGTCGAAATCTAATTAGAATTGCATATGTTGTGTAATATGATTGAAATCCCATGCAAATGTAATCATATGCAATTTTAATTAGACTTCAAGTATCTATCTATCTATCTATCTGCGGCCACCCATTTGCAAAAACGTTGGCCGCAGATAGATATACAGATAGATAGTCGAAATCTAATTAGAATGGCATATGTTGTGTAATATGATTGAAATCCCATGCAAATGTAATCATATGCAATTCTAATTAGACTTCAAGTATCTATCTATCTATCTGCGGCCAACGTTTTTGCAAACGGTGTATATATATATATATATATATATATATATGTATATATATATATATATATATATATATATATATATATATATATATATATATACATTCGTAATCAAAGAGGTTGTCATGTATATACATATATGCCTAAATATCTAAATATCGATCACGTGATTTGTTATATGCATGACTCGCGTGGGCCTTTTCGCGATAATTGTGCGTTATGAAGCCGCGTACACTACTCACTAGTTATTGTCAATCAAAAATGCCTACATCGTATTCTGATGATTTACGCTGGAGAATGACTTACCAACGATTGTTTTTTGACCGAAGTTATGATGAAATAGCATCACAGCTTTTTGTTGGCTCAAGAACTGTTATGCGAACGTTTCAGACGTTTTTAAACACGGGTGATGTGAAGCCTTGCCGTTTCGGTCGTCCAACGGACAGCGTAATATTATCCCCACACGAGGAATATGTTGTCATGGATTGCTTGCTTCGAGTCTCCCTAATGCAGCTACATGAGATGGCAAATTATATTCTCGACGTCACTGGTTCTTCTTTTGGTCCAGAAACGCTATGCCGCGCTGTACTGTGACAATGGTGTGAAATTCTGCCTCCTAAATGCTCAATCTCTGAGCAATAAGTCAGCTCAGTTTACTGACTTTATTTGCGATCATAAACCTGATCTTGTGGTGGTATTAACTGAGACATGGTTTACGGATAAAGAATCTGCTAATAAGACTCAATGTACTCCAATAAGTTACCAGCTCCTTGATCAACCGCGCCTCAGTCGCCGAGGAGGTGGAACTGGACGGAACTGAACTGGAAGGAAAATATTTCTGTTACTAAAATTGCTGCTGGCGAAAGACAATCCTTCGAGTATTCAGAGTGGAGGGTTAAATTCACTTCGCAGAGAATAACAGTTGCTATCATCTACAGACCACCTTTTTCTGAAATCACCCGGTTACCACCACTACGTTTTATTCAGAGTTTTCTGAATATTTGGAGTCAGTTGTTTTAAATACAGACACCCTTTTGAACGTTGGCGACTTCAACATTCATGTTGATTGTGATGATAACCCTGATACTGTTAAACTGCTTGAATTATTTGAGAGTGTCGGACTTCATCAACATGTGCATTTCCCTACTCATTATAGTGGACATACTCTCGATCTTATTGTTACCCAACAAACCGATCAGATCATTGCTTCACCTTCTATGGCTGATAGCTTGTTTTCTGATCACATGCCAGTATTCTGTCAGTTAACACTACATCGAGGGCCTCAAATTTATACAAAAGTTTCGTGTCGTAATGTCGCGGCTATAAGCTTGGATGCCTTGCGGAAGGACTTGTCTAATTCTGTCCTCTGCAAAAATATCGAATCACTTGATCTGAACGAGCTTGTAAACTGTTATAATGAAACATTAAACTCAAGTTTAAACCAGCATGCCCCTCTGAAAACAAAAATGGTTAAAAAAAGACCTACAGTCCCATGGTTTAATGAACAAGTTAGGATTGCGAAACGTCAACTGAGGCGGGCAGAAAAGAATTGAAGACGGACAAACTCGATCAATGACCTAAATGATTACAAAGCCAAGAAAAACCAGGCAACATTTGTTATGAATCGTGCCCGGAAATCGTTTTATACTGATTTTATTTCTGAAAACAGTGGCAATCAAAAGAAGTTATTTCAAGCTGCTAAGATCCTTTTTACGAGAAGTCTGATCTTATGTTTTCTGAATACGCTGACTCTTATAAGTTGGCTAATGATATAGGAGAATTTTTTGTCCAGAAGATCCAACGCATCCATGCTGAATTGGACTCTTCTACTTGTCAAAGAAGCCATTCACTTATCCTGGAATCCATTGAACCGACGTCTAGATTTGATTCCTTCGATATTTTGAATGAAGAAAGTTTTAAGGATTTGATCTCTATATCAAGTAAAAAATCGTGTTCTTTAGATCTAATGCCCACTTCACTGGTCTTAAAATGTCAAGATATTCTCCTTCCGGTGATTACTAGGATGATCAATTTATCACTAGAAACCGGTGTTTTTTGCGATGATTGGAAAGAAGCATTAGTCCAGCCACAACTTGAAACATCAAAAACAGAAATGATCTTTGAGAATCTCCGCTCTATTAGTAACCTTACATTTATGTCCAAATTAACAGAACGTGCTGTTTTTAATCAGACAAATGATTATCTGAATTTATATACCAACTTTATCCAAAGGCACAATCCGCTTACCGTAAGTATCATAGTACGGAAACGGCTGTGTTACGCGTTAAACACGATATCTTAATGAATATGAACCGCCAGCATGTTACCTTACTTGTAATCCTGGATTTAAGTGCTGCATTTGACACTGCGGACCATCATATATTGATCGACCGGTTGAACTCCTGTTTTGGCATTAAAGACCAAACACTAAAATGGTTCACTTCCTATCTTCTAATCGATCGCAGTTTATTTCTGTAAATGGTGGCACATCAAAGCGATTTGATCTCAAAAATGGTGTGCCCCAAGGATCTTGTTTAGGACCACTATTGTTCGTCCTATACGTGTCTAAATTGTTTCAGATCTTGGAAAGTCACTTACCAGATGCCCATGCTTACGCGGATGATAATCAATTGTATGTTTCATTCCAACCAGATTCAATATCTGAACAACTATCTGTGGTTAATGCAATGGAAAATGGTATCGATGACATCAAGGCATGGATGTTGAAAGATAAACTCAAACTTAACGACGGCAAGACCGACTTCTTAATTATTGGGACACGACAACTAGCGAAAGTTAACTTTGACACTTTACGTATTGGTGATTCCCATGTAACTGCATCCAGCGAAGCCAAGGACTTGGGTTTTTGGCTCGACTCGCAAATGAAATGTGACACCAATGTCAACAAATCATGTAAAGCAGCATTCATCCATTTATTTAACATCAGGAGAATAAGAAAATTTCTAACGCACGAAACCGCTCAAATATTGATCAACTCATTTGTCACAAGCCGTCTTGACTACTTCAACAGTCTCTATTATGGTTTGCCTTCGATCCAACTCAACAAACTTCAACGGGTGCAAAATGCAGCAGCAAGATTGATATGTAATGTTCCTAGATTTGAACATATAACTCCGACCCTGAAAGATTTATACTGGCTCCCAATTCAGTTCAGGGTAGACTTTAAAATTTTATTAATTGTTTATAAAGCACTTCATGGGCTGTCGCCTCAGTATATTTCGGAGCTTATAAGCATTAAACCTCCATCATCATATAACATTAGATCGAACTCGAAACTTTTGCTTCAGCAACCCGCCTTCAAATGCTTACCGACTCTTGGTGGTCGCTCGTTTGGGTGTGCAGCGCCGAATTTGTGGAACGATTTACCCTATTATATCCAAAAAGCAGACACTGTCGGCTGTTTTAAAAAACGTTTAAAAACTTATCTATTCAAGAAAGCTTTTATGATATAGTTTGATTTTATTTATAATCTAATTTAGATATTTTATATGTATATAGGTATTCATATATATTTTAGATAAATCTTACCCTATCTGTAATGCGCATGTGAGCATATTTGAATGGAACTTGCGCGCTATAAATTAAATTATTATTATTATTATTATTACTAGGTTAGGATTAGGAATAACGCGAAAGAAGGTAAGCGGCTGTTTAATTAATTGGACTTGCATGATATTGCATGAGTACTATTCTCACAGTTCTAAAACTATAACTCGTACAACATACCTGTTTGATATTTTCAGATTTAGCTAGAGTTGCTTGCAACGCTGTTTGAAAATTAATTAATGGCTACACCATTTTATAGATTCAGTGCTCGAGGAATGAGACTTGTTGTTAGCGTTACAGCTATTCACGATGGGCACCGCATTATTCTGCAATTGCGGCAATCTCAAGTCAAGGAATTATTGGCATCCAGCTCATGAAAAATCCCGTAGAAAAATTTAATGCACGCTCGTTTTCACAGTTTATACACGAGCAGCTCCTACGCAATGAATCCATTTGACTGGGAAAACCCGCAGTCTGTTATTGTCATGGGTAAGCAAATTTGTGTAATTTATCAAATTTTACAGATCATTTCCAACCGTATTCTAATTTACACGTAAATGTTTATGATATATTTAAACAGATAACCACCCAGCGCATCATACGTTCAAAATATATTATCGATCAGGTGTACAACTCTGGGGCCTTGGTTCTTTTTTACCACCATATAGTCCTGACCTTAATCCAATCGAAGAAGTGTTCACTAAAGTTAAGCATTACTTGAGGCACAATGACCTAGTACTGCAAACAGTAAGATATCCAAGTCCGCTCATCTTTAATGCATTTGGACAAATTAATAACTTCCACGGACTGCAAGCATTACATGCATCATGCTGGCTATATTTGATAACCATTCCATTCTTTGTCTCAGTCACACGTGTGAGAAACTGGTTCAAAAAGTTCGACAAGAATTTAGTTTTTGTAAATATTTATGAAAGAACGTTATAACAATATTTTAGTTTAAATGGATGTATGCAGCTAAAAATCCTTCAAAAGGGTTCCCTTTTTCTTCTGATATTCTTGTTCCTTGATTGGAAAAAGTATCTAATTTGGTTTGGCTTAATGCAGGAAAACAAAACAAAAGAAAACTAAACAAAACAAAAACTTTATGAAGGATTTTTGAATGCCTCCATGAACCTGTCCCAATCTGCATGAAATAAGAAACAGAGTTCAATTGTCACACACCAAAACTACAAAGTGCTAAAACAAGAAATTAGTGTTATCTGAATGCTTGAGCACTACTTTTAACCCACGGGTGCGTAGTAAACAAAACTGAGCTGAGTTTTATGTGGAATAATATTTTGCATTAACATAGAGTATTATTTTATAATTTTATATGCAGGGTTGGTATAGGTTTGTGGATATTTGAGGCCAAACTCTGTTATTAGTTATACAATAGATCTTTGTTTTCTTTGTTTTCTACGGTACTAATGAAGATTTGGCCTCAAATATTCACAAATCTACCAATCCAGATTATATGCACCCTTTGTTGTTGACAGCTAAAATGCTTCATGGATTTTATAATAGTTCCTTCATCACGCCTTATTGCATGAATCCATCATTGTTTACGCACGGTTTTATCTTTTGGCAAGTTTAAATATGAAACCTTTTCACCATTAGAGAGCCGGTAACCATGTTGAGAACACAGAGGTACACAACAGTGCGATGGTTAAACAAGAATTTTTTCATGAAAAGCCAGGTTTAAAAAAGTTCTATAAGACGTTTCGATGAGAAACCTCCGATCGTCAACAGTGATTACGTTTTCATATAACTAGTGACAAGAATTTTTAATCTTTTAATATAAATATGAATCCTTGCTGCAATTTCAGAATTTATATATATACATATATATATATATATATATATATATATATATATATATATATATATATATATATATATATATATATATATATATATATATATATATATATATATATATATATATATACACCCATTTGCAAAAACGTTGGCCACAGATAGAAAGATAGATAGATACTCGAAATCTAATTAGAATTGCATATGTTGTGTAATATGATTGAAATCCCATGCAAATGTAATCATATGCAATTCTAATTAGACTTCGGGTATCTATCTATCTATCTATCTGCAGCCAACGTTTTTGCAAATGGGTGTATATATATATATATATATATATATATATATATATATATATATATATATATATATATATATATATATATATATGTATGAACTTGTTGTGTTAATGATTTCCTCAGACATAAAATTAACTATTTATTTGTTAATATCCAAACGTTTCGCCGGTTAAGGCTTCTTCAGTGGAATGGTTAGTAGCAATATTAAGATCCTAGTTATATATATATATATATATATATATATATATATATATATATATATATATATATATATATATATATATATATATATATATATATATATATATATATATATATATAAACACAAACAAATCAACAAAATATAATCATAAAATTGTATTTCATCGCTACACTGTGTTTCACGTACTAGTTTTAGCAAAGAATACGTATTATAAAGAAGTGTAACTAGAGATTATTTTTGTGTCCTCAAATTTCCCCCAAATGTACACGTCATGTACACGCCACGACACTTGCTGCAAACATGGCCGCCTAAATTGGCCGCCTATGGCGTGGGCGCAAAACAACTTGTTCTTTCAGCGCCGCAAGTTTTTGTCGTCTTTATAAATCGAACTTTTTGAATTGAACTACTTCAATCGAGGATGTTGAAAACGAAATTCACAAAAAGAAGGTATGTATCATCTATCAGATTAATTTCTTAGACATTGACAGAATATATTGTGTTATAATTTATAACATTTGTATTTGGTATATAAAAACAATCCAACTTTGGACTCCCAGTATACGTATTGAACATTTTTGCTAAATACTGAGGCAAATATTCATATGTACAATCATAAAACGTATTTATATACTTCCACACCGCGTGTCATTACTGTCATATAATTTGAATGTCATTCAGTGTCTTTAATATTTATATATAAAAACATTCTATATAGAATAATATCTTAAAAGTCCTTTAAAGTTCAATTGAGTGCTTTAATTGACAGCTCCTGCTATTACTAATTGCACTAATAGGAATAGGAATGTACAACTCCCTACTATACAATTCAAATGTATTGTACATTTTCAAATTCAAGCATGGAGTTCATTACATATATTCATCATACATGATGTCCCAAAAAGTGACACTATATAATTTTTTATGCCTGAGTGCTATAGTATATCTTCTTGAATTTGTAAAAAAACTCCTATATTCTAATAGTATTCAAATACCGAGAAATCTTGGTAACTTGGTTCAACTAGCAAAGAAAATAATAATTGTTTTAGCACAGATTTAATGTTTTAGGCTAAAGTTTCATCAAATATTTCATTGCATGTAAGATAATTTTTATAGTGTAAATTTTTTTGGGACACCTTATTACATTGCTTGTCAATATTTATTAATTTATGCATTTTAATTTCATATCCAAATATGCATAAGGCAATGCACAAGTGAAATGTTTTACAAATGTTGCACCTTAAAATATTTTTTGTTTTTGCCCTTTGACTTTGGCAATGACAAGGCTCTGTTTCCGAACTTCAAGATGTAATAGATTCTCAACCTGAGATAAAGCCGAAGAACATATTCTTTAGGAAAATTAGGACAAGGAACTGCCAGACGTGGAAGGTGATCAAGCATCTCAATTGCAACACCTTTCTTCTTCATAATAGTGGAAAATAACTCCATTATCTTTGTTTCAACAGCAGTGATATACTGTGTGAAATGATCTGCTGGTACGGTTAGCCCACCAAATGTCTTTGTTGAATCATACCCCTTGAAATAGCAAAATAGTTTACTACTGCTATCAAGTTCATCAGTGACAAGGTTTGAAACACATGTGTCACATTTATGTTTTTTAAAGCATTTGGTAATAATGTAGCCAGCTACATATGTGATGCCATTCATGATGTCACCAGCCTTGCTCTGATCTGTATCAATTGCAAGATCACGGTAGTCGGACTCATCCACTTGGAAAGATTGATCTTGGGACTGGGCTTCACTTTCCTTTGAAATCCTTTTAAGAGGAGACTTGAGTGACACCAGGATGCTGCCATCATCTGCTGCGCAATTCCCCGAAGACTGCTTCAAGTAGTGGTCATAAAATAGCTTTCTAAAAGCGCGACAAAACTGGATTGGCGTAGGATTGTCAGCATTGCCTCCTTGCTGACGTATAGACCCAAAAAAGTTCTCAACAGGATCTTGGTTTAGACGCCTTGTCAACAAAAACTTGACAGATGCCGCTTCAAGCTGCCTCCAAAGGAGTAGCGTTCCTCGCAATGTAACTCTTAAGGCATTAAGACATTTCAAGAGGTTAGTTACATCCTTGTTGTCTTTGCTGATTACTTGAATTTTTGGGATGAAGCCAATCATTTCTTCCATGAACTCTTTGTGTGGTGATGTTGGTGTCATAGCTCTTTTGTATACTTTTGGGCTTTGAAGGGATGAGCTATTAAGGCAGTCAAATGTTTGGTCAAGCTTCATCAAGAGCTCTGCGGTACCACATGCGGTGGATGGTAGCTTACCAAGACTGATATAGGTTGAAATAGCTGCAGCAACTGTGTGGCTCAATACTTGAGTTGCCAAGTTCACCTTCATCTTTTGAAATCCGTTCGGTTTCATATGCTTGTCTGTTAATTTAGGACATAATCGAACTGCCAACTTGCTGTCATTGGCATTGAGGGCTTCAACATCTTTCCAGCTTGCAATTTTCCCGTTAAAATGGAAATTATGGTTCATCATGTTGTTTCTGATGGCTTTCATTATGTGCGGCGGGTCGTAGATGTAAAATATCTTCCTTCCATTATGCATAAACCAAGGTTTGGTCGGTGTGTGATGCCAAGTGCATTGATGAACTTTTGGAAATTTGAACCCAGATCGGAGATGACCGCCACAACATTCAAACCAACAGATTCAAGTTTATCAAGCAATTCAAAAAGCTTCTTCTTGACCATTTCACTGTCACAGCTGTCGTTGACAAGGTAATAAGCCAGGGGCTGCTTCCAATTCTCTTGAATCCCGCATGCCATGAAAACCAGTGCAGAATCTGCCACAAGATTTCCTTTCGTGTCACCATCATCTTCCAGGCCAATGATTTCGTCTTTTGCTGAGTCGTAGTACAGGTGGGACTTTATGGACATTTCATCTAGTGCTAGGGTACACATTTTGTTTGCGTTGCTCATAGTTTTAACCTTGGTCTCGATAACGTTGAATGCATGATCTACTATGCCTGGTTTTGCTGGCAATCCTGATACCCATTTTAGTAAACTTGACTTGGAAGGAAGGTAGAAGCACTTTGAAAGGAATCGATATGCTTTGTCACTAATGTGGTAAAGGGACAATGCAAAAGCCCAGCCTCGTACCCAGGCGCTTTAATAGTAAAATATATAACGTTGCATTCAGGTCTTATATAGAGGTCAGCAGAAAGAGAGCAAGCGCGCAGGGGTGCTTGGGGAGGTTGTTTTTTTTCGAGAAAGCGCCTGGCAGAAAATGACCGATTTCTGGCAAATCGTGACCGATTTCTGGCAAACGCTTGTATTTTGCAGTTTATATTCTCATTATGTATAATTTTTTTACTGGATCGACTGCCGATGGGCTAGCCAAGTATTATGAACGTTTCCTTTGGCGAAGAATCATCTGAAGGTACTTTTATTTAAATATTTTCTGTCGGAGTGACTATATTCGTAGAGTACTCGAATAATTGCTTGCCGTATTTACATATTACTATTGGGAAAAGCGAGCGCATTTACGAAATATTAAGAGGTTTCTGTTCATGACATAAACTGAGATAAACTCATATTCCTTTATTTACAGGTTTAATAATCCGATGATGAATTCAACGTGATATGGCAACAACTTGAATTTAAAAGTAAATTGATTCTATACGTGATACTTATCGGATATAATTTGTAACATGAAATGTTCAATATTAATCAATCTATAACATTTTTAAAAACCGGTGTATCTGTAAAAATCTGGATCTAATTCAAGTAATCATAGTATATAATTATATTGTATTGTATTATATTGTATAATTCATTTGATTGTTTCCATGTTGAATTCATTTTCTGCCAGGCGCTAAATTTGGCAAAACCACCCCAAGCACCCTCGCGCGCTCGCGTTTTTTTCAGCTGACCTCTATACAATAACTGAATGCAACATTATTTTTACTATTAAAGCGCCTGGGTACGAGGCTGGCAAAAGCCTTCATCTCCAGACTGTAACGTTGGCCTTTCTTGCGACGAGAATGCAGATTTATTTGCATTTCCACAAAGCTAGCAATCCTGGGTGGTAAAAGGTTGCGGATAACTTTCATCACTGTCTTCTTATCTGTATTACACAGTTTGCCTTTCTTCATGTTCATGTTCCGTCGGATTCTCGATAACTGTTTTCTTTGCCGGTTTATCACTCGTTTTAGGGCTACGTTTTGTTTTCGTAGGGAGTCATTCGACATTGTTTGATTTGTCTGGCATTGTGCGTCTACCGACGGAATGTATTTTCTGGTATCTAAAGTGTATTAATGTTAAACATAGCCATAAAATACTGTCGAATAATACTTCTTTTACAAAGGGCTTTTGATTCAAATGCAGAATGAAGAATTATGATTTTTTTATGGATAGTTGGATTACCTACTTAACCCAGTTACGTTATACAAAATTATAATCCTGTAGCTACCTTCAAAAATGTCAATTTTGAAAGTTTTACAAATTACCCAAAATTATAAATTATACAAACCCAAATTATACAACGTTGTAGCTGGCATGTTGCTGACTATAGAATATATAAAAGTTTTGATTAATATTCATTGATTTTTACAGGTAATGGTGTTGGCTGAATTCGAGAAGTAAAATTATTGTTGTATTCATGTACCTTTAAATACATCGTCGTTTATGTCCTCGATCATCACAGATGAACGCTCTGGTGTTTCCAGGGGTCTAAACGTCTCTGCAATTATTTACGCAAACGTTTATCCATAGTTAATTTTGAGAACTGTAAGGATCATTGACATTGTTGTATTCATGTACCTTCAAATACATCGTCGTTTATGTCCTCGATCATCACAGATGAACGCTCTGGTGTTTCCTGCATTTCAGTATCTAAATTTTAGTAAGACTTTTGAGCTAGAGACTGGAGTAAAGTATGGAAAAAACTGATCCGTGCCATAAAATTTTTTATTGCATGGTAAAAATGCTTATGTTGAACATACACTTGTGGGTCGCAACAGGGCGCTTATTCAGACTCTAACAATGTTATGTAAGATTTCAATAGTTTTGGTGTTTTGGGCCGACACCCTGGATAAAATTATATTTATAAGGAACATAATTTGTTCGTATGTATTCAAATTTGACTTGTTAACTTAAATAGTCTCTTTTATACCATAATATAAGGACACAAAAATAATCTCTAGTTACACTTCTGATAATAATATTCTTTGATAATATGCAGCATATATTGTGATATATATATATATATATATATATATATATATATATATATATATATATATATATATATAAAGAATTGGTTATTCTATATAAATTATGGTGAAGTGTGCCCTTATTTGGCAAATATATATAGTCACATGATGCCTACGTGTCTGTATGTCATTATGAAAAATTAATCACGCTGTCTGTCGTTGTCAGTTAATTCGAAATGATGGCTTCCTCTAGAACACTTTCATGTTATACATATTTCGGGTATTTTAAAGCATTTATTTGATGAAAAATGTCGCTGAATTTTGCCCAAGGGATAAGGTGTTGTGCGAATTTTTATGAGAATAAAAAAAGTGAAAGGGGAAAGTTTTGAAATCCTGAAACGAAGCATTCGAGGTACGTTCTATGCATGTCATAATATTTACTCTTATACATGCTATATTATGAAGCAAAAAAATTATAAATATATTGTCATGCAAACAAGACGGATTAAAAAGAAAAAAACTATTCGTTCGAACTTTTTATATGATCTTTTGAGTATTTTTCAAAGTGAAAAATAGAGTTCCATTTTTGAGTACTATTATTTAAAATTTACCGACCCAAGTTTGTCGAGGTTGTTATATTATACATAAAGTGTATTTTTTTTTAAACTGACATACAGCATAATAAATTTTATATACCTGTGGCTGTGTTCTTATAGTCATTCCAGCTAGTTGTACATTTTTAGTAAGCGTTTTTTTAAATATTTCGTATTTAAACCATCATGAAAAAACAATTTATGACAGACGTAGTGTAAAAGCTGAATTTCCACTCTCTAAAGACTAAAGTGATTGTTTTTCCAATCGGTTGCAGGTTTTATATAAGACATGTTTATACAGTACGCTAGTCGTAGAGGCAAATGACTGCATGTGAAAGTGACAAATTGCTGCATGTCATACAAGGCATGTTGAAAGCTATTATATTCGTTGCAGGACAGGACAGTCTAGTATAATTTGACCGTAATTTTGTATATATTATCTGTTACAACTTACAAACGCTGTAAAATGACACGCACTGTTTTTGTTTATATCTTTTGTTTATATCTACTTGTAAGTAATTCGTTTTGTCCAATAATGAAATTCACATACCGTTATTGGCGCTGTTTAATAGTTCTTCATTTTCTGCAAAGACTAACTTTCGTTTGCCATAAAATATTGATGGAACAGCGCTTTCTTGAAGTCTATTTCTTTCCTCGATATTCACGAAACAAATATTTTCAAAATGGACCTCGCATAGCTTGCAATTATTATAACGATACTTTGCATTTTTCTTCGCTAGGTCATACCTACCACAGGCAATAACCCACTGTTCTGACCTAAGATAATTTTAGCAAAGATATACCGTTGTTTTTATGTTTTTAAATAGTAAATATATTTAGAACAGCTTCTGAATTTTAGTTGAAAAGTGAAAACATAAAAATGCGACATACAAATTTACCTTATTGGGTTTTTCGGAAAGCGGAAAAAATGCAGGTTTTTCATTACAGCTTTATTATTTTTACATGTATATGCTGAGCACCAAGTTGTGCCTGCCTTTCTACGACTTTTTTTTCTTATAATTTCTGCCATTTAGCCGATATTTAATTGTTAACAAATATGTAAGGATATAAATAAAATTGAAATTTGAAAGACGACATATATAGACACGATAGGACCAGAGTGCAGAGGGTATAAATTATAAAAGCAATTACGTAATGACAAATGACGAATATCCACGCAATCTACACTTGCCAGCAAGATGGCTGCCGTGGGACATTTTTGTTAAGAAGATGGACATCTGTCCTTCCTTTATCTATGGTTTTAGTACGATCCTCAGGCGATAACTATTTACATGGTTTACGCACACGCGTTTTTGATTGATTACGCGAGAGTTTTAACGTGCATGTTTGCGTGCGCTTAACATTACAAACCTTAAAACCATATCTACGCCGGCATTTACTAAACATTAAGGAGGAATGCCCAATGAACGGTAATTGTCTCGTGAAAAGTATTGTGTACAAAGCGGAAGTTAGCTCCGATAATGGAGAAGTTGTCAAGCATTATATTGGTATGACATCAGGTAGCTTCAAACTCAGATACAGCAACCACTTAAAGTCTTTTAACCACGAACGCTACTCTGGAGAAACGGAGCTCTCGAAGTATGTTTGGGGGCTCAAGTCGCAAGATAAACCATTTGGGATAAAATGGTCAGTGATATATGAAGCAAGTTCCCGCCGCATGTCCAGAAATGAAAGTTTGCAATTTATGCACCGAGGAAAAAAGATTAATCATGCTATCAGACAAAAACAAATCGTTGAACAAAAGGACAGAACAGCTTAGTAAATGCCGGCATAGATATGGTTTTAAGGTTTGTAATGTTAAGCGCACGCAAACATGCACGTTAAAACTCTCGCGTAATCAATCAAAAACGCGTGTGCGTAAACCGTTGTAAATAGTTATCGCCTGAGGATCGTACTAAAACTAGTACGTGAAACACAGTGTAGCGATGAAATACAATTTTATGATTATATTTTGTTGATTTGTTTGTGTTTTTGCTCTACTATTTACTTGTATTGAGCACTCTGGTTTACTACGAACAAATCCAAGATTATATATATATATATATATATATATATATATATATATATATATATATATATATATATATATATAATATATATTATATATATATATATATATATATATATATATATATATATATATATATATATACACCCATGCATTTGCAAAAACGTTGGCCGCAGATAGATAGATAGATAGATATTCGAAGTCTAATTAGAATTGCATATGTTGTGTAATATGATTGAAATCCCATGCAAATGTAATCATATGCAATTCTAATTAGACTTCGAGTATCTATCAATCTATCTATCTGCGGCCAACGTTTTTGCAAATGGGTGTATATATATATATATATATATATATATATATATATATATATATATATATATATATATATATATATATATATACATATATATATATATATATATATATATATATATATATATATATATATATATATATATATATATATGCATGTATATATATATAATTATACATATATCGATGACTCAATAATAATATTCCTGGATATAATAATTTAATAATTATCTAATACATTGGATTTAATAGCTTCACGCAGCCTGACGCAGAGCCTGATTATTCCATTTATCCCATTATGCCTTTCGAGCGTAGACCACGAGGGAAATTTGAATACTTAACGAAACAACCTATAACGCTATTAACGCATATTAAAGAAACATTGCTTTTTATGGCGGATATGGCATTTGTATCTTGTTATTAACTTTATATATTACCGATAAAGATATGGACGTTTAGGATGTGAGAAAATATACACTATATCGGCGCAAATTTGTGGTATTTCATAAGGTGAGTTGATATTTCATGATGTCATATGCCAACATGCTGATCGAGTGTGTTATTAAATACAACGTATAAGCCTTTATTTGTTAGCCTTCGTTAGCCTTTATTCCACCCTATTATAGATCAATAATTGTATTTAGGTCTTTCTTCATCGTTTAATGATTTGCGCTATGATTTTCCATGTTATTACCTGTTTATATGGTCAAATAGTTGGCTATAGCAGGGATAGCTAAACAATACCTTAGAATTCCTCAGCAATTATGGCCTAGAATACCTCAGAGGAGCAACATAGAATAGTCCAATGTTGTGATATATATAACTAAGGAGCAGCATATGGCAGTGTTTCTAATGTCTTTGTTTGAAATGTAGGATTAGAGTCGAGTTGTATTTTCAGATTGATACTAAATCCAGAGGGGTTATTAAATGTAACAGTGCTTCTCCACAGTAGGGTTGCAACTGTTCCAAAGGGTATAAATTGTGCATCAGAGTCTGCCTATATCATTAAAATTATCACAAAGCTCTCTATTTTGCCTTCAGATACAATTATCCATACATATTTTGTTAGGGATAATTTTTGGATTTAACACCATTTGATTTCATTGGATAAGGCCTCTATCTATGTATTGTTTGAATTAATTACATGCAGTTTCATGGTGAATTGATTGGAATTTAAACTATCATAGGGAGGTAGAAAAGCAGTGTAGAATGGGTTAAAGGATAGGTGTATTTGATAATGGTCTTAAAGTAGTTTTCTTAAAGATGCCGGTATTGCAAGCGATAGCTAAAGAATAGCTTAAAATTCCCCAGAGTAGCTAAATTATCATTTACCAGTATTTTTTGTTTGATGTACTCAATTCCAAACATGATTGCAAAGTTTTATTTTAAGTTAAGTGTGAACTTAGGATTTACTTCACACCAATTTTTTAATTATTTACTCTCAAATTTATCTGATGCACCACAAAAATCCTTTTGCAATAATTGATCTGTACTGCAATAATTGATATTTAAAAACATGTCAAATAAACACTGGACAAATACAAAACCTTCAATACCGTGGTGCAATATTATATATAATCACTTCTCTAAATAATCATGTAGGGCCTATAATTCTCATGTATTAATGTCTGCTGTGTATTCTATATTATGACTCATGAATATTTTAGTAAATTTACATTACATTCTCACTTATAACAAAATATCATGTCAAAGTTTCTAGGGTTTCTTGAGAATTAACTTTTCTTCTTATAAGAAAATATTTTCTTGGAAATATTTCTTATATTAAGAACAATTTCTTAAGAAATTTTTTCTCATTATGAACATTCTATAAGAAATTTTGGACTAATTTCAAGAAAATTTTCTTAAACTGAGAAATTATTTGTGTGCAACTTTTCTTATTTTGAGAAAATTTTCTTAAGAAAAAAATTCCTAAGAAAAAAAGTAAGAAAATTTTCTTATTATTCTCCCAAGAAAATTTGAACTCATTTTAAGAAAATTTTCTTAAAATGAGTTTTTTTTTCTTGAAATAAGAAAATGATTTTTTGCTGTGAAGTTGATTCTAAAGGGAGCAGGAACCGCCTATAATCTTATTGAAATAACTCAAATCAGACTCTGTTTAATGTAAAATGCTTACCATTATAACCTCCAACATTCAACTTGTACTTCTCATTTTCATTGCTTACTGCAAAAAAATCATAATGAGCGTATCTGGTGTTTCCAGATGTATCTTCCATATCGATACGAAATTCATTTTCTAAAATATTTGTCATCCTGTGTATTTTGTCAAGACCAAGCCAATATTCTCCGCTCAAGTCACCAAAACCTTTTTTGTAATCTTGCCATCCTCGGTAGAAGTCAACACTTCCATCAAGACGACGTTGAAATACAGTCCATCCTCCACCTGATGTTGTCATATCACAAAACACTTCAAAACCTCCCTTTCCATCAGGATTAACTTCATAAACTCCACTTTGGCTATTTCCTTTTTCATACAAATCAGCGCAGTGGAGACCTGAAAAATATCATGGTTTAAATTTATATTACGCTTAGCGGTCCAATAAAAGCAATAATAATTTTTTGTAAACGGGTTTTGAATCCTTTGCATAAAATAGATTTTAACGTTTCACGATTTCGTGTGTATCTTGATTGTGTTTTATTAAGATTACGTTTTGCAGTTTCCGTATTTTGTCATGTTCTAATATTGTCCGCGCCTGAGACATGAACTTTAAATTTGCCTGCTATACCAAATAAACCAGAACCTTCCCCAATGGTGTAAAACGCAAAAAATAGTGTTTCAACATTCTAAACCTCAGATTTTCAGGGGAAAAAACAAACTAAAGCAACCAAACCACCCATGCATATGCGCATTTTAGCTGCCCTTTTTCTTAACTAAAAATTTCCTCTGAAAGCTTTTGTCCGCCAAAGAAAAAATTGAGATTCTTCCTACGCCCGGAAGATATAATTATATTGATTTTGTGGGACTTTCAGTCAGGGAACAGTTAAGAAAAATGAATCAACTATCGATCATGGGACAGAAATCAAATCTACGCCTTTGCGATCCCAGTGCCATCCTAAATTTGAGTTGCGTATAAAAAATCGATTATGATAATCTTGCCTGAGCATGTTTTCCCATTTGCAGCAAATCCGCGGCAACAGTGACAGAGATAACCGTTAGGAGCCTATATATGTGTATACCATTTCCACTCAAAATTAGACCCGAAAAAATTCTGCTTCATTGGGTAAAGTGGTACAAAGTCTTAATTCAGTGATTTATTGTCACCTACTCGCAGGAATTACCTACGTCTTTGCTAAATCCTCACCAACTACGCTTGTTTTGTGAGTTATCTCTGTATCATGCAGAAGTATTGCATCGGCGTACCAAAGGCGTAGGTTCGATTCCTGCATGTGGACCTGTATTTGACACATATTTCTCAACTCATCTTGGTTTTAATTTGAGTTTTTCATGAATCACACTCAAAATTTTCACTAATACCATCTCTCAAGCATGAAAACATTTTATTCATCATATTACTTTGAAATTAGACTACTGATCTAACAAATTTTTCAAGCAGCTCCTTCGGGCTCGATCAACATTTCTACTTCGCAGGCGAATGGTTCGTTTTTGGTAAGGGTTATGCCTTATGGTCCCAATCCCAATCAAAATTCGCCAAAAGAGTCCAGAGGTTCATTGGTTACGTAATGCATTATTGTGGCGCGTATTGACAGATAATTTAAAACATTTCTCATTGTATATATAATAGTTAAGAATTAATTTAGCTAATATCAAAATTCTCGTAGTTTTGCTTCGAATGTTCCAAAATTTGTAATTACGTTATTTGTGATAATTCTAAAGGAAATTACCTGATTTCCTGGTAACCTTTTCTTTTTTAACTCTATTCTTTGCCTATACGAAATTGATTACAACAATAATAAAGTTAATAAATGTTGATTTTATTCTTTATACATGCATTAATTAATATATCACTACATTGATTGCACTAATACATTAATTGCACGAATACGTTAATTGCACTAATACAACAGTATTTTGAAAATTACGACTACATATCTATATATAATTTCTTTATTCTTTATAATTTATTATATCTTTAAATCTTCAATGTTCATTTTTGTCGGTATAGACTAACATGATATACCGTATATTTCTCATTATTTCTTAAGAGAGAAAGGGGTTGTATTTTGACACGTATATAGAGTGAAACAAAGATCGCAGATATGGAGAAAATATTTTCTTAAAGTTCAATAATAACAAGTTTTTTCTCGTGAAATCAAAATTGAAAGTTCATACCTTGATTACAAATATACGGATTTTTGAAATTATTACATCGACTTGTACTACGGATGTTTGATGCGAGCAATCTAATCTGTTCTAGTTCGCAAAAAAAATCTAGTTCGCGAAAAAAAAGCTGCCAAAACCGCAGTATGTTTATTATTATTTTATAATTAAAACTTCAAATTTCTTCGGATTTCGGAACATATTTTTAAGTTCTTTAAACAAAATCGTAAACAAATTTCGAACAACACCATTGTTAAATACCGAATATGGTGATAAACAACCCTAATTACTTCGTGTCATTACAACGCTCGTCCAATGACGATTTATTATTTCTATCGTTTATATTTTGCCTGTGTTTAGCATCGGTATAAACAATGATGTTATACCGATGCTAATTATCGTGGTTTGCCGTATAAAATTAAAACCGTTAAATATCACTGGCTTTGTCATTCATCAATCTTACCGCTTCAACATCTTGCATCAATATCCAATCTCCCGTTTTCGTTTCTTCTTTCTTTCTAGTAACGTTTGTCAGTTGACAATTTTCAACATTTTTTGTTGTTCTGTAGTTGAATCCAACACATTTGTCTTCGTCTTTGCAGTGAGTGTGACATCCTAACATAACAACTGAAGATGTAACATTGTGTCTTGATATTATTTCATCCGCAGGCAATGATGGACCTCCTAAAAATTTAAACAAAATCCTTTAAAGACAAATATTTTAATGTCCAAATTTCAACTAAAATTATGTGTTTTATTCGGGACTGATTTCACCATATGAGACATTTAACTGGTGTTTCACGACAATATTTTTATTTTACATTTTTCGACAATACTCACCTCTTACGATTGTGTCGTAATTCGTTGGGGAACATTGGTTTGCAGAAATGTTTCCAATAGCAAGCAACAGCAAGCTCAAGCTGGCCGCTACAAACATCGTTTAAATCGTTTAATGTCTGACTTGGTATTCTTGAAGATATTTTTCGCAGTTATTACCAGGAAAAAGACGAGTAGGAAATGATCGTGAGATATGATGTTGCCTGTGTTTCGTGAAAATTTTAAAATTCAATTAAGTTGCTATAGCCAGGTAATCCACATACACGCGCTTCAATCAGATGCATTTTAGCCTTTGACAGTTATCATGACAAAGATTACATAATGTATTAGCTTGAACACTTTATTTTCAACGTTTCCTTACAATATACGGTGATAAAAAATAATTTAGTTTATTTCACTTGGTAGTGATAATGCAAAGACTCAGGTGTGTATATTAAATGTATGTGATGTTGCTACATGTAATCTGAGTCACAGATATGGAGGGACTAGACTGAGTTCCAAAATATCAATTACTCGAACCGTCTTGACCGTCTTCAAAGGTCGCGGTTTCGATTCCCACCGTGGTCAGGCTAATTTTTCAACTTGCCCGGTTGGTGACTCAGAGTAGCAACAGCACATAATTTATACATTTGGGGTAGCTCCCTACAATTTTTTAAAATATTGAAAACTTGTGGTTTTGATTTAAAATTTTAGCACGAGATTTCTCGCTAAGGAGCTGCAAATTTCCCAGATATATTAACCAACATTCTAACAGTCAGAAATTGCTCATCAGAATGACGTCATTACCGTTGTTATGGTAACAATGGCGATTCAATTTGGCTGACATTTTACCTATTTACGCATTTTACTCGAAAACAAGCTCGGTTACCCCAATTTTTTATTTTTTAAAAAAGGTTTCTTATAAAAAAATGGAAAATTTGAAACAGTTAAAAAAAATTCAATTGAGCCAAAATTATTAAAAATTAAAAAACGGGATTTTTCGTAATAGAATTTTTTTGGCTCAAAAGGATTTTTTTTTAAACTTGCTCAAATTTCCCATTTTTTTGTGAGAAAACTTTTTATAAAATAAAAAATTGGGGTAACCGATCTCGTTTTCGAGTAAAATGCGGGAATAGGTGTAATGACGGCCATATTGAATCGCCCTTGTTACCATAACAACGGTAATGACGTGATACTCAAAGACAATTTTCGACTGTTAGAATGTTGGTTAATATATCTGGAAAATTTCATTTCGTTTAGCAAGAAATTTTCTGCCAAAAATTTCAATCTAAATCATTAGTTTTCAATATTCTTAAAACTGTAGGGAGCCACCTTAATTATTTCACTTGTTTAAAAAAACTCTGCATCAGCCTCAATAAATATTTTAAACTTTTACACTGACATGTTTTTGGCCAAGCTAAAGATGTGTGTTAATGTTATTATTTAACAAAAGCACGCCATAACAGATATAATTATATTCATGAAAATAATCCTTGTTTTATTTCATGATCATCACCAAAATTAAATTTCGTAACAAAATAGCCACTGCTTGATTTGCTTTTTAACTTTTGCTTTTGACTAAATTGTACGGCTGGCGTGGAGACATAAACTCATAAATATCGGACATGAATAATTAAATATCGGACATGAATAATTAAATAATTATCGGACATGGGGTAAGCGCATAAAAATTTACACTCATCTTTTGACAGACTTGTTTTGTTCTTGTATATCTTGAATTTCATAAAAGATGAATTTATATTCTTCGGCATTTGTTTGTTTTTTTGTAATGCAATTTTCGTAGATATTGACAGGCAAGCATGCATGCAAACCTTTCTCGAAGCTCTATTCTCTGAGCATCTAAACACAATGTATTATACGCAATTTCGTTGAATCCTTTTAGTTAAAAGAAATAGTTCTCCTTGCTCGTTTTTTTTTGTGAAACAGAACGATATTAATTTTATTAACACATATGTAACACCTATAGAGAGTTTTTCCCCGTGGGGAAAATACTTTTAACATCAATTAACCTTCGCTGCAATAGCGAGATATTTTTCAAATGTTATAGCTTAGCCAAGATGGAGATAAATCGGCGACACAATTGAGGCAAACTCGTGACTGACATTCGCTTTGAACGTAGTTTGCTTAATTGATACGGTTTGTTTATATTTTTCTCTAATGGCGCTAGCCAAGTTTGGTCTCTTATTTCACAATTTTTTAATGAGATGACTTGAAATAATCTAAAACTAAGAAGAATATTCAATACGTCATCTAAAATAGCTAGAATTTCATGTTGGTCGTAATTTCGCTGCAAACGCTGGAAACCGGATCTTAAACACAAGGCTAATTTCATTTCTAAGGCATTTATTAAAAATTATGCATGAAAACGAAGTCTCATGAATTGCTTGTCAAGAAATCTGACGTATATTCGTTGATAACAGAAACTTCATTAAATTTCCCTCCGTTAATTAACAAAGAACGTACTTAAACTTGAAAAAGAGCTGGCATGTCATTCAGTATAATAATATAGATACTGAATATAGCAGCGACAGCAAATTTGCTTTTGCTCTGTTTGTTTGTTTTATCGCTCTACCTATATGGTATCGAGCGCTTTACGTATTCATACCAAAACTATAACCTTATGGTTCATTTAAGTCATCAATCATACATATACCAAGTAAATAAACCAAGAAGGTTATAGTTTTGGTATGAATACGTAGGGCGCTCGATACCATATCGGTAGAGCGATAAAACAAACAAACAGAACAAAAGCAAAATTTGCTGTCGCTACTATATTCAGTATCTATATACGTATTATACTGAATGACATGCCAGCTCTTTTTCAAGTTTAAGTACGTTCTTTGTTAATTAACCGAGGGAAATTTAATGAAGTTTCTGGTATCTAAAGGCATCTATAACCTACAAACTCCCAAATTAACAAAAAAATTTGCTGCATTTTGCGAAACAAAGCTAGTATAAGTGGAAATAAATTTTAATGTTTAAAATTACTTACCACAACCCTGATTAGGATATATTGCAAATTATTTCAGGACTTTATTTGAACAGTTGGTTCGCCTAGAACAGTAGCAAAATACTAATATGCATGCTAGCAGCACTCAACAAATTATTTAATTGCAAACTGCATATTAAATATTAACGTTTGTTATTTGGCAACCTATGAAAAGTCGTAAAGCTCCGAGCAATTAGCTGTGCATAACAGGTAATGTTGAGAAATAGAAATTTAAATCAGCCTAAGACAAGTCCAAGGGATGTACACTTTAAAAGTAGTCATTTTCAAAATCAACTCTGAACAACATTTTTCGATTGGGTAAAAATAAATATCTCTGATGCAATCTTTTTGTTGAAACTGAATGTTATATGCCCTATAATGTAGCAAAATATGCTTTTATTAGGTTAGTAAACAAATTCTGTAGTCCACAATATTTACGTTGTTATGGCAACAATTCCTGAACGTGATGACTGATTAATAGTCTCATAAATTATGGTCAGAAATTTAGACCGTATAAGCTCCTATTGAAATATGCATTGCAAGCAAATCCATAAAAAGTGGGTTTTGGACGTTATCTTTAATCTTTTCCACCTCCTCGCACAAAATAAATAAAACATTAATTGCTTTGTTCTTTGCCCGCTTGTGTTTACATTTCGAGTGAGTTATTTTTAACATTACAACTGCGAGAAAATTTAAGTTGTAAGTCAGCCATTCAATGGGATGTATTTTAGCCTTTCACAGCTTTTTCAAAGTTGGCTTATCTTCAGTACTTCATATTGAATGTTTCAATATACGACAAGAAAATGTGCCAAAAAATGGTCGAATATACTGGGGTAGGGTATATAATCGAATATGAGATATTCAAACTTGATATGGTCGAATACACCGGAATATGATATGCTCGACCTTGGTATGGACCAATGTACCGAAAACAGTGGCGGATCTAGTTATGCGGAGAATAAATTACACACCTTAATTTTAAATTCAAAACATCTTAATAAAAACGCTATTGTTTATAGATTTGAAAAGTATATTTTTACATCAAAATCTACTAATGCGATTTCGATTTTAAGCTGTGTAATTTATTCTGCACACCCCTAAATCCACCACTGACCGAAATATAAACCCCATAGAGGTGTTGAAGTATGGTTCAAAACAGCGCATCAGTCAGCCAAAATGCTGGATCCGCCAATGTTTGATGGCAAACTTAGCAATCTTCTCGTGTGTTTAACATTTTTCCACTATGGATCATCGAGACTATCAATATTAATATTAAACATTGAGAGTGATCAAGACTTGTTCTCTAAGTAAAGTTGTACCATTGCTGTTTGCTTCAGTGGCTACAACTCTCTTAATTACTATTGATTTTTGTTTATTTATCGCAAAACCTCTGAAATACCCATGATTGTAAAAATAATTCTCGTTTTATTTCGTGATCATCACCAAAATTAAATTTCGTAACAAAATAGCCATTGCTTGATTTGCTTTTTAATCATCGATTCAAATAATTTTACGTGATGGCCTTCGAGTTTTACAAATATTTACTTAATTTTAGTGACGTGAAGTCGAGGCTTGGGCATTTTGTCAAAGGCACTGTAGTTTAAGTGTTTATGAGCAGAAATTACATACAACGTGGCACTAAAAGTGGGCAGTGACGTAGCCATGCATGTTCCCGAATTTGTCACGCAATGCAAATTTCAAGTCATTAGAATTAATAATTCATTGTTATTATTAAATTCATTATTAGAAATTCATTGTTTTCACAGTCAACGAACACAAAAAGATTAACATTTAGCGGGACTACATTCATGCAAGATGGCTTTATAATTATTCTTCTGCATTTATTTTGATGTGATGCAATTTTCGTAGATAGTGACAGACAAACATGTATGCAAACCTTTCCTGAAGCTCTATTCTCTGAGCATCTAAACACAGTGAATAGTTCTCCTCGCTCGTTTGCTTTTATCAAGAAGAACGATATTAATTTTATTAATACACATGTTTAAAACAACACATATCTATGTTCAGGAAAGGAGGGACAGCCAGAGATTTCTGCCTCGTGGGGTGAATACTTTTAATATTTTTTAACCGACGCTGCAATAAAAAGATATATTTCGAGTGTCAGTTTAGCCAAGATGGCGATTTATTGTGCGACACGACTGAGGTAAACTCGTGACTGACGTTTATTCTGGTAAGCATGTAGTTTGCTTAATTGATACAATTTGTTTATTTTTCTCTAATAGCGCTAGCCAACTTTGGATCCCTAATTAATTCACAAACTAAATTTTTAAACTGCTTGAAATATTCTAAAACTAAGAAGAATGTTCAATGCGTCATCTAAAATTGCTTGAGTTTCAAGGGTTGTAGCGGAAGAGCTTCTGATTGTCACGTTCAAGCCCATAGACTCAGCATTAAGTTATTGTAATCATAGATCAGTCGAATCGTATACTGTTCAACTAGCGTGTGCGGTTGGTCAGGTTGATGTCTTAGAGGTTGGCTACCTCTTTTATGGTATATACTATGCATAGCGTGTGCACATGACA
Organism: Dendronephthya gigantea; assembly: GCF_004324835.1. Taxonomy (NCBI): domain Eukaryota; kingdom Metazoa; phylum Cnidaria; class Anthozoa; order Malacalcyonacea; family Nephtheidae; genus Dendronephthya; species Dendronephthya gigantea. Next base: position 102,341 of record NW_021163117.1, read on the forward strand.
TCATCGGGGTCCTAATTGGGAGAATATAAGCCCTAGGACAACGATTTAAAGACCATTTAAGAACTAGTCTTTGGGATAAGAGATTGACCACAAGGAATTAAATCCTATAGGAGTATTTCCCCCAAACCATTCTCCCCCAAAAAAATTAACCGTGTGTATGTGTATTGTTTTGCGCGGAAAACCCGCTTATTAGTAATCCTCAGAACGGCTTCGATCATAAAGGGCATCTTAGACTATAACCTACAAACACCAAAATGAACACAAAGTTTTGGTCACATTTTGCGAAGTAAGTGGGAATGAATTTTAATGTTTAAAATGACTTAACACAACTCAGGACTTTGAACACTTGGTTTGCCCAGAACAGTAGCAAAATACTGATATGCATGTATATAGTATGTGGCGTGTTAATATAAACCCCAGGACAACTATTTAAAGGCCAACGAGTCTTTGGGATAAGAGATTGACCACAAAGAATTACATTCTAAGAGTGCTTCCCCCAAACCCCTTCTCCCACAAAATAAAACGCGCGTGTGTATGTGTATTGTTTTGCGCAGAAAACTCGCTTGCTAGTAATCCTTTAATCATTAATAACTTACAAACACCCAAATGAACACAAAGTTTTGGTCACATTTGCGAAACAAAGTAAGTGCGAATAAATTTTAATGTTTAAAATGACTTACCACAACTCTGGTATAAGATTTTTGGAAATTATTTCAGGACTTTGAACAGTTGGTTTGCCTAGAACAGTAGCAAAATACTGATATGCATGCTAGCAAATAAATTATTCTTATTCTTATTACAAACACTCAACAGCAAATCAATTATTTAAGTGCAAGCTGCATAATAAGCATCAACGTCTCTTATTTGGCAGTTTATGAACAGTCGTATAGCGCCGAGCAATAAATATAATGCGGTTAGGGAGAATGTTGTCTCTAAAGCAAAGTTCTCAAACGGTTTATAAATCAACGAGGATACGCTCTATTATACTAAAATGCATAACTATCTTTCCTTAGATCAGTCTGAAAATTTCATTGACAATTATTATAGAATAGCAACAATGAATAGTTTGACCTTAGAAACGTCAAGCGTGAAAAAAAGTCGAGTTCGTAGTAATCTTTCATTCAGTTCTCGATAATAACTTTTTCGGTTTTAAGTTAATTAAAAAAGCGCGAAAAATAATTATATGAAACTAATTTGTTACATAAGTTATTGCATGTTAAAAGTGCCTGCCGCTTTATTTTAACTTCGACTTGAGATTAACTGGCGCGAATAACTTTTTACCGGACATCGTTTTCCGTCAACGTAAACGGTAAAGTCTGCGCGTAATTGAATATTATAACTACGTCTGGGGCGGTTGTCCATAACAGGTAATAATGAGAAAGGAAAATTTAAATCAGCGCTAAAACAAGTTCAAGGGTTTTAAAATTTAAAACATGTCATTTTCAAAATCAACTTAAAACAGCATTTTTCGATATGCTAAAAATTGAGATTCTTGATTCAACTTTTTGTTAATTGAAACTGAATGTGAAATGCCAGATGATGTAGCAAAATGTCTTTTGATTAAGAAGTTAGTAACAAATTATGGAATCAAAAATATTTACGTTGTTATGGCAACAATTGCTGAACGTGATGACTGATTAGTCCTATATATATGGTCAAAACGTTTAGACTGTCTAAGCTCCCATTCAAATATAGCTACATTGCACGCAAATCCACAAAAAGTGGGTTTTGGACGTTATCTTTAATTTTTTCTATCTCCTCGCACAAAATGAATAAAACATTAATTGTTTGGTTCTTTGCCCCGCTTGTGTTTACATTTCGAGTTATTTTCATCATTGCAACTGTGTGAAAATTTAAACTGTAGCTATATAAGTCAGCCATTCAATGGAATGCATTTTAGCCTTTGACAGTTTTGTCAAAGTTGGGTTATCTTCAACACTTTATATTGAATGTTTCTTATACGGCAATAAAAATAATTTCATTCATTTCACTTGTTCCAAGTACTGTATATCAACAAATATTTTAACTCTGACACTGGCAGCTGCTCATAAATATTACTGTTCCTTTTTAGCAAAAAATCTGTTAATGCAAAGACGTGTGTTAATTTATATATTATTTAACAAAAGCAGGTCATAACACATATAGCTATTGATAAAAATATTACTCGTTTTATTTTATGACTAGAAATACATGAAATGCAGCACCCCTCGCCATTTTAAACCAAGAAAATAATCTCCTGGGGGCTGGGCCTAGATTACCTCTAACTATAAGTTTATATTATGGAATGACTCAATGGCAAAGCGTCGATAGCCAATATTTTCATCATTTCGTGAAAATACAGTCTCAGTATGGAAGGTGATGTCACCCTTTTTCTACAGGAGTTTATAGACCCTACCAGCTTAGGTAACTGTTAAAATTTCATCATTTGAGGCTTCAGAAAAAAAATCAAAACAATAAAAATTTTCAAGTGCAGACATAGGCAGCCCAGACTTTGACTGCGCGTGTGATACTTCCGCGCGTGCTTACTTTGTTTACATGCATCGTCAATATCATAACGACAAGGAAGGAAAGAGTTTATTAAAACATTACAGTTATAGTTTCGTATAAATGTAAAAATTAATTATCCGCGAAATTACCTGAAGAAATGCCACAAAATCTACAGCCTAATAATCACAGATGTTTGCACAACATTAGCCTGAAGTTTCTACGTTTTTAAACAACATCGAAAGACATTAAATTAGCGAAATAAAACAGGAATTCATTCGAAATTTTGAGAAAACAATCTCTCATTTCTGAAAGCAAGGAATTAAGAGAAAACCCTCCCACAGCTTAGCTATATGTGCGAAGTAAGACTTATTGGTTTAAGATCATCTTCAATGGAAGCGGTGGCGTTGCATGGTTTCGGACTTGGTATTACAACTGATCGTTTAGGTTGCTTTGGAAAAATTCATATAGAAGTATTAACAAATAGATAACATTGAAACCCTGTCTGTTCAGTTACAGGTACACGGTACGACGTCATTTGTGATATGAAAAAAAAGTGGTGGCCACAAGCCACCGGGGCGAGTATTTTTATGTCTCAGAAGATTTCAGTTCCATGCATGACGGTAGAGAGCCACTTGAAGTTTCTTAAGGCAGCGCTTAAGTTATGGCGTCATCAGACGAGCGGACTGTGGTTGATCTCAAGGGGAGAAAGCGATCTGTCATAAAGAATAGGATTTCTTTGAATTTCTTGAACTACATCTCGCGGTCAAAGATGTATAGGGTACCATATATTTCGATGCTCCCTTCGGTCAAATGTACACCATATTCTGGTTTATTATATGCATGGGGTATTTCACTGAGAACTAAAACACTCGTAGAACTCATACGCCACTACATCCGGGGTACAGTGCGGATATTTTTCGCATGTCACGTTGGGGGTGTCGAGAATCGTTATCGAACATTTTGCATTTTATTATCCAGTTACATTATGCAGTTCAGTGTTACCATAGTGATATCGAAGATCTTTAGAATCGAACACGAACGAACACGCTTTCCGGAGATTTGACAAGTTTTTAACATTTTATTTTAACATTTTATTGGTGTTTTAATGCAAAGTATGTTTATATTTCGAACGATTGAGAGAACTTTCTATCCAGTGGTGCAGGGAGCGCCGGAGCGGCAGCGAGGCAAATTTCACAGCGAATTCCCCACACTGGATGGAAGTGGCAACCACGGCATGATATATACCAAACCTTTGAGTAAATTTTTCGTGTTTGGCAGCGGTTTCTTTATTGAACAAATTACCTACAAAGGGAACATGGCTCCAGAGGAAAAATTTCAAAAGCAATTAGCATTTCCCGAACTACAAATCGGTGAGACAGAGGAATTCATCACCACCGACGACATCGATGATGTAAAACATTCTGATGATCGGGCTGGACAGCTAATAAACCGACTACTAAAGACAAGAGATTTGAAAATAGAACATTTAATGGACAAATATACTAGTCTGGACAATATCAAAGATGGGAGCAAGAAACACCAGGTGACCAGGGTTTCTTTGTATCTTTTCGGGACATTCGTACGAAGTTGAAAAAGCAGATGGAAAAAATCAATTATCGGGAAGTGGAAGAGAAACTAAAGAGCGAGTTATACATTCAGCAGCGACTCAATGATGAGCAGATGAAGTTCAAAGCAATACAGTGGAAAGAAATGGAAGCAGCTGCGATGGAACAAAAGCAAAGAGAGGTGCAGTGTTACATGCAAAAACGGCGTAAAGCTAGCATAGAGACGGTCAAAGCAAGAGGTTGAGCGGAAGTGGTACTAGTAGCAGGGGCTGCCATAAACGACGATATCAATGCGACGGTGAAAGAAAGCCTGGTAAAAGACGGAGACGAAAACGTGAAAAGTGACGGAGTTTGGGAGAGGATCTTCTTACGAGCACCAGTTATTGGAGACTTTTCAGAAACAAGAAAACCCGTCCACTGAAATGAGTAAGAATAAAACCAGGAAGGTTTCTGTTGCTATGTTCACTTGTGCCAGCGCGAGAGCGGTACATCTAGACCTGTGCAAAGAGATACAGCTAGTGAGTTTTAGAAAACGTCGAAGAAGTTCGTTGCGAGAGGGAGATTCCATGCAAACTTGATCGTTAGTGATAACGCAAAAGCTTTCAAGGCAACGAGAAAGTGACTGGCAACATTGGCCAACGATGATGATCTCATCAATTACATGGCGGTAAAATTAATGATATCGAGTGGAGATTAAACACGTCAAATTCATCTCATCTCATCTCATCTTATGTGAAGTTTACGAAGCCCCATTCATATATCGCTGAATATTTTTATATAAAGACAGGCTCCTGTGTTTATGGAGGAAACGACGAGGAACCAGACGAAGGTGGGGAAATGGAAAAAAGTTTCAATCTGTTTCTCTGCATCTACCTTATCTGACTACTGTATTTTCCCACTACAGGGTGAGTAAATGTGAATTTTTCGCTGTGAGCACAAATACGCTTCAAACTTTTGCTTTGGCTTTCGAGTAAATTTTGTTTTTTACCTTGTAATTTTGATATAGTTTTAGGACACTTATAGTCCTTTATTTTTGCCAATTGTCCTACCATGGGGCAGGTTTTTTTTCCTTCATGAAAAGTTCGTGCAAAAATGCGATATTTTTGTATTTTGCAACTCGTATGTTTCGGACAATTTCTTTGCAAGTTATTGTTTTTATGGAAGATAGCTTTCTATATGTCTTTTCTCTTGAAACTGAGTTAAGGTAACATTTTATTTGTATTTTTTGAGTGCATTCTGTTATTTGCGAGAACGTCAACAATCCAAACTCAATTCTGTTGAGATATTGCTCTTTTCTTAGCAAATTTAAGTGAAACTTAAAAAACTAAAACTAACTATACCATTGCGTGCAACGATTCGAAAGTCATTACCACTAATGATCGTTATTGACAAAGGCGTTGTTTGGAAGCCTGGCATATTAATGCGAGTATTTGTGTCCTAAATAGGGATGGAAGATGGAAGCTATTTGCCAAAAGAATATTTACATCTGATTGATAGATTACGTCATTTTGAGAGTATATAAGGAACTGAGTTTCAACAACAGATCACCCCTGATTAAGACACTAGACCGGAGTGTCGAAACGTTGGGCCATGAAAGTGAATTTTGTGTGGTGATTACTTTCATTTATTAAAACCAGAGTAGCGATAATTACGATGCATGTGTCCAATCTTTTACACAAATTTACGCGTGTTTGGGAAAACAACGCAATTGCAATGGAATCTTCGATAAATCCGCCATGGTCGCATGCGTCAGCAACAAGAACGAACCGTAAGGCAGGATGAGTGTTGTAGCTTTTATCTCAGGAATTTACCGAGAAGAGAAACATTTTTTTATCGTTATTACAGTGTTGACAATGTGTTGCTTTTTACCACTATTTATCGGGATAGTACACCTGGTATACAATTATTGCAATGACTCATTCCGACAAAACTGGTTTGTTGTTTATCAGAGCAAGTTTGAAGGAATAAAATTGTGAAGAATTGTGAATGCTTTCATGGTTGGAATGAATTAAACATATCAAATACAGAAAAGCCGATGGAAAATTCTTTTTACAATTCTTCCCTGTTATTGTTGTTGACGTCGTGTTAAAAAAAATTGCACCACTTAAAGATGTCGTGCAAAATTGGTATGGATAAGGGGAAAATTTCTGCTCAAGCAGCCGTGATGTGCCTAAAAATAAGGTGGAGGGTTTGCCAGACGTAATTACTCCAATATATGGATGAGGACCAATCGGGTGTCTTGTAATTAACGCGCATTTTAAATATAACCGGAAATTTACAAGCACGTTTAATCGTACGTCTCAATACGGACGATCTTCGAAAAAAAAAGTGAATGTTTTATATGTAATGTGACAAACGAAGATATAGCTGTCATGAAAATAAGCTCATTCTAATGAACAACTTACGATACACTTTTATACAGTTAGTTTATTTTCTGAACTTTGACTTCGGATTAAGCTAGGCGTAGGAGAAGAATCTCCTCTATGTAAATATACGTCATTTATTACACGATTTTAAATATTTATAAAAACCAACAAGTGGCGTGTTAGTGCTCTACACTTTTTAGAAAGTAAACGTAAACCTTCTTTATCTTTCAACAACTTTATTTGTTTTTTCCAAATTCACGTGGTCGTATCTTCATCGACGTTGATTTCAGAGAATAATGATGTTCTTTCCAATGGAACCAGTTGACTCCATCAGCGTACGATGTGTGTGCGCCATAATGATACAAACCGTTCAAATTGGATTTATGACAATAACGATACCACCAGGCTCCTTTGAATCTCATTGCACAGTTATATACCCAAATATCATTGTCAGAATCCTTGGTGCTGAAAGCCATTCTGTTATGATTTTGTAACGAGTCCCCCGCGGTACCTTAAAATGTAAAAACCTATGCATGAATGGCCTCTTAAAATCAATTATGGTAATGGAGTGCAATTAATGCCAAAATCGTACGCAGTTAATATACTTTGCAAGAAACATACCTTGAGCGGAAATCTATTCATAACATGTGCCTGGCGCCCGTTACCATGAAAGCAGACACGTTTCAAAATGGTCGAAAACAGGGTTTAATCGTGTTTAAATCGCAACGATGTTTGGTGACCCTAATTTTTTTTGCATTAAACGTTTACATTATTATAGATGCTTTATGTATAAAAAAGTTTCAAAAGAATTCTGTAATGAGCGATTTTTTTTATTTACAAAAACGTTATTTTGGCTTAAAAAAGTTTTCCATGACAGAATTTTTTTAAAACTTATTTATAGATATAAAAGCCCCATAGAGCAAACGTTTCAAGAAAAAAATTCTGGGACACCGACCTCGTTTGCAATATAAAGACGATTAATACCGGTTTGTCGGCCATTAGAACATTTTCAAATGTCTCTGTTCCCATGGTAACGGGCGCGAGGCGCAAGTTCTGAATAAAGCAATTCGGATTTATTAAAAATGGAATGGTGATTCGCTAGTTGTATATGCTAGAGGGATTTTTATTGGCTACGAATAAGAGTGAAAATTACAACTTAGCAGTTAATGTGAAGACAAACGAGACTTCCATGCGAAAAGCCTTCGATGGAAAATTGAACTAAGCCTTTGGTGCGTATTACTTGCGTCAACGAAGAAGATGGAAAGAGCAGCAAAGCACCCGGGTAATCCTCGTGTGTCAATCACCCTTTCCTTATTTCCAGGAGAGTTATCACCCTAACTTCAATTGCGTAGAGGGGATTATCGCGCCTTTCTCAGAGGGGATTAAAATCCCAACTTTAATTATAGAGGATTATCCCCCTTTAGTTCCAGGCGATTATCACCGCTAAGACATTATTATCTTAGAAATGAAAATAACGTAAATTTATTAATAAAACGTAAATTTATTATACCACATATTCATACTGATCGTGCCGAATAAATATTTTATATTTAAGATGGCAGCTAAAACGTAATTACATTTAATAAATGGTTAGACTAAAATTAAAAATGTTGTATTTTTAAATTACTTTATTTTACTGAATTTTGTAAATATTACGCAATTCATCCTTTGGGCGACAAGGTAATTTTAATACCCTATCTATCTATTTTTTCAGGTTAGGGAGAGAATGACAACCCCAGGCCTATTTTGGATGAATTGTGTATTAATTGTCAAACAAATTTTGTAAAAACTGTTGGGGAAGTACTTCAACCCGACAACCCATTCTCTCACAAATTCCTGTTAATGTGTTTTTGTATTAAAGCAATTGCAACATTAATAAATATAAATATAGAGTCGTTTCTATTACCAGGGTATTTAACAGCGCTTTGATATTTACACGTCAAATGCCCTGACCTCAATGTGAATTTGTGATTTGAAGTTGTGGCGGATTTCGCAAATGTTATGTTCACGGTTTCATCCCGTCATTGTAAAGGATGCTGTACGAATACTCAACAGTAATCTTGATTAAATCCATTTAGTAGAAATTTATTTTGTTCGGAAAAAGCGAAGGTTTGATGATGCTTACTGGTAGTCGTAGGATATAATATTGTTAATCAAAGTTAAAAAATAATACAGATTTCGTCGTTTGATCAAATCTATCACGTAAATAGCAGGGATCTTAAGCATGTAGGACGGCAACACGACGATGACGCGGCTGAAACACCTCATTAAATAAATGCCATTGTAAAGAGTTGTTGTAAGTGACGTTCAATTAGCCGCAAACTTGGCTGGAGTTTGACAATTCCCATGACAGACCCATGTGTACCATCAACAGGACGTGGTTAATTAATGCGAAAGTGTTTAAAACCAATTGAACAAATTCAACGTGGCGCGTGTCTTAGAAAAACGATTTGATAAAACTGTTCTTTTTTATTTACAGAGCTTAGAATGCATTTTAACTCCCAAAGGAAACAAACCTAGTGTTACATAATTAATAAACCTGATGAAATATTCATGAATTTCACATTATTATAAATCGTATCAATGTAATGAGGTATAAGACTCTGAAAACATTTGTGAACAATTTGAAACAGCATAGCAACGTGGCCTCGACGGCATCTTATCGAATATCTCTGAGTCCTGAGATTTTTGTTTTCATTTTGTTTTGTAATTTTCTAAAGTTTTGCAAATTCTCAAATTGGACATATTTTAAATTTCTGGGGTTAATCCGCGAAATACCAAAGTTGCCTCGTTTAAACTATATCGTTTAAAAATTACATCCATGACTCAATGATGATTTTCCCGATACAATATTTGATATACTGGGGCAGGTTGTTGTTAACTACATTTTGCGTAGTTAAATCGCGTTGTAGTTAACTCAGAAATACATAACTCTGATTGGTCAGTTCTGCCACTAACTATAGTTAAAAGTTAACTACGTTTTTTTAAAAAGCCCCCAGATTTATAGTTCACTGCAAAGTTGATTGTAAAGAGAGCTGGACAATCGTATAATATCAAACTCAGTTTAATGTAAAATGCTTACCATCATAACCTCGAACATTCAACTTGTACTTCTCATTTTCGCTGCTGACTTTAAATGAATCATAATGAGCGTATCTGGTGTTTCCAGATGTATCATCCATGTCGATACGAAGTTCATTTTGTGAAATTTTTGTCATCATGTGTATTTTGTCAAGACCAAGCCAATATTCTCCGCTCAAGTTACCAAAACCTTGTTTGTAATCTTGCCATCCTCGGTAGAAGTCAACACTTCCATCAAGACGACGTTGAAATACAGTCCATCCTCCACCTGATGTTGTCATATCACAAAACACTTTGAAACTTCCCTTCCCGTCTGGATTAATTTTATATATTCCACTTTGTTGTATTCCTTTATGATAGATATCAGCGCAGTCTTTGACTAAATTGTTCAGAATAAGTTTAATTAAACGAATGAAACGCATTTGTAGGCATCAAAGTGACCAAAGGCTTATTATCGACCTCTGCTCGTTGGGAGATATGTTTTATTTTCCAGTAACTTCATCGAGATTTTGCAGTGTTTTAAGTCTTCTATCATCAACACATACCTGCTTCGTTTTCATCGGACGTCTTTTTAAAACAACTTTCATTGTAACCCTGTAATGAAGAATGTTAATTCCTTGTTGTTTGCAATGCAGGATCATAACAACGCTAAACCAACCCAGAAAATTGAACTTTGCTAAATCAGTCAGGTTTATGTTTAAATGTCTTACAGTGAAAGTCGCAAATAAGTGACGATTACAACAGAGATGTAATTTTATACTACTGAATAATACCTTTTGTGGGTTAACAAGATAAACATAATCATAAGAGGAGTTCTTCTCCAGTAAACTCTCAGATGTATTGTAAACCAGATTGTGTAACATTTCACAGTTTGAATCATTCTTTGAAGCCAATTTCTTCTTGAAGTTGATAGATCTACAACATATCTCAGTTGCACACTCCATTACACAATCTATCCATTCAGAAACGGCTTTTGTCTTAATAACTGTTACATTCAGTCGGAGTTCTAAAGCGTAAAATAATTTCGTGTATGCAGTCGTTCAAGCAATAAATTTTATACGGTGAACGTGAAACACTTACGGCAAAGCTAAATTTGCTGCTTTTACAATAATTTCAATAAACTACTTCTGCAATTTTTCTAAATACATCAGTAATAGCTTATTGCTTTCTAACATTCGGCTGAACATCGCACGTTTTATGTAGAAGGTTTGTAATTATTTTAGCGAAATTGCCGCACACTTAGAGATAGTGGAGTTAAAACACAAACTTTGTTAACGGTTTGCGTTTGCCATAAACGTCAAGCTAAAAGTCTCTAGAAACGTAAAGTAAGCCTAAAACGTTTCATATCATCACTGGTCTCGAACCAGTATGCTAGTTATATAGGTATGGTAGGTATATAAGGTATGGTAGGTATGGTAGGTATGGTAGGTATGGTAGGTATGGTAGTTATGGTAGGTATGGTAGGTATGGTAGTAGGGTAGTATGGTAGTATGGTAGGTATGGTAGGTATGGTGGGTATTGTAGGTATGGTAAGTAAGTATGGTAGGTATGGTAGGTATGGTAGGTATGGTAAGTATGGTAAGTATGGTAAGTATGGTAGGTGAGGTAGGTATGGTAAGTATGGTAGGTATTGTAAGTATGGTAGGTATGGTAGGTATGGTAGGTATGGTAGGTATGGTAAGTATGGTAGGTATGGTAGGTATGGTAGGTAAGGTAGGTATGGTAGGTATGGTAGGTATGGTAGGTATGGTAGGTATGGTAAGTATGGTAGGTTTGGTAGGTATGGTAGATATGGTAGATATGGTAGGTATGGTAGGTATGGTAGATATGGTAGATATGGTAGGTATGGTAGGTATGGTAAGTATGGTTGGTATGGTAGGTATGGTAGGTATGGTAGGTTTGGTAGGTATGGTAGATATGGTAGATATGGTAGGTATGGTAGGTATGGTAGATATGGTAGATATGGTAGGTATGGTAGGTATGGTAAGTATGGTTGGTATGGTAGGTATGGTAGGTATAGTAGATATGGTTAGTATGGTAGGTATGTTAACCTACCTATGGTAACTACTTAACTTTAGTAACCAACCTATGGTAAGTAGGCAGGTTATTCAACTGCTAAAGAATAGGTATTAATGTTACTAGACACTAAGTTGCCGGGTGTCAAAAAGATGTGAAAAATAGGGTTGCTTATTTCTTGTCTCATTTGAGAGGCTATACTGAAGTTTTGCCACTTTCTCTCTTCTTAAGACTTTTCTTAAGATATTCAGTCTTAGGTTTGGCCAAAAATAATTTGATGGAAAAGCCTTGCAAATTAAAAGTATGGAGTTGAGAGAAGGGGGTCATTTGAAAAATATCAGTTAATGATCGTTTAGGCGCTAAACTTAACACACCAATCACTTTCGTATTTTATATTCAAAAATGTTCTGTAAAAAGGACAATAATCAGAGCCGCGTATCATGCTAATAAATTGAGTTCAGCTTAAACGGAGGGATTGTCAACGGATATAGAAAAAAGTTCAACTTTGCAAATTCTCGATTTTACTGTCATATATTCTCGTGCAGTGCAGAAGGTTGTGACAATGTGATATATTTTCTGATATTCCCCTCATTTGATTTTGTCCACACATCAGATACGAGGATGAAGTGCATGTGCAAAGAATTGATTTGTCCCATATTGACAAAAATGTGATGAATTAATTTTCATTGTTAATTTCTATCACTCAGAAGCTATAGCTGTAGAGAGAGGTCTGTTTATTCAAATGACGTGACTTTCCAGGATTCTGACAATCTGTTGATATATATTATGTTTTACTTTACCTTCAAGAGTGAAATCGTAGCAAATGTTTACACTGGTTTCACTTGATATAACATTTAAGACTGCAAGTGATATACACGGTACAAATAGGAAAAAGAAATGTTTAAATAGCATGGTTCTTCAACTTTCAGTTGTTGCAATATGAAGAAATTTTCCTATAATGAAAATAAAAAAATAAGCCATGATTATTGAATGTAGATATGCATGGATTCGTAGTTCTGAATTTTCTTGCCTAGGAATAAAACATAAATATAGGAAATATATTCGCTTGCTTAAATTGCGTGAAGCAGTATTTAACTTGCATTGTAAATTGATTAAAATTCAACACTTCGCTATATTCAGATTATCCGCTAAAGTTGAGATTTTTACTTCGTGGGGGAGAATACACCAACATATTTAAACGACGAAGCAATATCAGTTATTTTTCAAACGTCAGTTTAGCAGAGATAAATGATTAATTGTGCGAAACGATTGAGGCAAACTAGCAGTAAGTATCTATCTAGTATGAACGAGTTTTGTGCTTAGCGTTTTGTACGTAACAATCGTGAACAGTGTTTATAAATGATTCGTTCTTTTAGTAATAAATTTCTATAGTAGATTCTGTTTTTTTCTTATCATCAACCAATAGCAAAGCTATATAGGTACGCACCGACCCCAAATACGCGACTGACATTTATTTGCGTAGGCTGGTAGTGTGCTTTAATAATTCATTCAGAATTTGTTTATTTTTCTCTCATGGCGCTAGGCAACTGGAGTAAATATTGCTCGCATGCGAACGACTTTATTAGATAAAAGTACATTTAGGTTTTACACTCTCAACTTTTAAACGGTAAATAATCTAAAGCTATAAGAAATATATTGAATGCGTCATCTAAAATATGCTCGGTTTCATAATTTCGTAATTTCGCGGCAAACGCTGATAACAATCTTAAGCCGGTTTTCCACTAGCGATATTCTTCGCGCGAAGCGACTTTATTCCTTTGTTTTTGAGCAATTTGTTCCAGATGGTTTCAGTTGAGAGCTCTGAAACAAAAGTAAAATGTCGCTTCGCGCGAAAAATATCGCTAGTGGAAAACCGGCTTTAAACGGCCGACCAATTTCATTTCAATGATACACTCTGAAAAATTTACTTTTCGCAAAAAATTGCGGACCATTTCCCTTGAATTGCATGTCGAGAAAACTGATACATATGTGTTGATGTAATTACTGAATGGCATGCCAGCCCGTTTTGACGTTTAACTACGTTCTTTTCTTTCTTTCTAATCACTTTATTGCAGAAATAAAATATTTACAATTTGGCAAAAGGTGGCCGCACATGACATAGTCCCAATTGACTACAGCTACATTTGTTAACTTAGGGAAATTTAATGAAGTTCTTGTTATCACTATAGGGCATCTATTACCTACAACTCACGAAACATTCGTCAATGGAAATAAATTTTAATGTTTAAAATGACTTACCACAACTGTGATCAAGATAGATTGGAAATTATTCGAGGACTTTATTTGAAACGGCTGGTTTGCGTAGAGACTACGCAAAGAGCAGTAGCTAATAATTATTATACATGTTAACAACAGCAAATAAATTATTCAAGTGCAAGCTGTATATTGAATTTTGATGACCCTTGTCATAGGCAGCCCGGTCCAATATATAATTATCCTAAGGCTGGCAACTCTCTTACAAAAAATATAATGCACACATTCATATACCATCGCTTGAAACACAAAAATTACCTTAGCTTCTTGAAAAAAAACTCGATACAAAATACCTTCTATATATTTACTGAATTTGTCTATCATTTTTAGACTTGAAAACAATTTAAAAATGCTTAAATTTTGCAAATAAATTTCATTCTTCAACCTCCGCCTTCCTAAATTCGAAAAAACTTTGGTGGCTATAAATAAAGACTCTTTTCTACTCATCGCAATGGCGAACTTGCGTGGGTCGTGGAGGGCTGGTAGAAAACCTGGCCTGCGAGGTTGCGACCTTGCCAGCTCACTCCGAGGGTTTCATCCAATGAAAATACGTATACATGCAACAAACTGCAGCGACGCCTTATTCAATACCTCGGAAAACACGTTTGCGTAAAGCCTCTTACAGGAAAATCTATGACAAGTTTTTATATGACAACTTTTAATTGTTCGTCTGTTCGCCCAACTTTGTGTACAAATGTACTTGTCATAGAAAAAATTGCTCGTCTGTAAGAACCTTAAACATAATGAAATTAAGACCTAAATAAATGAATTCAACTGAATATTTTATATCAACATGACCGTCGTATCTCAGTGGCGTAGCCAGCCTGACGATTTAGTCATGCGATGCAAAATTTATGTCATTATCATTATATATTTCTTTAGAAATTCACTGTTTTCACAGTCAATGAACACGAAAATATTAACGTAGCATGACTAAATTGTCAGGCTGGCTACGCCATTGTCGTTTCTTTCAGCACGAAGAGTCTTTCGCCCGTGCATTTCACTCTCTGAATCATGTCTGGCTGCCGTTCAGTATAAATTACGCTGGAGTCGTTGAGTTACATGCAAATTTCTACAGTTTTGTTTATATTAATTATTCAATTCAGGCAAGTTTTGTCAAATTACAGCCGTTATGCGGCAAATTTGAATATGAAAGGCTCAGTATTCTTACTCAGTGACACCATGTAATGGTTGCATGTAGATCATGACCGATCAGACGATCAGAGACAGTGTTTTGCAGCCGAAGACAGTTCTTTGTAAAAGAATTCAAGCAACTCAAGCTATATTTATGAGACTATAAAAACATGTCATGGAGAGGTTTTGTAATCACTGTTAATTTTGGTAATATACCCTTGACCTTGTGCTCGACGAATGGAGAAATGTACTGTGCGATAAGGTAAATAATTAACCAATGTACTTTAGTGTTAATTAAACTATACTCCGATAATACTACAAGTTCATAGAGACTATTGTGCGATGATACAACCGACACGGCTGTCTATATTTCACTGGATGGCCATGAGCTTCGATGCTGCCGTTTGTACCATTAAATATTTGCGTTGTCCCGTACGTTGCCGGTCAAAATTAATAGTCATATTTTCCAATTTGAAACCTGTTCATAGTCTCATTTATAGTATTGTTTAATAGTATCATCCAGGATTTTCCTGTATTTCATCTAAGAAACCAATACCTTCAGCTCCAAGTTTATAAGAGTTGAAATCCTTGACAGCATTGTATATATTGTCAGCTAGCATAATACAGGGTGAGTAAAAAAACTGACATCTTTGAAATTCAAATTAGCCGGCTGTAATATGACAGAAGTTGGCTAAAATATCTCATGGGTATACGAAGCATCTCAAATCATTAATCATTAACAATTGCCTAAAACATAAAGTTTTGTTCTGTAAACAGTTTTATCAAATCGTTTTTTTTAGCACAGGCGTCACGTTGGATTATTTCAATTGGTTTAAATACTTTCTTAACCACGTCCTGTTGATTGTACACATAAGTTAGAGAGCTAATTTGACTTACAATGTCAGGGTTTTTTACTCACCCTGTATATATCACTAATTTACAGTGTTTAATGGTTATTGCTATGGGCTATACATACTTCGCATTTTTTGGTCGCGTCGAGTCGAGTGCAGTTCAAACAATAGATAATGAGATGATAAACCTCTTAAAGCGTTATCTTTTCATGTTGGTCATAATTACACGGAATCTCTGGTGAATACTATCTTCAGCGGCTGATTTAGGCCTAGATTAGACGTCGCATTTTAGTCGAATTTAACTCGTCGAATTTAACCGCAGTTTTGTGCGACGTAAATGCGACGTTCGATGTGCTCAGTTTAGATGTCGAATTTATTCCTCGCGTTTATTAACAGTAATTCACATAAAAAATATGGCGGCTTTTACGAAGCTAATTATTCTAGAGCAAATTTTGAAAGTAAGAAGAGAAAGAAGCCAGGGTAAATTACGAATATTGCACAGTATCAAAACAGGTAGGAACAAGATTGTCCAGTTATGTTTGTCATTACCTACAATGATGTTCATTAAGGCCACAAAGCCTCGAATTCGTCAATGTCGCCGTCTTGAAAGAACCACAAAATGGTGGAATTGGTGGAATTTTGTATGGGCAAACTATTCTGAAAGTTGGTTTAGGAATACGTTTAGAATGTCGCGGAACATTTTATCACGATTTTTGGCAAAGTTTGGCAAAATGTCCTGATGGAGGGCGCGAAGCTGCAAAGAGTATCATAACTCCAAGAAATTTTACTGCATGTATACCAACACACCATTTAAATTTGTTTCGGACCTGCTTGATGTTGAGCAGAAATAAGGCTTGTCTCTCCTTAATCTTTTGCAAAACGAGCCGATAAACCTTGATATTTCTTGATATTTGTAGATATCAGCTTTCGCTTAAACTGTTCGCTGTTGGTAATGATGCATGTCAACCGTGTGATTCAAATGTTCATGCAGATGTCCACATTGGTCTTCTCCCTTTATTGATCTTTCCACTTTCTCTTTTACGTTTGAGGGTTGGCGGATGTTGCAACGAATCATTTTGGCTTTCAACTTCAACTTCGTCTTCATCTTTGTCCCCATCAATTTGTTTGATCGGTTGTTGTTTTGGTGTGAGAAAGCAATCGTTACAGTACGATTCGCAAGCTTGTTCAATCCAACCGCGAGTTTCCTCGTCTATTTCTGGCACAGAACACTCTGAACGATTACAGACTACGTCCTTGCAATCAATATATCTGTATTTTGTAGCTAGGCCACAAAATTTAAAAAATTCGTCTTTGCTCGTTATGTTAAGTTTATGCCGCTATGAGCAAAATACGTGTTTGTGTGTAAGCATTTCCGTACTGACTAAAGCAAGCTCATACCAAGCTCATAAAATGTATTGGTACAGCAAACACGAAAGAAACCTCAAAATAAACAAAATAGACTCCTTCCATTTCAAGGATTATAAACCAGTTGTTCCTTTTCACCGTTAATTCCTCCAGTTCTGATAATATTTTAAACTCTTCCCAGTGTTTTATCTGTTATTTGATTCCAAATTTCATATTTTGTTTTCGAAACATTTTTTTAAAAAAAAATTGGCAAAATGACAGTTAAATTGCTGACGTTTTTCACTGAAACACGAACGTTTCGTCTTAGCCAATCAGCAAGTTGCTAATTACCAGTCGTCACTCGTTCAAATTTTGCGCGTGCGCACAAGTACCATGACCATTGAACGTCCATGACATTTGGGCGACTTTGGATTCCGCTATGTTCTCCCGGGTTTGGGTGTAATTCCTAATCTCCGGGCGGAATTAGTACCCTCGCACGGTGCTCCGCACCGGCTCGGGGATTCTACTCATGCAGAGAGTGACCCGGACCTTCATTATCCTGGTAATACAAATGCTTACAGAGAGGTAGTCCGTTGAATTGCATGTCGGGGAATCTGATGAATAATGTGCTGATAAATAAATTTGAGGTTTAACTGAAGGCATGTAATTTGCAATGCCCCAAAAAAATTCAAATTTTGGCTCCATTTTAACGTATAGGTGATCTTATCATCGGCTACGGCGATAAATTTCTATCTTAAATGAGAATGCGAGCAAGCCGTGCAACCACATATGCTGGTATAATTGTTATTTAACAAAGGTTTGTTAGAGTTGTTTTATAAACATTTTGAAATAAAGAATTTGGAAAACAATCAGGAAAATTATCAAGCAGTATATTCATTTAAATATACACGGATACTGGATACAGTTCGTGAATGAGTGGTAACGTAGGAACAATTTATGATCTATTTATAAGATGAAAACAAGCTAAAGCTGTGAGAGTTCATAAAACGCCCGCTCAATGCAGCAGAAAAACAAATTATGTTTACTTCGTTTTTTAATATAGCGAATATCAAGTAGCTTAAACTTTATCGTAACTGTCATATAATTATTCTGCTGTCACACAATTTATCGTTATTACAGTGCTGGTGATGTGTTGTTTTTTATCATCAGTTATCAGGATAATGCACGTGGTATAGAATTATTATATAAAATAGCGCACGTTTTTTCGGTAATCATGACAAGAACTTTAGTTTAAAATTAACAAAACTCACATGAGTACTTATGGTTTTATTCATAAGCTAATTTTTTAGCTGTCTTGCAAAACCCATTCTATTTGCCGTCACTTGTTTTCCAACGCAAAGATGTATAATTATTATGCTCAGTATACAACGTCTCATGCAACAATGGCTCTGAAAAAGACTACATTATGTTTTATGCATGTTTCTTTATTACGATGTCAAAACATAAAATTAATCGCGTTGTAACTAACACGCAATGCATTTTAAATATAAGCGGAAATTGCAAAGCACGTCTAATCGTACGTTTATATTCAGACGGTCTTCGAAAAGCCATTTAATTTTCGCTGATGAATTTGAATCATGTTTATTCACAGAATATACGGACGAACTCTCTCCCAAACTATCACAATTGTCCTCTTTGAGGTTTTTCACTGGGTTTCTCCGACTGATCAAACGATAATTCCATCTTAGAGTGAATTTATATAATATAATATTATGCACGATCTGCACGTCGTTTAATTAATCATTTAAGATAATGGCTTTTTTATATACTCTTTTGCTCTGTTTAATAAAACTGCCTCGTCTTTATAACCTATTGATTTAACAGTACACAGGTGTGTATTCAAAACCGACGCAAACGTATCGCAATTGCACAATAGTTCGTTATCAATGACTAATGGAACAACTTTCGCTCCAGTTCCCAGCAGTGTTCTTATCTTCTCAGTTGCTTTTAAATTTCTCGGCGTGATTATTGGAGTATTGGGAAATGTCACAGTTATAATATACACAATTTTGCTTTGTAAAGAAAAGACAGCGACATCTTATTTGATAGCAAATTTGGCATTAGCGGATCTTCTCGTGTGTTTAACATTTTATCCACTATGGATCATCGAGTTTATTCAAGCTTTAATAAACATTGAAAGTGATCAGGACTTGTTTTGTAAGTTAGGTCGTTCTACCATCTGGTCATTGATGTTTGCTTCAATGGCTACAATTCTCTTAATTACTGTTGATCGTTATTTATTCATCCAAAAACCTCTGAAATATCCTATGATTGTGACACGTCGACGAGTATTTCTGGCTATTTCTGGAGTCTGGTTGACTGCTTGTTGTCTTTACGCTATATTTCACGTTCACTATGGAAGATTCAACAATAGAATCAGAGGCCTTTGCGCTTTATCTCCCAGCATTGAATATGCATTACTAGTTCCTCTTGGCTATATTCCACTTACCGTAATATTCCTTTTGAATTTCCAAATTTTAAGTGTAGCTCAAAAACAACGGAAAAGAGTCTTTGATGATTCCATGGTCGAAGGCATCAGCAACCACAACGA
This sequence comes from Dendronephthya gigantea, assembly GCF_004324835.1. Taxonomy (NCBI): domain Eukaryota; kingdom Metazoa; phylum Cnidaria; class Anthozoa; order Malacalcyonacea; family Nephtheidae; genus Dendronephthya; species Dendronephthya gigantea. Next base: position 122,031 of record NW_021163117.1, read on the forward strand.
GCAACCAAGCAAGACAAGGGTTATAATTCGTCTATTTCAGGCGCTTGCAGAAGTAAAAACATTTTTTATTATTATTACAGTGTTGGCGATCTGTTGTTTTTTACCAACAGTTATTGGGTCCGTGGTAAACAATTATTGCAATGATTCATGCCGACAGATTTGGTTCGTGGTTTTTAACTTCGAGTTTTATGGGATAAACTCAATTGTGAATGCTTTCATTTATGGAATAAAACATATGAAGTACAGAAAAGCTTATGGAAAAATTCTTTTTACAATTCTTTGCTGTGGTCGTTGTTCCCACTGCTCTTCATAATTGTGAAAATTCCAAAAAGAATTGCAGAACCTATTAGTGTCATCCATTGTCATTGATTTGTCATTTCCGTACATTTAAAGAAAAGATTTCGACTATTCTTATTTGTTTAGAAATCGCACTTTAAAACTTCCTAATCCGAAAAATATTTTTATAGGAGATTCTTTAATTAACTTTAGTGGGGCCTATATAAAAAGGGATAAACTATCTTACGAGGCTTACGTCCGAAGGTCACTCTAACTCATTAGGCTATAGCCGCCTAGAAAGCGTCGTTTCTCCTACACAAAATTCTCAAGCTAACATCCTTAATTCAAGTTTAGTGAAAAACAAATTTTTGGAGTGGACAGAGTGTTAACCCTATTTTGAGAGAGTTTAAGAGCAACTTTTGCCTCGGAACGCGCGGTAAAACGTGCCAAAAATTACTCAATAATTATAAAGTTAGTTTTCTGATTTTTTGAGATTACTGGGTCTCAGACAACTTGGGGCCATAGAGATAACATTGATTTGGTTTAAATTGAATCCATCGACGTCAAGTAAAAAAACCTTTTCTCGCGATTTTTTTCTCAAAACCCCACTTTTCCACCCTACGAAATTTTCCTTAAGGCCCGTTTACACTCGCAATTTTTGATGCGATTTCATGTGCGATTTTCTTCTTTTGACGTATGTGAACTAGTAATTCGTAACTAACGAATGCTCTGAATTATAAGAGATTAAGAGCTCTTATTTGAACAACAGTAACTAATTTACTCGTTCACATTCATCAAAAGAAGAAAATCGCACTTAAAATCAAAAGGTGAACGAGGCTTTATTCTTACTGAGAATTTGCTGCTTTTATCAGCAAATCAAACTAAATCGTCTTGTGATAATAAAAATGATCACATTTTAAAATGATCATACAAACGTTTCAATGGTGCTAAGAGCCCTAATGTCTGGCTGATATTGCATTTTAATTTAAGCTATGAAACAGCTATCACTTTGCAGCTGCTTCCATTTCGTCCAGAAGACGTGACTTGACCGCGGCGAGAATCGTAAACTTCCTATCATGTATGAGCATAAACACCGAGCTAACGCGCAATGAAATCACAAAATATCCTAGCGAACTATCGGAACTTTCCCCTTTGAGGGCAATCCAACTATTCTATGGGATCAATTAAATGTATGTCGTTAAATTAATTCATGAAGATAACAAATTTCACGCTTATTTTAGCTCAATTTAATAAAACTTCTCGTCTTTTGACACTTATTTATATATCAGCAAACACTCAGGTGTATATTCAAAACATTCACCAGAGCATTGCAATCACGGTAAAGTTCCGTCGTTCACTGGTATACAACGACTCAAAAATGATTGTCTAATGGCACAATTTTCTTTACGGTCTCCAGCTGACTTCTTATCTTTTCAGTTGCTTTTAAATTAATTACGATGATTATTGAAGTATTGGGAAATGTCGCAGTAATAATATACACAATTTTTCTGTGTAAAGAAAAGACAGCGACATCTTACTTGATAGCAAACTTGGCGTTAGCGGAATTTCTCGTGTGTTTAACATTTTATTCACTATGGATCATCGAGTTTATATTCAGTTTATTGTTTTGCAATTGAAGTCGTTCTACCATCTGGTCATTGATGCTTTCTTCAGTGGCTACAATTCTCTTAATTACCGTTGATCTTTGTTTATTCATCCAAAAACCTCTGAAATTTCTCATTATCGTGACACGTCGACGAAAGGTCTATTCGTCTCGTTTCAATGGAAACATCATTCTTGGGAGTATTGTTATTCACGTATGCCGAAGCAAGTTTTGATGCGTAGAGATAAAGCAAATGACGGCTTCCGTTATTAATTTTGACAGGCATATTTCTTCTTGCAACTAATTATATGCCATTCATTCTCTTTTTATTCGTCGAATCATAATTTATCATAAACTAAAAATATCCGGTTTATGCTGACACCAAGCTGGCGAAGTAATTAAAAATGAACAAAGGAGCAATCTTCGTAGCAACATCTAGTAGCATCTCCATTATTCACAAAACTCCTTAGCTAAACAAAAATTGTAAAAAATATCCGTACAACTGTAAAAATATTTGCCTACTGAGGGTAAATGAATTAAAGCACGGGTCTTAATTTCGAGTGGATTTATACACGTTTCAAATTCAAGCCAGGAACAGTGAACTATCAGTCCACCGGCAGGAATCGAACTTACGCTTTTTCGACGCCGAACCTACGCTTTTGTGTCAAGAGCATTGCACCGGTATCGCAAAGCGTAGGTTCGATTCCTGCCGCAGGGACGATAGTTGACTCATTTCCCATCAACTGTTCCTGAATAAAATATAATGAATAATTTGCACGGCAACAAGTGTCAGGACACATCCTAAAACCTACACAAACATAATAAAATTAGAACTCAATTATACCAACGGAATTGTATAAACTATGATTCCAAACACTCTGCACTACTTTTCAAATTAGCGAAAAATATCAAGAGAAAGAAGATAATGGACACGTTTTCTTTTGCATGTACTGCATAGCAGTTCTTATAAAAAAAACGCTGCGGAACCCCCCTAACTAAAAAATCTTCAGCCTTGCTTTTTTCAAATTATGGTTCAAAGAAGAGCTTTCCTGTTTTTTTTTTGAAAAGACGACGACAGATTAAGACAGCAATGAGTTAAAAATCTCTTTAAATAATTATGTATGCTAATTTTTTGCACGGAATATTGCAGCACCTATATAATTCCGGTGCTTGTTTGTCAGTCACCGCACTTTATCATACAAAATCTCAAAGTAAAGTAAATGTGGCATATAATATTTCGCCATTCACTGGTAGACAAGGTGCTGGATGCTGAAAAGATGATTAATACAACAAATTTCAGTCAAGTTCCCAGCAGCGTTCTTATCTTTTCAGTTGCTTTTAAATTTATTGCGATGATTATTGGAGTATTGGGAAATGTTGCAGTTATAATATACACAATTTTGTTGAGTAAAGAAAAGACAGCGACATCTTATTTGATAGCAAACTTGGCATTAGCGGATCTTCTCGTGTGTTTAACGTCGTATCCACTATGGATCATCGAGTTGATTCAGACTATATTAAACATTGAGAGTGATCAGGACTTGTTTTGTAAGTTAAGTCGTTCTACCATCTGGTCATTGATATTTTCTTCAGTGGCTACAATTCTCTTAATTACTTCTGATCGTTATTTATTCATCCAAAAACCTCTCAAATATCCCATGATTGTGACACGCCGACGAGTATTTCTGGCCATTTCTGGGATCTGGTTGACTACTTGTTGTGTCTACGTTATATGTCACGTTCACTTTTTAGGATTTGGGAATAGAGTCAGAAGTCTTTGCTTCGTTGGTGACTCTTTTCGCTTGGCCACAACAGTTTCTCTTGGCTTTTTTCCAATTACTTTAATATTCCTTCTGAACTTTCGAATTTTCTGTGTGTCCTTAAAACACCGCAAACGAATCTTTGATGAATCAATTGTAGCAGAAGTTAGCAGCCACAGCGAACGCTCAGGAAGAATGAAGGTTGTACTTCGTTTATTTCAAGCCTTTGCAGAAGCGAAAACATTCTTTTTTATCATTATTTTGCTGGTCATCTGTTTCTTTGTACCAACAGTTATCGGAAACGTGTTATACAGCTATTGTAGTGATTCATGTCGGCAGGTTTGGTTCGTTGTTGTTAACTATGAAATTTATGGAATGAATTCGATTGTAAATGCCTTCATTTACGGACTGAGACATATGAAATATAGAAAAGCTTATAAGGAAATTTTTCTTAAGATTATTGCCAATTGTCGCCAGCTTAAATTTATTTTAACTTTGTGTCCTAATTCTTCGCAATTGTAACACGTTGAGTATGCAATGTTTTTAAATGTATAACAAGACGCCTCTTCTGACGTTAACTCCGGCGTGCCGCGCACGTGCCAGTCTTCAATAGAAAGCTTCTGAACCTAAACAATACAGTTCACGCTCATTTAGATGCTCCTGCGAACCTACATCTTCTTCGATCGCTAAATTCAGAAGCACATCGTACTTTAAAAAGTATAGAAGTTCAGTTGTTCAAAAATGTAAATAAACGACATGATACGTTCACTTTGTCTCAGATTTTCCTTTGGAATTCGCGCTTATATAGTTATATTAAACCTTCAATATTGTGCATGCAAACAGCGCGCCCTTACACGGCCACATCTTGTTAAACGGCCAAATAGCAGAGATATTATCAAAATAAAACCAGAATCTACATGTATTAAATATATTCTGATCCCAATTCAATCTAAACTTAATCGAACGGCATCAAAAGAACGGTTTATTTGTTCCTCCTTGAGAAATTGCAGTATCATGCAAGCGAAATCAAATTGCGCATTGGAAACTGATTAGGCAAAGCTGTGCACCACAACTATTGGGAGACAAAACTGTGACGTAGATAAATACGGTCACATACACATAATAAAACTTTCGAAATTTCAACTCCGTCGCTGACGCCGGAGTAATATTAAGCAATTCGCTTCAATTCAGAAATTGGAAAATTGCAAGAAAAATGTGTTGTAGGCTTTTGTAGACCTCAATTTTATATGGTTTATCATTTTTATTGTTTTTATTCTTCAGCCTTTAATTTTATACTTGTATAGTTAATTGTCAGGTAAAGAGCCATGGCTGCCAGGATTAATTTCCGCGCACTGCAAAATCAAGTGTAGAATTAATGTCGTTTTTGGTAATCTCAGTACTTTGTATACAACGCTTTGTATTGATATTTGTTTTTTGGGCCGTGTACAGGTGAAGGATTTTTGCGCAAAGCTGTTAAGCGACAGACCCATAGTGAGTCAAATAAATAACTGCAGCAAAACAATAACAATTTAAAGTACCTGCGTGAATGCCCAGTCTATTATTACATCTGCCTCCGGATTTAAGTTATCTATCTGTCTATCGTCCCAATATAAAGAATATATAATTAAAAATTATTTGAGACAATTATTTGAGACAGCAGCGTAGCCAGCCTGGCGATTTATCCCGTAAAAATAACACTCCTTGAGGGACCGCCTACTTTTTTGTGTCTAGCAAATTTCTTACAGATCGTCTCGTCCTTTATTCAATGTGTGACGACGGAATGACTCAAGTCTCGTAGTGGCAGTCTCTCTCTAATGGAGATCGTTCATGATTATTCATGCTTATCTGGTATATGAATTAGCGTCAAATCACACATACTTTAATTGCATCCATATTGAACTAATGTAATAACTCTCATGACGAACGCCCTCAGGTCGAAACATCGAGAAGTGTTTTGTCTCTTCTATGCAGTTGTTATACCCCATTTGGTGCTAAGTTGCATCCATATTAGCCGGCATTTCTGGCCATTACCATCTGGTCATTGATATTTTCTTTAGTGGTTACAATTTTCGTAATAACTGTTGATCGTTATTTATTCATCCAAAAACCTGTGAAATATCTCATGATTGTGAATATTTCTGGCCATTTCTGGACTAACTGCTTTATTGACTGCTTCAGTGGCGGCCAGGGAAAGTCAGAATAAATTAACAAAGCTCTAACTTGCATTAATATATATATTTGAATTGGAAATTAGGCTGTGTAATTTATTTTGACCCTGAAACACCCCCCCCCCCTGAACTGCTCGTGCTCTTCAGGTTCAAAAATTATACATGAAGAGCTTGTATGTTTCGATGTTTACATAACTAAATATAATGTCGCATGCGTCCTTCGGTCCATGTCAACTAATAGACCATAACATACGGGCGCAGGGGAAACGTTGTTCATTCTGGTGCATTCGGAGAAGTTTGGAGGCCGAATTTTCTGATCTTCAAGTCTTCGATGACTTAATTTGTCTGCCATAATGAATTTCGTCGTAGCTTCGATGAGTTGAAAACGTATATAACTTGTATTATAGCTATATTAATCAACCGTCATCTAATAATGATTTCCATTGAAAAGAATATCGCGCTGGAGTAACAATGAAGAAAAATAATTAATTACTATAAATAAAAGAGTCATTTTAAGGTTGCAGAACGACTCTTTTTGAGTCGTTTTAGCCCTGTTGAATTTATGGTCTGTGATGATAAACAATTGTAATAATCTTAGTATTTTACAAAGTCCGATAATTAAACTAATTTAATTTAACATTATTCATTCTTCTGAAAGATCAAGTAATAACCATGCAATCTTTCCTTATTTGTCGGAGTTTAGCGTTTGAGTGTTTTGAAAACGATGACCTTAACTGAACAAGGTGTGAAATTGTTATAGGTCAATAATGTGACGACCCACGTGCAGATCAGTTCCTCCTGACGCAGTCACGCCGTGTATTTCGTTGTTTTCATTCACAGATAACGTATCAGATAAACGGTCAAAATATTTTCTCATGGCCAGAAATTACGGACGCGTGAATTACACATGCGCGCGGTTCGCTTTCAATATGGCTGAATAGCAGGAGTGAAAATGTATAATAAGGAAATTTACATAATCGTTATTTGCAAGGTCTGTGTGTTAAATTTTTTACTTGCTAAGCTCCGTCGTGATTTACATACATGTCCGAAAGCATCTTAACAACTCCAATGTATGTTACGAGTTGTTACGAGGCCCTGCATTTTACAAATGATATTTCAGCACTTTACCTTATATGTTCTGTATATAAAAGAACCAGATTTTTGCCATAAGGTGATCTTTGTCTCAGCATTAGGCGTTTTCTACTGTTCGATTCACATCTGCTGAGCTCGTTTCGTTCCCAACGTATGTATACCTAATAGTCCAACGAATTTGAGAACTACATTTGTTTTCATCGCTCTGCAAATCTTTGCCAAAAATCGTATAAAACGGGCCGTGAGGACAACTAGCTGTGCTTGGCTCATAATTTTGATAAGAAGAAGACGAAGAAGAATTCATATTTTGGCAGATGAATTCAACGAATGTGTCAAAAAATTTGTGTGTATGTCAAAATATAGAATAAACACTGTTTATAATCGACCCTCGAATCGGCCACATGTTTACGCTTTGCACCAGCAGAGGAAGCCATTTTACTTTGTAAATATAAATTTTAATTAGATAAGCAGAGCCGCTGAGGGCGTGTGAGCGGGCGCGTGTCCGCAATTTCTGGCCATGCCTAGATCTTAAATGAACATAAATTCATCAAAACAAATCTCTCATAGTCGTTCAACGTTAGAGCATTAAAATTCCAATAGGTTTCTCCAGTAGTTTTCCTTTCTAAATTTTAGTACACATCGAGACATGAATATCCTAGTTATCATCTTTGTTGACTTTATCTGAGTTGATAAAACTGGTTCACGCGTGGCATTATTTAATATAATATGATAATTAGCTTTTTATAAACATATCGTAATTATTTACTTTCATTTGTCATTCAACGCACAGGTGTATATGGACTTATCTTATTTGTTCTAACATCTCTGCTTTTGGCAGTCATTCTCTGATATACAGCGACATCAAAAATCAAACATGACTAATGGCACAAATTTCGTCTCAGTTGCCAGCAGTGTTCTTATCTTCTCAGTTGCTTTTAAATTTGTTCCGATGATTATTGGAGTATTGGGAAATATCACAGTTATAATATACACAATTTTGTTATGTAAAGAAAAGACAGCGACATCTTATTTGATAGCAAACTTGGCATTAGCGGATCTTCTCGTGTGTTTAACATTTTATCCACTATGGATCATCGAGTTTATTCAGACTATATTAAACATTGAAAGTGATCAGGGCTTGTTTTGTAAGTTAAGTCGTTCTACCATCTGGTCATTGCTGTTTGCTTCAGTGGCTACAATTCTCTTAATTACTGTTGATCGTTATTTATTCATCCAAAAACCTCTGAAATATCTCATGATTGTGACACGTCGACGAGTATTTCTGGCTATTTATGGAGTCTGGTTGACTGCTTGTTGTCTTTACGTTATATTTCACGTTCACTATCGGAGATTTAACAATAGAATCAGAGGCCTTTGCGCTTTATCTCCCAGCATTGAGTATTCATTACTAGTTCCTCTTGGCTATATTCCGCTAACCGTAATATTCCTTTTGAATTTCCAAATTTTAAGTGTAGCTCAAAAACAACGGAGACGAATCATGGATGATTCCATGGTCGAAGGCATCAGCAACCACAACGAAAAGTCAGGCAGGATCAGGGTTGTACTTCGTTTATTTCAAGCGTTTACAGAAGTGAAAACATTTTCTATTGTAATTACTGTGTTGGCAATCTGCTGTTTTTTACCAACAGTAATCGGTACCATATTTGGCAACCTTTGTAGTGATTCATGCCAGCAGATTTGGTACATAGTTGTTCATTACGAAATTTATGGAATAAACTCCATCGTGAATGCTTTTATTTACGGAATGAGACATATGAAATACAGAAAAGCTTATGGACGAATTCTATTTAAGATCATTAATTGTTCCTTTTTTTAAAATATTCTTTAATTGTTTATCTTAAATCTGCGTAGCTGATGTGAAAATTTCCTATGCATAAAAATCAAGTGAACGTTTTACTGTTTTACTGTTGCTATGTCGTTGTTTCACGGAAGTCATTTCCAATCCCATCCCTCTACTTGAGTTAGGTCACAGAATAGTAAATTGCTGGGTTTCTCTAGTAGTTTTCCCTCCCTAATTTTAGGACACATTGAGACATGAATATCCTCACTCTCACTATCATAATTGTTGAATTGATGTGAGTTGATAAAACTGGCTCACGCGTGGCATTATTTAATATGATAATTAGCTTTTTTGAAGAAACTTAGCCTAAACATGTCATAATCATTTGCCTTTATTTGTTATTCAACGCACAGGTGTATATTGACTTATCGTGTTTGTTCTAACATCTCTGCATGCTTCTGGCTGTCATTTTCTGATATACAGTGACATCAAAACTCAAACATGACTAATGGCACAGGTTTCGATGTGATCATTAGTGATTATTATTATTTACTATTTACTGTTGCTATGTCATTGTTTCACCGAAGCATTTTTCAGTCAATTCCATCCCTCTACTTGAGTTATGGCACAGAATAGTAAATTGCTCGGAGTCGTTCTGCTCAATACTCGAGGTATGATAACGTGTGTCAAGTGTGAAATCCAGCGACTTCCGCCTGCATGGGATGATTTTTCTGATATAGATCAAGTAGATAAGTACTAGTTAAAATACGAGCTTGTGAAATGAATTAACGTGCTTGTGAAATAAATAAATTAAGCTTAATGCATATTGGGGCATGTGTGTAACAAAGTTATGAATACTAATTAAGATTGGTTGTATCAAAGTTAATATATTAATTATCAATTCATGAGACCTTTATGGAGAATTACAGATGTATACATGTGACCAAAATACTGCGCAATGATTGCAAGTTAGACTCATTAATTATTCATTAATTTCACAAGTTCCAATATAACCAGGGAGCAGCGTTGCAGCGTCTTCAAACAGCTTAGCATTAAATGTGGTATAACAACTGCCTAAAATAAACAAAACACTTCTCGACCTTTCGATCTTAGGCCGTTTCGAAAACCGAAACACGAACTGATTCTTAACGCGAGCAAGAGATAGCGTTGAAGATTTACTCCATGGGAAGCATTTTTTTGCCGTTCTACCTACTATGGTTTTGAGACCGTTCTATCTATTATAAATATACTTTCCGTGCAAGAAAAATGTGGCAAATATAAATATAAAAGCTGAGCGTAGTAGCGTTTTCGTTATTTCATCTTCACGCTGTATTACTGTATCGGAGATTAAATTATTCAAATAGCCGAAATGCTTTCGATGGAATCGTTTTAGAAGTCGCCAAGTCTCTACCGCCATATATTACCTGATCGCGGATAGCGCATACCAATTTACACTGTCATTGAGATTTCTATCGACTATTGAGACTTAGGAATCTCATATACTATTTTTGATGCCAGGCAAATTCACTGGGGAAAAGGAATTACTGATACACTCTCATACTTGTGTATAAACTAGGGTACCTATAGGGTAGGGAGTGCTGCCTATGAGTAAGCCGTAGTCGTCATGCAATGAAAACATTAAACTTTTAGAAGAACAGAAATCACAATCAACGTAAATTTTTTTTACGTTTAAGAAGAGATTGGAAACATAAAATATAGTACAAAGTGCTTAGCCTCAGCTTATTATCATTATTTAAGGAAAATGACAAAAACAATATTGTTCCAGAACAGAAATGTTCTACGAAACCTATCAATAAGTTGTTTTTTATGCAACGGAGCCCCCAACAGAACTTAAATTTGTCAATTACATTTTTAAATCGCTCGATATAGTTATTAAAACGTTATGAAAATGTTGTTTCTGTTAAGCGCAATTCTTCCGTGTCAATAATCTTTTGCTGTAACGAATACGACGAATCCAATGAGATACAAAACCACACATGAAATAAACTTTTGATGATTTAGTGAGTGTCTAACAAGGGACAAAAACGAGGCGCAAATACAGCACCAAAACAGAAGAGTCAGCAACTGATGGCAGATGACTGACAAAAATTCAAAAATCAATGCATTCAATTACTGATGCAATTGAGAACAAAGACTCGATTATATAACAAGAGTTGAAGCCTCACCTTCGGACCAATTTATCAACCTGGAAAATATAAATGAACAGTTAATAAACGCCGCGCGCTAAACAAACAAAACAGACGCAATTTTTAATGATATACTCAATGATCGCTCAAATAAATGCACTATCCCAGTATTTAAGTCATCATTCGGCATAAAAACCTATAGTGAAGTATATCGTTTAACAATATGAATAAAATATCGAATAAATAGGAACTCAATTGTAAAAAACTCACCAAAATACCTTATACCTCTAATACTTCGCAGTACTATAATATGTAGCCAAAACGTAGAATTAGCTATTGATTGATTGATTGATTGATTTAATTGATTGATTCATTGATTTATTAAAATTAAAATCACATGGCAGCGGAAACGGAATTGCGTGACTTATTACAAGGGTTGGTTACACTAGTATAGTAAAGCTGCTACTATTAGTATATATACAAAGATTCTTGATTACACTACTATATTAAAAAATCCACTGTAATTATTTATCCAAAAAACCTTATATAGGATGATTACTCTAGAATAAAGAGTTCTGTATTATTTTATGTACAAGGTTCTTAATTACACTACTGTATTTAAGGTTCTACTATAATTATGTTAACAAAAGTCCTTATATAGGATAATTACTCCAGTATAAAAAGTTCTGCTATCATTAGTTACATGTATAAGATTCTTGGTTACGCTACAATTTTAAAAATTCTACCATAATTATATTTACAAAATTCCTTATATAGGACGTTTAAGGTTTCATTAGCCTAAGATGGACATTTCTTATACAACTGGTTATATGCTTTACTACCAGCAATTATGAATGAGTTGGAGAATCGATTAGTAGTAGTTGTTGGTACTACTAGGGGGTATTGTACCCTCAGGTCATAAGCTTTAGGAACATGACTTTCCTGTAGTAGATGTTTCAATTTATCATCTGGGCTTTCCTTTATGTTTTGGAATAGTCTGTTGGTGAGCGCTTCATGATGATCGTCAATGGTTTGAATATTGGCTAACTCCAGGGCGGTAGAGTACGAAACACCCGGAAAGATACACCTCAACGCACTCTTCTGGATGCGCTCCAGTTCTTCTCTCAGATATATTGAGAGGGCAAACGTAACGTAAATTTCTACGTTACGTATGTTTCTACGTATGGGCTACGTAAATTTACGTATGGGCTACGTAAATTTCACCTTCTGTCTAAAATATCAACCTATAAAGTATAAAAGAACAGTTAAATATGAATAAAGCATTGAATAAATATGAACTTAATTAAAAAAAACTCACCGAAATAGTTTTCCTTCTTCGAAATAAATTCGCCAAAGTTTATGCAGCCAACACGTGGAATGGTATAACCTGACACCGAACTCCAACATGCAATGCGTCAAAAATTTTCACCGCAGGTGACAAGAGTATTATGTTTTGTTTATATCGAAAATCTGCTGGCACCCTAATACGCTAATACAATGTTCCCGCACCGCGCAAGGTAAAAATCGTAGCCCTCCCCAAAATACATGAAAGAATTTCACAAAGGTGTAACAATAAGGTCGTCAAATTGCTGTATCACGCACCGCACCGCGCAAGTTAGAAATCATAGCCTTCCCCAAAATACATGAAAGAATTTGACAAACGTGTAACCATAAGGTCGTCAAATTGCTGTTCGCCTGCTAAAATACAAAAGAAATATCCTACATTGTGTTCAGGTGAATGTAAATTATTTCTCTCTCACGCTACATAACATATGCTCTCAGCGTGTCAACTATGGCCGGAACTTAAATTCAGCCACCCCCAAAATAAAATATGTTCCTCCATCCCTGCCACTGGTACCGTCATGAAATGCGCCAAAGACAAATTTTGATTTGCGCCCCCAATTCTAAATTAGGTTCTGCTGCCTTGCTCGCTCGCTTCAGGCTCGCTCGCTGCGGCAGCAATGAATATATAGATGATATAATTATGATGTACAAATTCTCAGACGATATATACACAAGACAGAGTCAGACATTTATTCTGTCGCCTCATACACAAACAACGACAGTGGCATTTACATTTTCCGCCCTAGCTCTTCTAACTCTTGTCCTGGTCTAAACGTTGTTTGCTGTTTCTTTCGAAATCTTAAATAATTGTATTGATATATCGAAAAACCAGACTTTGTTTTATAAATAAACGCACGGCATAAAGCATATAAATTAAATGAATATGAACTGTAGTCAGAAATCCGCGAATCAAGAAGCAAAGTGGCAGAGTGAAACGATTCCCGTGGACACGGAGCGCTTGAACATTCATGGAAGAGCAAAAGGAATGGTCTGGCCTGTAAGGTTTTCTTGTATATTCGTGAGTGCGTCGTTGACCAGAGAATTCTCATTGGGACCCTGGCTTGAGGTTTCGATTCCGCAGAGGTAGAATCTGTTAGGGTAGCTAGACACTCTTGTGAATTTGGGAGACCCAGAGGTTGGTAAGAAGGCAGCAGGCTTTTGCGTGGCTGGTTCGGTACCGAAGACACCGAGGTCACTCGAAAGAGAGGGCAAAGCCTCATGAGTCACGGACACAGTTGACGTTGACGGGCGGCACCAACAGATAAAGCATTGGGCAAAACTTCAAGTTTGGCGAGATGTTGTTGGTTGGTTCTGAACAGCTAGACTCTTGCAAAAACTGCTGATGGAGCAGGGACACGCTTAGAACGACGCACGGGTGGCATTCTAAAAAATAACACTTTAAAAGCAGAAATAGATACTTATGGTGAGATTACATACATTGAGCTTCAAAAGAAATGAGAATTTAAGGCGGACGAGATTTCCTCCAACTTGTATTGTGTTTGTGCATAACTCCCGCTATATGCTATTTTATCCTTCCTCGGTTATGTGCCAGGAATCTCGACAAAGGCTTGTTGTTCAAAAGTAAGCTATCCCTCAGCTAAAATGGCTTAAGATGAATTTTATACTCGAGTTAATTTATTGCATAGGCTTTAAACCCCTGGGTTAGCTGACCAACCCTTTAGTTGAACAACCCGACTCCTCAGTTGTATGACCAAAACGTCTTTTGACCATCAGAGGCTGGTTGTTCAAAAGCAGGCTATTCCTGACCTAAAATGGCTTAAGATGAATTTTGCCTCGGAGTTAATTTATTGTGTTGTTCAAAACGGGGTTCGCGGTAAACCAGGAATTAGTCATGGGATAAATTAAACCCACTTCGCCAGTCTTTTTCAAAGTTATTGTCAAACAAGAATTAAGATATTCGAGACCTATACACGTTACATTACATATTTCAATGTTATCTCGTGCGGAAGATATGGAAAAATTTTCTTCATTAACAAACACATCAAAATTTTTTTTTCAAACAGAACGATATTTATTGATAGAACAAATATATTATGTATGCTGAAAAAAAGCAAATCGTACCGCATAGAAAATCGCTAACCAAGGGTAGAATGCGTAGAGTAGAATCACAGTTTTTTTAGCAGCAAAAATTGACGCAATGTGTATAAGACCATACAGAAGGGACAACTTTGGACAAAACATGTCTTTGTTCTGTCCTCAGCAGGCTCATACTAAATGCGCCTCATCCATTTCATATTGATGCTGGTAATTCACCATCTTTCTCGTATTGCGTGCACGTCATTATCTCGGGGTCTTAAAGTCTGCCAAGCTCATCTACCCCAGCAAAGCCACACTTTGCGTACAACACACACAGTCTATTATTTTTAAAAACTCAAAGTACACAAGTTCTTATGTCCTTCGTAACTATTCTGTTTTATGTGCAATGTGGCAAACGAAGATATAGCTGTCATGAAAATTAGCTGCTTTTAATTAACTATACTTAAAATACACTTTTATACAGTTGGTTTATTTTCTAAACTTTGACTTCGGATGAGGAGAAGAATTTTCTCTATGTAAATATACGACACGTATTACACTACTTTAAAGTAAACTTTATTTCTTTTGAGTTAATTATTGTTCAAAAACTTTATTTCTTCTCTCCAAATTCACGTGGTCGTATCTTCATTGATGTTGATTTCAGAGAATAATCATATCCTTTCCAATGGTACCAGTTGACTCCATCAGCGAACGATGTGTGTGCGCCATAATGATAAAAACCATTCAAATTGGAATGATGACAATGCCAATACCATCAGGCTCCTTTGAATCTCGCTGCACAGTTACGTTTTGAATCAATATCATTGTCGGAATCTTTGGTGCTGAAAGCCATACCGTCATGCTTTTTCAACAGGTCTCCTGCTGTACCTTAATGTAAAAATTAAGTATATGACGCATTAAAAATTAATAATGTAATAGAACAAATAGGAGTGCGTTCGAGTGCGAAACGGGAGTGGAATAAACTCGATTGTGGAATAAACTCGATTGTGAATGCTTTTATTTACGGAATGAAACAGAGCAAATACAGAAAAGCTATATGAAAGCTCGACTATGAATGATGTTGTTAGTTTTATTCAAATAAGCGCTACATGCATACATGGAATCAAAGAGAACTACAGGGTGGGATATCACTCAAGCAGCCAATTTTTGGTGGATAAATTAAAGCCCATAAATGTTCTCATTAGTTAACATGCACCGAAGGACTTATAGCCTAATTAACGAACGAAACTTACGTTAAGATCATAAATTGTTCCCTATTGCCTGAGACTGCCAAATTTGTTCGTTACCGTAAAATCCCTGTCTCGCATTGGTTGCATGTTTAGTGTAATAAATTATATTCATAAACGAAAATAAGTTTGCAGTTCTGTTTTGCACAAGTTCTTTCAACGCAAGTTTAATATATTCTAATCTTAAAACACCTGCACGCTGATCGATTATTATGTAGCTTATGTGCATTCAAACGCACATTCATTCGACATTATGACTGTAGATGTCATCCTAGCGAGCGTCATTCCTTCTATAACGATCGTAAATCAAATTTCTCTCGACTTCGTGGATTACTCTGCGCCCTCTAACGTGCTCGCGGTGGCATAATTATTGAAGGCAGTAAGACTTAGTTTTATAGAAGTCCATCTATAATCGCAGTTTGGTAATTTCAACTGAATAGATGTTTGTTTGTAAAAGACTGCTTTATATCTCTGTAATATTAATAAACCTTTCTTATAATGACGTCAAACGCAGAAAGTATGATGTTACATGAAATTTGATTGGCTCCACAAAACTATCGAGCCAATCTAACTTCATGTAACATCACACTTTCCGCGTTTGACGTCATTATAAGAAAGGTTTATTCATGCCGGCTGAGCGAAAACTCGTCCCACAGGACTATGAGTTATTATTTCTCGTGTGAGATGAAAACTTTCACGGTCATTTCGTGCATGCATGTTATAATAGTTTTCTGACTATTTATAATGTTGGATGCATATAAAAATTAATAGTGTTAATTTTCTTGTATGATTGCATGGCGACTTTAGTAATTATAATAACTTGTAGGTACACCACGTAAGTATTAAATACTGCAAAGCTTTCGGTCCGTTAACCCGGACCTTCATCAGTGCAATATGATATGATTGCACTGATGAAGGTCCGGGTTAACGGACCGAAAGCTTTGCAGTATTTAATACTTACGTGGTGTACCTACAAGTTATTATAATTAATAGTGTTAAGTTCAAATATACGGGGTGTGTTGTCCGCAGGCCCATACTATAAACCCGTAACGAAAAATGCCATAAATATATAGAAAAATAGTCTGCGCTCGAGTAATTGTTTTCAACGAGCATCGTCTCATTTGCAACATTACACATATTGGATGTTTGGATATTTACATAATTGATATATATATATAACGTCGAATGCGTCCTTCGGTGCATGTCAACTAATAGACCATAATCTACAGGCGCAGGCAAAACGTCGTTCATTCTGGTGCATTCGGAGAAGTTTGGAGGCCAAATTTTCTGGACTTCAAGTTCTCGATGACTTCATTTGTGCGCCATAATGAATTTCGTCTGAGTTTCGATGAGTTGAAAACGTATATAATTATAATTTGTATAGCTATATTAATGTTTTCACACGTCATCTAATAATGATTGTTATTGAGAAGAATATCGTGCTGGAGCAGCAATAAAGAAAAAGAAATATTGCTATAAATAAAAGAGTCATTTTAAGGTTGCAAAACGACTCTTTTGGAATCGTTTTGACCCTGTTGAATTTATAGTGTATGATGATAAACAATTTTAATAACCTTAATATTTTACAAAGTCCAATAATGACTCATTAAATTTAACATTATTTATTCTTCTGAAGGAGCAAGTCAGGAGTCAATCTTCCCTTATTTGTCGGAGTTTAGCGTTTCAGTATTTTGAAAACGACGATCTTAACTGAGCATGCAAGCTGTGAAATCATTATCGGTCAATATTATGACAACCCACGCAAGATCAGTTCCTCCTGACGCAGTCACGACGCTCCGTGCATTTCCTTGTACTCATTCACAGATAATTTATCAGATGAACTGTCCAAATATTTCCTCCTAGATCTTAAATGAACATAAATTCATCAAAACAAATCTCTCATAGTCGTTCAAGGTTGTTCAAGAAACGAAAAATACTCGAGAAACCTATTGCATGGAATTGCAATGCTTCAACAAGCATTGCAATTCCATGCAATAGGTTTCTCGAGTATTTTTCGTTTCTTAATTTCAAAACACATCGAGACAATGAATATCCTCAATATCATAATTGCTGACTTAATGTAGGTTGCTAAAACTGGCTTACGCGTGGCATTATTTAATATGATAATTAGCTTTTTTGAACAAACTTAGCTTAAACTTATCATAATTATTTGCCTTCATGCATTTGTCATTCAACGCACAGGTGTATATCGACTTATCGTATTTTTCAGTCTAACATCTCTGATTCTGGCAGTCATTTTTTAATATACAGCGATATCAAATCTCAAAAATGACTAATGGCACAACATTTGTTTCAGTTTCCAGCAGTGTTCTTATCTTCTCAGTTGCTTTTAAATTTATAGCGATGATTATTGGAGTATTGGGAAATGTCACAGTTATAATATACACAATTTTGTTGTGTAAAGAAAAGACAGCGACATCTTATTTGATAGCAAACTTGGCATTAGCGGATCTTCTCGTGTGTTTAACATTTTATCCACTATGGATCATCGAGTTTATTCAGACTATATTAAACATTGAAAGTGATCAGGACTTGTTTTGTAAGTTAAGTCGTTCTACCATCTGGTCATTGTCGTTCGCATCAGTGGCTACAATTCTTTTAATAACTGTTGATCGTTATTTATTCATCCAAAAACCTCTGAAATATCCCATGATTGTGACACGTCGACGAGTATTTCTGGCTTTTTCTGGAGTCTGGTTGACTGCTTGTTGTCTTTACGTTATATTTCACGTTCACTATGGGAGATTTAACAATAGAATCAGAGGCCTTTGCGCTTTATCTCCCAGCATTGAATATCCATTACTAGTTCCTCTTGGCTATATTCCGCTTACCGTAATATTCCTTTTGAATTTCCAAATTTTAAGTGTAGCTCAAAAACAACGGAAACGAATCATGGATGATTCTATGGTGGAAGGCAACGAAAAGTCAGGCAGGATCAGGGTTGTACTCCGTTTATTTCAAGCGTTTACAGAAATGAAAACATTTTTTATAGTAATTACTGTGTTGGCTATCTGTTGTTTTTTACCAACAGTAATCGGTACCATGTTTCGCAACCTTTGTAGTGATTCATGCCAGCAGATTTGGTACGTAGTTGTTCACTATGAAATTTATGGGATAAACTCCATCGTGAATGCTTTCATTTACGGAATGAGACATATGAAATACAGAAAAGCTTATGGACGAATTCTATTTAAGATTATTAATTGTTCCTTTTTTTAAAATATTCTTTAATTGTTTATCCTAAATCTGTGTAGCTGATGTGAAATTTTCCTTTGCATTAAAATCAAGTAAATTTTTTTTTACTGTTGCTATGTCGTTTTTTCACGGAAGCAATTTTCAATTCCATCCATCTACTTCGGTTATATAGGGCACAGAATAGTAAATTGTTCGGAATCGTTTTGCTCAATACTCGAGGTCTGATAACATGTGTCAAGTGCGGAATACAGCGACCTCCGCCTGGCATGATTTTTTCTGATATAGATCAAGTAGATAAGTTCCAAAATAACCAGGGAGCAGCGTGGCAGCGTCTTCAAACAACTTAGCATCAAACGTGGTATAACAGCTGCCTAAAATAGACAAAACACTTCTCGAAATTTCGACCTGCATGAGGGCCTTCGTCAGCAGAGTCAGTATGCAAATAGTCCGCTCTTCTAAAATTAAATAATTTTCGAGCGGAAACACGAACTGATTCTTAAACGCGAGCAAAGAGATAGCGTTAATGATTTACTCCATGTGAAGCATGTTTTAGCCGTTCTACCTACTAGTTATGATACCGTTCTGCCTATTTTATATACCTGTTGTACTTTACGTGGAAGAAAATGTTGGCAAATATAAATATAAAAGCTGAGCGTAGTAGCGTTCTCGTTATTTTATCTTCACGCTGTATTATTGTACAGGAGATTAAATTATTCAAATAGCCGAAATGCTTTCGATGGAAACGTATCAGAAGTCGCCAAGTCTCTACCGTCATATATTTATATGATTGCGGATAGTGCATACCTATTTACATTGAGAATTTCTATCATCTATTGAGGCGTAGGATTCTCATGCATATACTATTTTCAATGCCAGGCAAATTCACTGGGGGAAAAAAATTACTGATTACACTCACATACTGTGTATTTATAAATACATAAATAATATATGATGTACAAATCCTCCGAAATATATATCACTGTCAGAGTCAGACATCTATTCTGTCGCCTCATACACAAACAACGACAGTGGCATTTACATTTTCCGCGCTGGCTCTTCTACATCTTGTCCTGGTTTAAGCGTTCTTTTGGTGTTTCTTTTGAAATCATATTAACTATGTATATCGAAAAACCATGCAGACTTCGATTTAGATTTATAAATAAACTTACAGCCGAGAAATAATATATTGTTATTACAGTTTTGTTATTATAATATTAACCGTTTGTGGATTGGCTAATTGCGTTTGGACTGAAAAGGGGCGGTTGACAAAAAACATAATTAAACCCGGCAGGTGGTCTTTCATCGTCGTCGCCGAAAAAAGGCAAATTACCGCATAGAAAAATCGCCAATCAAGGGTAGCATGCGTAGAGTAGAATCACAGTTTTCTTCTAGCAGCACAAATTTAGGCAATGTGGATAAGACCATACAGGAGGGACAACTCCGCACCAAAACAAGTCTTTGTTTTGTCCTAATCAGAACTCATACTAAATGTTCAAAGTTGTGTGCCACATCCATTTCATATTGCTGCTGGTAATTCACCATCTTTCTCGTATTGCGTGCACGTTATTACCTCGCGGTCTTAAAGTCTGCCAAGCTCATCTACCCCAGGAAGGCCACACTTTGCGTACAACACACACAGTCTATATTTAAAACTCAAATTACACAAGTTCCTATTTCCTTCGTAGCTATTCTGCTTTACATGTTATGTGGCAAACGAAGATATCGCTGAAAATTAGCTGCTTCTATTTAACTATATACTTAAAACACACTTTTATACAGTTAGTTTATTTTCTGAACTTTGACTTCGGATTAAGATAGGCGTAGGAGAAGAATCTCCTCTATGTAAATATACGACGACACGTATTACACTATTTTAAATGTTTGTAAAAACAACAAAATACGCGTTAGTGCACTACACTTTTTACAAAGTAAACATTTTTTTCTTTAGTTCTTTATTGTTCAAAACCTTTAGTTCTTTTTTCCAAATTCACGTGGTCGTATCTTCATCGATGTTGATTTCAGTGAATAATCATATCCTTTCCAATGTTTCCAGTTGACTCCATCAGCAAACGATGTGTGTGCGCCATCATGATACAAACCATTCAAGTTGGAATCATGACAACCCCAATACCACCAGGCTCCTTTGAATTTCATCGCACAGTTACGTTTTGAATCAATATCATTGTCAGAATCTTTGGTAGTGAAAGCCATACCGTTATGTTTTTTCAACGAGTCTCCTGCTGTACCTTAATGTAAAAGTATATCCATGACCTCTTAAATATTAATAATTTAATAGAACGAATAGGTCAATAGGAGTGCGTTCGACCGCGAAGCAGGGGTGCGATTTGTGATCATGCACAAGTTTGTGACACGAGATTTTTGACACGAAGTGCAATTTCCATGATAAAATCAGGTGCGGATTTAGGGGTAGTCACTGCGATCACGCGATTAACATAAAAATTTCGGCATTAATATAAGTGGAAATTTATCTTAGAACACGGTCCAGTTATAAAATCGTGCAGTTGCGAAATAATTATTACCTATATAAAAATGATTAATTTAAAATACATCAAATACGAACTGGCGTTTGCGAATTGTTCGTTTGAATTCAAATTTAAATTTGCCCAATCATTCGTTCATTTATTTACGACCTCATGATCGTTTTGGGGGTTTGGTTTGCTCGTTCTCGAGGTGTACTAATAGCTAAATCGGCAGTGTCGGATTTAGGGTTAGGCAGAATAAACTAAAAAGGCCTAATAAATACCTTAATAACAACGGAATTGATCATGGATTTCCAACGAATATTTTTAAATAAACACCAGTACCAATTTATTATGCCTAACTCTGAATCCGCCACTGTAATTATGCGGATACGGATGCGAAACTCTATCGACGGAACGGAACGGATATTGCGGATAAAATGCGGAACGAATCTGGGAGTAAAATGTGTCACGGATGTTGCATTTTCTCGAAGGAAAATAGTAATAAAAATATCACAACAAGCTGACTGAAATTTCATCTTAAATACTTGAAAAAAAGTCGTCGTTCGTAAAGTCTTGAGAATGAAAGATAACTTTTCCATTGCCATACTTTTAATTCGTTAGAACGAGCCTGGATGCAGTATTTTGAAATGTGACTTTAATACAAGGTGCTTGTAAAGAGGTTGTAAAGAGAGCTGGACAATCCTATAATATCAAACTCAGTTTAATGTAAAATGCTTACCATCATAACCTCGAACCTCCAACTTGTACTTCTCATTTTCACTGCTGACAATAAATGAATCATAATGAGCGTATCTGGTGTGCCCAGATGTATCTTCCATGTCGATACGAAGTTCATTTTGTGAAATATTTGTCATCCTGTGTATTTTGTCAAGACCAAGCCAATATTCTCCGCTCAAGTTACCAAAACCTTGTTTGTAATCTTGCCATCCTCGGTAGAAGTCAACACTTCCATCAAGACGACGTTGAAATACAGTCCATCCTCCACCTGATGTTGTCATATCACAAAACACCTTGAAGCTTCCTTTTCCGTCTGGATCAATTTCATAAAGACCATTGTCTTTTATTCCTTTATTGTATATATCAGCGCAGTTTTTGACTAAATTATTCAGAATAAGAATATGTTAAACACTTTTGGCAAACTCTCCCTGACTATCGTTTCCATTGAAATTACTTCATAAGAATGGAATATGAATGAAGCGCATTTGTAGGCATCAAACTGTCCAAGGGTTTATTATCCACACCTGGTTTTGAATTGTTTTAATTTTTTCTATCATCAACACATACCTTTTTCATTTTCATCGGACGTGTTTTTAAAACAACTTTCATTGTAACCCTGTAATGAAGAATATTAATTCCTTGTTGTTTGCAATGGAGGATAATTACCACTCTAAACCATCCAACAAAATTAAACTTTGCTAAAACAGTCAGGTTTAAGTTGAAATGCTTCCGGTGACAAGTAGTTGATCTCAAATAACGCAACAGCTATAACAGCTATGCCACTAAATCATACCTTTTGTGGGTTAAGAAGATAAACATAATTATAAGAGGAATTCTTCTCCAGTAATCTCTCAGATGTATTGTAAACGACATTGTGTAACATTTCACAATTTGAATCATTTTTTGAAGCCAATCTCTTTTTGAAGTTGATAGATCTACAACATATCTCAGTTGCACACTCCATCACGCAATCTATCCATTTAAAAAGGACTTTTGTCTTAACAACTGATGCATTTAGTCGGAATTCTGGGAGTAAAAAGTGTCGTCGTTAATTGCTAAGTGAATGAATGATATACAATATAAGGAATGCATAGATAATGATATCAAGGCGAAACTAAAGAAACGCAAAAACCAACGCATTTTGAATCTTATAATGACAATCAAACGGGGTAAAATTTGTAATTTCATAATTGAGTATTGTTTGAATAATATTCTTTTTCAACCACAATATTCTCCACTTTAGTTCATTCATTATGATCGAGCTCTCTGTTTCTCAGCTCTATAAACTCTATTATCATTCGATCACTTTATTGTTTTCTCAGTTTTCATTGGCTAATTTACCCGGAAATAACTGCGTGCAAATAATGGTCTGAGCATGCCATTTGTTGTAAACGTTGCTCAGCTACAAATAATACTCTGAGCATGCGCACTTGCTTCAATGTTGTAAGCAATATGCTTACTCGAAGAGAAAAACGCGGAAAATACCAAAAAAAGTTATATAAGTGAATGATAAAACAATTGTTGAACTCGGTTCTTGCAAAATTACGTGATTTGTTAGTGGCCCTGCCTTCGGCATCGGCAAATAATTGGATCTTCTCGCCACCAACAAATCACGATATTTTGCTCGACCTCGTCCAATAATTGATTAAAATACGCAACATTCGTCGTTTATGACGTGCCATTGTTGGTTTTCGGATTAATTGTAGACCAAAGATATTAGCCAATCAACTGCAATGTGAATGAAAAGTATTCAGAAGAAATGATGTCCGTGTATCTTCCTTACGGCTACGTTAGTGATCGTGAAAAACGTTACAAATCAATCACTGCATGAGGAAGAGCTACAATCGTCATGTCTTTGCCGAAAAGGAAACGCGGTCTTAAAGTATCAATTTCAAAAATTCTCAATAATCATTGCCTTACCTTCGAGACTGGAATTGTAGCAAATGTAATTTGCACTAGTTTCAATTATTTCGACGTTCACCGTTGCAAGTGATATGCACAGCAAATATAGCGATAAGATAAACTTTAGTTTCATGGTTCTTCAAACAATCTTTATAAACATTTTCAGTTAAAATGTGAAGATGTTTTCCTGAAATGAATTTAAAAGTGGACCTAGAAATGACATTTTAACTAAATATTCCGCCATCCTTTAGTATTAAATCCTGGGGCCAGTTGTATAAAACTCTTAACTAAATTTTGCGTAGTTAAATCGTAGTCAACTCAGAAAACTCCGATTGGTCAATTCTGTCAACTAACTATAGTTAACTTTTATACAACCGGCCTCTGAAGCCCCTGAAGGTTTTCCTCTACGGAAAAACATGCAAAAATAATTAAAGAGGATGTAAAGTCCGTTGTGCGCATATATCCTGGGCAGCAACACATTCCATTAGCAACTTTTCGGATGTTAATGATATGCGATATTAGCGCGTTGTATTACAAACGGTTTATATTTTGCTGAAAGGAATGCTTCAAGATTTTTTTTGTTGAATGAGGACCCGAGATAGCGAGTCTATTTGTCGTCGCTACAGACGCTACTTTCTCGCTTGTCCTACACTTACAAATATATAAAGTTTTAAGTAACGGTTAATTTACAAGCTTCGCTTTATATCTTCTTCAAAATATGCATGATATAAAATAAGCATATTCATCACAGCCGGTCGAGCGAGAACGAGAAGAAAATATGAAAATTAAAACGACACATACGTCATGTAAAGATTATATAACCAACGTAAACAAACATTGTTATGCGCGGAATATATGCGCAGAACGGACTTTACATCATCTTTATTTTCCGGAGTTATCAAAACGATATAATTGATAGATCCGTGAATTATAGACTTGTATCCGTGACAACTAAAGAAAACTCGTACATTATTACTTTATCAAGATTATTAACTTTGTTTTTGGCAAATTTATTAAAACTCAGCATCATGCGTATTATTTACACTATCGGCTATATATAAAGTTCCAACTTTTGCGGCAATGCAAGGAAAAAATATTAGACATAAAGTACTAATACTGCCTAATATTTCGCAAAATATCGTTAGAAAACCGGGCAAAAAAACGCGATTTTCATTAACTCTTTAAAAAGTGTCGATTCGTTTGCCTCATATTTATTATTAAATACATAACATAATTCGTAATGAACCTTAAGTTATTTTTAAACAGTTTTGGCTTTTAAGCAGTTCTACTTAGGAAATAAAAGTTGGCAATGGTGAAAACGACTTACCAAGAACGTGACGAAGATCTGTTAAATACGATGTCTCAATGACAATGTCGTTACATACAAAACAAGAGGCGTATGATTGAAGCAGTAATACATTGCTTTCAATAAATCAACTTTTTAAGCTCGTGTGCCAGCTGCTTCATATTAAATATTAACGTTGCTTTTTGCGGAGTGTAATGACATATTTGACATTGTTGTATAAGATATATCTAACTTTAGGAAGCACCCTGAACTGTTTATAAATTAGCGAAATTGTATTTTTCGTATATTAATTTATTTGGATGAAATACTGTATAGTTCATCGTCTTAATTAACAGATGACATCATTGAAATACATTATACTATTGATAAATTGAAATCTGTCGTTGATAGTATATTCCTGCCGATGTTCACTGCTCTACGACTATAATATTTTGTTTATTTGCAATGGCCTACTGACTTGATTTTATTTTTTGGTTTTTCCTTGTCTATTTCAAGATGTCACATCAAGTGACATTTCTGCATAATAAACAATGCATGACAACAGGAAATTTACAGCTCTTATGAGAGTGTTTTCGAGTTTTCTCCATAAATCATTTCTAGTTGTCACTTGTGTGTGAATTTTAAGACTTGCTGTGAATTTTAACGACAAAAAAGTTTTTCACTATAATATTTGGAAAATTACGAAATTATTTTGATGTAATTTGAAATTAGCCACATTATTCTCATCGATTCAACGAAATAGAATTATTTTAGTTCAAATCGCAGAAAAATGTGTGTATAACTCAGCCCTAAAAATTTTTTTGAGTTTAAAAAAGTCGTAAAGTTTAAACGGACGCAAAACTATTTATTAACAATATTTACAATTTGTCCTTTGTCGACCTTGTCGAAAAGCGTTTCGCACTTCCGTTGTACTTTGGGTACGCGTATAATTTATCGCAATAAACACTCGTTGTTCCGCGGTCAGCTGTACCATTTTCTTTCGAAGTAATAACAAGGCTAATTTAAATTTAATCATAATCACAATTTCAAATTTTTCGTATTTAGCATCTTATAAGTTGCATTAAATCCCCACGGGCTAAGACTCATGCATGAACACGGCATTCAAATTTTAACAATGATTAATTTCAATAGTTTTCGGGGTTTTTTAGACACCCTGTAGTTTCAACTAAAAGTCATATTTGCATAATAATGCTTTTAATTCAGGTCATCAGCTTGACCTCAATGGGCTATAAACTTTTTCAGTAGTGTCGAATTGCACACCTGGTCATAGAAATGAATAATATTCATCTCTCCATAGGCTCCAATAGCCCTTTTGGAGGAAGTGCCTGCAGATTAAAGACACACTACTCAGTCAATGCGTGTTTATAATTATTTATTTCCTTAATTAAAAAATATAATATTATGGCTGCCTCGAAATTCTTTTGTTTTACTAGTACTGATTAACAACTAAATAACCCGATGCATATACATTGACGATTACTAACTAATCGTACCTAATGTTTATGCCAAATACCCGCCTTTGTTATTTATTTATCTCCCAGCACATCGAATAACTATAAAAGTATTCCTATTGTCTCGGTAGCCATAATATTACAAACTAATAGCATGGCGTTTCGGTCGATTAGCGATTAAATGTCCCTCAAGCCTCGGCAGGTTTAGTAAAAGTCCCGAGGGCGAAGCCCGAGCTTGGCTTTCGGGGACATTTAATCGCTAATCGACCTCAAAGCCACGCTATTACTTATAATAACAATAATTGGTATAAAAACACCTGTCAAAACAGCCGTGCATGATATTTAAAATATGATGACATTAATATCAACAGAAGCGAACAAAAGTGATGTCTTCTTTGCCAAATTTGAAGATTACTGCAAACCAAAAGTTTAAAAAACATGAAACGAGATACGTATTGTGGCAATCATTGCAAGTGCAAGTGCATGCGAGTTCTAAATTAGAAAAGACTGTAAAAAATTATTATTATAGCGAATGGTGCTAAAGAAGTGACCCACCAAAATAACCTTACCATGTCCAGAAAGCTCTTTCATACTGTTAAAGCAGTTATGAGTCAACTATAGAAGTCAACGGTGGCGCTGAGATATTGACTCAAAAACAAGCTTTGGATGAAATGAGGGCGGATGGAGTGATTGAGAAAGTAAATGAGCTAAGACTGAATGGATTCTGTCGTGGTGGTCGAAAAACCAATCAACAGGAAAATACGAATCTGTGTCTTAGATAGAGGAACATTAGGCAAAGGCCATCAGTTTTCGAAACTGTACGCAAACGACGGTTACTGTCTGGTAAGTTTGACAAGAAAAGTGGGCTACCAACAACTTTGAATAGTACTACCACAAAAATTTCCCTTTGGAATAAAGTCAGCCCAGGAGGTGTTCCGAAAATGGACGAAGCAGTAGTTTAAAAACCTCGGAGTAGAATAATAGGAATAGAAACGACTGTTGACGATATTTTAGTTTTTGGTATCACTTACAGGTAGTAGCGTAGCCAGCCTGACAATTTATCCCGCTATGCTAATATTTTGGTGTTCATTGACTGTGAAAACAATAAATTGCTAAAGACATGAATATTTATAATAACTGGTTACGCCACTGCGTACAGGAGACACATGATGAACGCGTCTAAGAAAAACACAGCAGCGGTGCCAAGAAATCTATCTTTTCTTAAAGTGATTTTGAGGCAACCGAGGTCGTATGCATTAATTGCTCATAAATTGACGGTGTATGGAATAAAACCATGCATGCTGATGAGACAAAGTGGATGCCGTTGGCAAAATGCCTCAGCTCTCCAGGCGATTTTTGGCTTAGATTTATGAGGAAAGATATCTATTTTGGCAAAGTTCAACTTGAAGTACCAGTAAAATGGGTGATTTATTATTTGGCATAGGGGTATTGCAAGTATTGGAGGTATAGGAAAAACTTTCATAATGCATGACAATTACAAAAACTGCATGCCAAAAACTAAAAATATCTATCTCATTTCAATCTATATGCAGTATTGAAAGCCATAAAAGAGTCATTAGCATGAAATTTAACTGCATATTTAAGATATATTTTCCCCAATCGTATTTCGTGAAGAATGATTAATTTGGAAAGAATAACTTGAATAGAGAATTGGCAAATAGGTTTTCTAGTGAAAGATATAGTTTTATTGTATTTAGATAGAGAATAATACAAGGATGCGCGGAAATATGGAATTATTTTGAGTGTTGAGAATAATCAAAATAAAAAACTGGATTTTTTGAAAAGTTTTTTGTTCCCCTTCTTGATTCAAGATCGGTGGATCAAACACTAATATTATATCTCAACTGTAAATCATCAAATCAGAAAGCTCGATTTGTACCACGTGATCAGTAAATTAATCATTGAGTTCCATCGAATTTTTTCACATTATGCTATAAAAGTTGAATACCCCGCTGCAGCGGGGCATTCGAGTTTGCGTGTACCACGCGTGGAAGCCTCGCACACGATTAGAGGTTGTCAACAATTTCAAAATGGAGGCAAAAGAAGCCATTTCACCCAGCTTTTGCGCTGCCTACACGTTGTTTCGATATATAATTTATAGACCTTCCGCTCGGGGAATTTGACGAAATATTACCCCCTCGGGAAGATATATCCCTCGGGGGCAGCCCTCGGGATATATCTTCCCTTGGAAGTAATATTTCGTCGAATTCCCCTCGCTCCAGGTCTATAAATGATCATAATCGCACATGTGTTATTATCATGAATAATCACACATGTGTTATTATCGCCTTTCAAAATGGCGGATTCGTCAATAAAACACTGCATAATTTTATTATATGATAAAAGTTAATAAACGGTAGACAATGTAGGCATGCACAAAGGAACAGTCAGATATCTCCAACTTCAGATAGAACTGACTCCAATGGGTATATGTGCAAATATTTAACGTTGAATTGAACAGCTATGAAGCTGTACTTGATGAAGGATCTTAGGCAATATGACTGAAAAGTCGATAATTAGTTACGAGTACATGCAACTATTTATATATATATATATATATATTTATATATATATATATATATATATATATATTTATATATATATATATATATATATATATATATAATATATAATTTAGTTCAAATTGACGAGAAATTGGGCATCCATGTCTTTCTAGTATAATTGTATCAGAGAACTTCTGCATGTGTCGGAGATCTTGAATTAAGTATTCTATTTCTAGCGCGCGCGTCTTAATGTCTTTTATTTATTTGCTTGGGCCTGAAACTGCAATGTTTATTAATGAGACACTCTTTAATTCATCCAAAATTACAACAGCATATGTATCAATTTTAGCATGTTGATCTTGATTAGAAGGAGACAATTAGCAAACAGGATGCATGTTCGGCTTTTAGTATAAGTGGTAGTGAAGTCTTACTCGATAGCAGGGCCTTTTTAACTATACTAATGGGGTGGAGAGCCTTTTTTAACTATATAACTGTGGTGGGTCATTCAGCCCCCTCTCTCATTTTTAACTCATTTTTGCTTCCCAGTGAATGAGATATTTTCCTTTTACAAAGCAATAAAAAGTTAAGAAACATGTGATGCAAATGTTTTCTTGATGGGCTCCATTGTAACCATGGTTTATACATATTTATAATATAATATTTATAGTATCGCGCGTGCTGATTGCTCGAGAAGCGTTTTTCTATAACTGTTCCCGCCGAACTTGACCAGCGAAGTAATGTAATAGGAATTTGTAATTAAATCGAATTACAACATTTGTACAAAATCTTTTTCATTGTTTGAGTTATCTTATAAAAGAAATAGAAACCATTTTTTCCTGTGAAATTTCCTCGAAATAACGTGAAAAATCACCTAACGGGCTCGTTTCCCTCCTGATTATTTCTTGTTTTTCCAAACTCCCAGACGTGTTTCCATAACTGTATAGAAACACGGAAAATGTTTTCTATATCTTAGAATTAATATCAATCACGACTTCAGGTCCCTTTTGTCATTTCATCCCCCCCCCCTTCTTAAAAATTCTTAAAAAATGCCCTGCAAAGTAGTGTTAAGAATTTGGTTTAAGTTTTAAAATAAAAACGTTAATTGAATCATCTGAAGGTCATTATACGTCAGTGGGCGACGATCGTTGCTGGTCGATTCGCCTTGACGGGCATTTTCTTGTATCCCCATATTTAATCAGCGCATACACAGACGAATGCTGGCTGGAATTTTGCAATTATTATTACACTATCTCATCTAAGATCTTTAGCTGATGTCGTTCGTTTGATTCAAAATTGTGCGGGATCAATTTAATCCACGCAAATAAATCACGTTTTGCACATGCACTTTCGGGCTATCAGTCTAGGTTATTTCAGTGTATTTGTAGGAACAAGACCTATACATAGAATACTGCTTTGTATTATGAAGTTGAATTATTTAAATACTAATTCATAAACCCTTTCAAATACTTAAGGTCGCTACACAACGTGTATGCAAATTTTCTGTGAAGGAAAATATTAATGACCTTAGCCATTATTTCCCTCTTAATGCAACTTATATACATGCATGCAGGGTGTATACTTAAATATTCAACGCGTCAAAATCGTTGTGGTACACTCTGAAAATCACCGGTATACAAATAGCTACAAGATTTTTTTTCAAGAAATGAATAATAACACGATTATCGTTGCAGTCGCCAGCAGTGTTTTAATTTTTTCAGTTGCTTTTAAATTTATAGCGATGATTATTGGAGTATTGGGAAATGTCACAGTTATAATATACACAATTTTGTTGTGTAAAGAAAAGACAGCGACATCTTACTTGATAGCAAACCTGGCATTAGCGGATCTTCTCGTGTGTTTAACATTTTATCCACTATGGATCATCGAGTTTATCCAGACTATATTTAACATTGAAAGTGATCAGGACTTGTTTTGTAAGTTAAGTCGTTCTACCAGCTTGTCTTTGCTGTTTGCTTCAGTGGCTACAATTCTCTTAATTACTGTTGATCGTTATTTATATATCGTAAAACCTCTGAAATATCCCATGATTGTGACACGTCGACGTGTATTTTTGGCTATCTCTGGAATCTGGTTGACTGCTTGTTGTCTTTACGTTGTACTTCATGTTCACTACCGGAGTTTTGACGAAGAAACGAGAGGTTTTTGCTACATATCTAACCGCATTTATTATGCTGTAGAAGTTACACTTTTTCATATTCCACTTATTTCAATATTCATTCTTAACTTCAAAATTTTACGTGTGTCACGGAAACAACGCAAACGAATTTTTGATGAATCCACGGTCCCAGACTGCAGCAACGACAAAGAACAGTCAGGAAGGACAAGAGTTATACTAAGTTTTCTTAACGCGTTAGCAGAAGCGAAAACATTTTCTATTGTCATTACAGTGTTGGCGATCTGTTGTTTCCTACCAACAATTATCGGAACCGTGGTATTCTTCAATTGCGATGATTCATGCAGAGTGATTTGGTATGTGATTGTTCACTTCGAACTTTTTGGGATAAACTCCATCGTGAATGCTTTCATTTACGGAATGAGACATATGAAATACCGAAAAGCTTTTGAGAAAATTATTTTTAAAATTTTTTATTGCGATTGTCGTTGATAAATTAAAATGTAAACTTCATGGAGAGCATGACAGAGTTGAGATCGATATCTTTTTTGTCATCATCAATATTGCGCCGGCGTAAAACACATCTGCACATTAAGCCTGCAGCTCTCAATAATCAGAAAAAGATCCGTGTCGTTTAAATCATAGCAACAGATAAAACAAAATAATAGCTATCATTATTTATTCTACGAAATTGAGGCCAAGATTGCCGTATTTGCCGAAATTGGAGCTGTAAGGTACCCAAAATGCCCGGAGTACATGCATGCTTCTTGTACAATTTCAAACGTAAAATTATTTTTTCTCGGGTCATACTTAGGCATTTCGACGTAAAGATCGATAAAATTGATGAAGTTTTGGATGTGGACAAACATGATTTTCCAATTTGGGTTACATTGAAAGCAAATTTTAATAATTCCCACTCATTTCTCAACGGGACGTCATATTGAATTTTAAATCATGCAAGCTTGGCATCCATTTTGGTCTCAATATCTGGCCATGCGACAAGATATCTGTATGCATATAAAATTGCATGTCATTAATTGATCAATTCATCGTCGGAGTTTATAACCATAAAGAATACATGGAAAAGAGAATAAAAAGCCTGAAGAGAAATTGTATATTCTTGTGATAAATAAATTGGTATATATTAAAATATTAATATTATATATTACTATCATGCATGACAACGGCGATTTCTATAAATCAATGACGACAGGATTATTATTATTCGCATCATCGATTTTCAAAGTTTCATTAAATTTTTCTCCCGATCGCCCGGTATGTCATATGCATGTGTATTGTAATTACTTGTCATAACTCTCTCAGACAAAGAAGCAGCAGCAGAAATTTTTCTCCCGATCGCCCGGTATGTCATATGCATGTGTATTGTAATTACTTGTCATAACTCTCTCATCAGACAAAGAAGCAGCAGCAGCGAATCAGCGTACGTCATTTTCCCCCTCGCCGTATACTAAATTGTGCAAAAAAGGCCAGATCGTGTCCCAAAAAAGGTGTATCTTCTGTTGAATAATTATTTTGTTGTTAAGGGTACTTTTTGGGACTCCACTGTACATGTACACATGTGCCCTGATTTATTTATTAATTTTATTTTATTGGAAGATCAAAATATTTCAGTTCGATCATGAACTGGTAACAGTGTGAGTCATGTAAATATAATAAAAAAAGATAATAAAAATAAATATTAAAAAATTGGGATAGTTGGGTCAGTTGTTCAAAGCCAGGTCAGCGCTAACGCTGGGTTAAATATTAATTGAGTTTTTTAGATAATGTGTTTCTGATCCACTGTTTGTTTTAAAACTTTAGAAATTATGATTTCTATATTGGTCCAGAGAATATTTATGAAAAAAATATTCAACTTTGTAAACAAGCGATTAAAAAAATCGATGTAAAGATTTGCTTAAACCCAGGGGTAAGCTGATGGCCCCCGTATATACCTGAAATTTAAAAAGTTAACAACAAAAGACAAACTGATTGCCAAGACTGAGTTTATTAAATAATTTAGAACATTAATTTAGGAATATTCAAAGGCAGTCCACAGTATAGTTGGAAACTTCATAACTCTGAAGGCCGTAGTAAATAGCTACACTACTGTCCAGAAATAACCTAACAAAATCCGCGATCAAGCTATAGGTTGAACCTCGGTCTGATCACGATTGAACCGCGAGGTCAGACCGAGGTCAAACCGTGGTGAGACGAAGATTAAACCTCGGCCGAAGTCGGTCTGACAGACATTTCTTCAGATCTTTTCGATTTGGTCATTGTTTTGTTCGTTCTAGGCTGTTCATAACATTTCGTTGGGAAGCGAACGGCGACTACGAACGTTTTTTTCCCTTGCGGTCGTCTGCAACCGAATCGAGACCGAGCCGCAACCGAACCACAACGGCAGTGTTAGGTTATTTCTGGACAGTACTGTATATAATAAGAGACAAACAATGAATATTCAAAGTTCATCTCGGGAAAACCTTCTTGACTTTTATTCTGAGTAACAGCTGGCAATGCAACTCGTCCACATAACTTCAACTGCGTCACAATCGATTGCTAAACATCTCATACAAGGCTACTGATGAGTTAAACTTTGTAGAAAACCCAAGATCACTTCTATCAATATCTACTGCTGTTTCTCTAACATGATGCATTTCGTTATTGTGATTGACATAGAGCATGACAACCTTAATCAGCTAAATGCCCTTAAAAATTAATGAGAAAGTCAAACAACACGTCTAAACATTATGTCTTTATTCTGAATACGTGTGCTCATAATGTTAACAATCTGTTCAAGCATGTCACTCTGCTTTCTGCCTTCTGCCTTGTCAAGCACGAAGCGTGTGCATGAGTTATGCGACACCCAGATTTTAAGACGTAGTCAAACGTGAAGTTTGTCGCACGAGCGTCGGTAAAAAATTGAGTATAACTTTGCTAACCTTAGTTAATGGCAATAATAGACCTTTTTCATAATGACGTTAAACACGGAAAGTATGATGTTACACGAAGTTTGATTGGCTCGATAGTTTTTTGGAGGCAATGAAATTTCGTGTAACATCAGACTCTCAGCGTTTGACGTCATTATAAGTCTATTACACATGTCAAGTTGGTAAATCAGCTAAGTTAGTAATAAAACAAATTCTCAAAATTTCCACTCTAATGTATTTGTCTATACACTTCCCAAAATGACGAGATTACTATATATGCTATCTATATATCTACATACACTTAAAGTTTGGTGCCACAATCCCCTGTTAAAATAGATACGATACAAGTGCGCATAGAGTCCAATGACTGCATGATGCAAACTAAATTGAACGAATTGCATCTCTTCTTTCTTGTCTTATTCAGAGGACTGAATTACTCGGTTTCTCTTAGATCAGTGTGTTTACCCGCATTCAATTATAAACGCATTTCCACACGAATTATATCCCAATTATGTTCTCTAGACTTTGGTTAGGTTTTTACGACAAATAAAACTATGCCATACATATGGGATAATCATTTTCATCGGAATTAGCGTATTGAAATTCCAAAAGGTTTTTTCAATGTTTTTTGTGTTCTTCTAAGACACAACTTGACGAGAACACGGCATGCATGTATGATCAGCTGGAATAAGTCATTTAAGTGAGTTTATAATACTCGCAGCTAAGTATACATATGGCGTTATTAAATTATATAATTATTCACAAACTACTGAAGATGCTGTAATTATTGTTTTCATTTGCCGTTCAACGCACAGGTGCATATCGAAAATTTCAACTTTAACATCCTGATGTTGTGTTTACTTTGTTTTATACATTAGTCATTGGGAAGGCGAGTTTGAGCGCCTAATTTTGCAGAAATTTTAGTGCATATACTTCGTCATTCACTGGTATTCAACGGTCAAAAATGACAAACGCCACATCATTTGTTTCAGTTGCCAGCAGTGTTCTTATCATCTCAGTTGCTTTTAAATTCGTCGCGATGATTATTGGAGTATTGGGAAATGTCACAGTTATAATATACACAATTTTGTTGCGTAAAGAAAAGACAGCGACATCTTACTTGATAGCAAACTTGGCATTAGCGGATCTTCTCGTTTGTTTAACATTTTATCCACTATGGATCATCGAGTTGATTCAAACTGTATTAAACATTGAAAGTGATCAGAACTTGTTTTGTAAGTTAAGTCGTTCTACCATCTGGTCATTGTTGTTTGCTTCAGTGGCTACAATTCTCTTAATAACTGTTGATCGTTATCTTTCATCCAAAACCTCTGAAATATCCCATGATTGTGACACGTCGACGAGTATTTCTGGCTGTTTCAGGAGTCTGGTTTACTGCTTGTTGTATTTACGCAGTAGTTCATATTCACTCACGGAGTTTCGACAACAAATTCAGAAGTTCTTGTTTCATACCCGACAGCATTTATTATTCAGTACTATTCCCTCTCGGCTATATCCCACTTTCTCTAATATTGTTCTAAATTTCCAAATTTTACGTGTGTCACGGAATCAACGCAAACGAATCTTTGATGAATCAATGGTCGCAGGCTACAGCAACGACAATGAACAGCCAAGCAGGACAAGGGTTATAATTCGTTTATTTCAAGCATTTACAGAAGTGAAAACATTTTCTATTGTTATTATTGTTTTGACGATCTGTTGCTTTTTACCATCGGTTATCGGGACCGTATTGTTGAAATTTTGTGGTGGTTCATGTCGGCAGATTTGGTTTGTGGTTGTTAACTATGAAATTTATGGAATAAACTCGATCGTGAATGCTTTCATTTACGGAATAAGACATACGAAATACAGAAAAGCTTATGGACGTATTATTCTTAAAATACTTGACTGCAATTGCTGTTTGTAATGTCATTTTAATAAGTAAACATTTTATCATTTTGGTACTAAGAAAAAATATCTGCATATACGTAGCTGAAGATCCAGAATTGATAAAGCATTGCAGAGTAATATTTACTGATAATGTTTTGCCATGCATGCATATCAAACAGCGCCTCATTTTGACTAACATTCCTGGTAATAAAATAAACAAACTTAAAATATTTGAAACATTCTCTGGGGTACATAATTTTTTTATTTCCTTATCTTGCTTATCCCCAAAGTGCCTGCTTAAGGTATCGAAAGCCTGGTCTAGCCTTAATTCTTAAAGTGGATTTCCATTCAGTGCAAAATGTCGCGCGATCGACTGTTTCCGATCGCTTTCTTTTGAACTACAAACAGTCAAGCGGGACTAATCCAGTTAGATGAGCTTGAATAAACATGCACATTTCAAAAGAAATTGATCGCAAAAAATCGATCGCGCAACTTTTTGCACTGAATGGAAATCCGCTTTAAGGCTAGACTAGGTTCTGCTTGATGTCACCGACAGTCAGGAATGCATATGGCTACCGTGGTTAACCACTGATGAATCACAAGTTCGTGCTTTGTTATTTTGAACACATTTTCTTCGTCACTGGCGACAAAGAATAAATACATTATCGAACGTCGGTGACATATGCATGACAACCAGGCTTAATAAATAATTCAAATAAATAATTCAATAGCACGCATGGCTGAATGAACACTTTTAGGTTAAAAAAAGCTCTTCAGAAACTTCAAAATCGTAGAGATTTTACCAAACTCACTCAGAGGCCTCAACCTCCCCCCCCCCCAACGTCATGCATGACATAATAGCGAACAACTTCAATTCAATTTCTTTATCTGAATTCAGTGGCGGGTCTACGGGTGTGCAGAATAAATTAAACAGCTTAATTTTAAATTCAAAACACCTTACTGAACAACGTTAATTTTTGGTTATAGATCTTAAAAGAATATTTTTACATCAAAATCTTAAATCTGCCAATGCGATTCCGATTTTAACCTGTAGTAATTTATTCTGCACACCTCTATAGATCCACCACTGTCTGAATTTATAATTTGCTGGAAATGCAAGGACAAAAGGGACTGGGACTTACGTATCGTTGACGTGGTTGCTATCACTCGTGTTGGCTTAATGCATTTTTACAGCTAAAATCAATGTCAGTCATCGTTCCAGATAAATAAATTAAAATGTTAACTGAAAAAGACAATCACTGCAAACCAATGTGGATTAAACATTTCCGGGAAAAATGAGTATCCTGGCAGCGCCGCTACCTTTGATAGAACTTAGCTTTTCGCATATATTAGCATGCAGTTGTTGGGCTAGATATTAAAGCACCTTGGTAATGAAAATTTACTATATCTTATTTTAAAGCAACATTCAGTGTATTTCAAAATCCAACCGGTTTGGTTTATCGTGCTTCGTTGATAGGAGAAGAATCAGTAAATTTTCTCGAGCAACTAACTGAGCACATAATGAAGTAGAGGCCGTCCCCAAAGGCTCCATTTCATGAAAATGGCGTAGTATGTATATCTATATATGGTTGCGATTACGCCATTTCCACGGCATCTAGAATGTACTGCATGAGCTAGAGGACCTTGAACAAGTCATTCTGCAACTTTGGACCAGGTATAAGTATATGTTTGTTTAATGAATGTCCCGTTAAATCGCGCTCTCGCGTCAAAACACAAATCTTGCATGTCTTCGTTGTAGCCCAATCAGGACGAAAAATTGAAAAATAAGGAAAAGATACCATATAAGACGGCTTCTCAGGTAGATTTTCTTTCGAAGGATCTACTCGACAATGCCGACTGAAAGCCCAAGTTTGCGTTTATTTGAAATTCGCAAATATACAAACAAATCTGACACGCTTGTAAAGGCCTGTAAATGGCTCATCAGTGATTTGACAATGACTTGAAAACGGTCGAAATATCACCAGGGCCGATTGTACGAACTACTATCATGTCGATGAGCGCGCTATCCATCCTTCGTAGTACGATACGATTATGATTTTTTAATCGTTATAAAAATGCTCGAAAAGAGATAAAATTTCATATCTGAATTAAATTTCATATCAAAATTTCATATATAATTATAAAAGAAGATTCTCGATTTAGGAATATTAAGATTTAATCAAAGTTGTAGCAAAAAACGGGCGATTTTAAAGCGATTGAAAAATCACGGTGGACAGCGCTATCCGGCTTTCATACAACTAGCCAGAACTTTGCGTCTTTTGTGTGTTAAAGTTTAGTTGAATGTTTTATTGATAGAAGCGTCGGGTGAATAAGATTACGTAATGAATGAAATTTCAAGGAAATGGCATCCATTTCAAGGAAATTCGAGGATTTTAAATTCCAGAAATTAAAAATCAAAAAAAAATTTGAAATTGAATAGCATGCTGTGGAAACATTGTCTGCGACACGAACAGACACGAATGCATGATGGCCGAAGAAAAGGAGAACTTCCAGGAGGTCTCCTCAAATGCTATGAAGTTCGAGGACTTACATGAGTTTTCAAATATATTCGCTTCCGAATTTAATAACAACAGCATACACGACCGTGTACTATGTTTTGAAATCCTTGATTGCGAAGACTCTGTGAATGAGAAGGCTGAGACTTTACTTCCTTGCGATAGTGAAACAATACCAACCAATTGCAAACCAGTAGAACTGGAGACTCAAGTGGACAGCTCAGAATGCGGTGATCAAAGTGACGAGAAACGTAGGTTCACGACTCAACATCAGAATAGCTCATAGAAATTCTAAATATTGCACCATATTGCCTATTTTTTATGCCAGAGGCAGAGATAGCAATAACCGAATATTTCCGTCTGTGAAGTTATACCAAGGACAGGGGGGGGTAGCCAGGCAGCCGTTTGACCATATATTAATATTTTATAACCAAAGCTGCTCAAAAATTAGTTAGACTTCCCCCCTCAGGCTGGTATAGATTTGGTAATTATTAAAATCAGATGGGGATGAATCCTGACTGAATCCTAGTAATAA
This sequence comes from Dendronephthya gigantea, assembly GCF_004324835.1. Classification (NCBI taxonomy): domain Eukaryota; kingdom Metazoa; phylum Cnidaria; class Anthozoa; order Malacalcyonacea; family Nephtheidae; genus Dendronephthya; species Dendronephthya gigantea. The sequence continues at coordinate 161,129 of NW_021163117.1, forward strand.
AAATTACCAGATCTGGCAACACTGCAGGGAGGGTTAAAGTTATTTTAAAAGTTTGATACAATACAAATTAATATGATAAATTATTATGTGAAAAATCACTAGCTGTTTTGCTCAATATGCCAGGATTGACTGGTCTGCAAGGCTAGAAATTAAACACCTATATATGGCTATTATACCAAAGGTTTTCCTGTGCTTTGAAATGGAAGGGTTTTTGTTTCCAAAACCAGTTTATTAAGAAACACAGAAGAAGCCTGGATTCATAAGGGGAATCATGGAACATTTTATATGTCGCATAAAACTGTTCTTCTACACTGACTGATAACTTCTATTTTTCATTCAGCACATATGGTCAGAGGCTTAGCTTGGGCGGGGTCCAGAGGTCCCAGCATCCCCTGGTAAAATTTTGGGCCCTTCTAAGAAAATGAAGTGAATCATTGTTAAGCTGTCAATAATGCAAAAAATCTGTGCATAATCTTGCCTATCGAATTGACAGAATGTTTAGCATGAACCTTGTCTTGAGTCATACTGCCACCCTGGCCCTACTTAGCTTCTTGCTCCTCCCCTCTCTTTTCCTCAAAATCCTAGCAATGTCTCTGCATACATGGTGGGAAATATACTAAGAATATTATAATAAAGAATGGTACCAAAAACATTAGCAATGTTCATTGTCCCAGGGATGAAGGAAAAATCAATCAGAAAGACAAACACCATGCATTCCAATCAAATATTCTTAACCCTTCCAAATTATTGTATGACAGTTACAGTTACATTTAATTTTACCAAACCCAATTTTTAAAATCATACAATAACCTTATATCTACTCATATTAATTATTAGCTTAAGTTATTTCACTATATAATTATGAACAGTACTCTGCTAGCTTATTTGCAGCACCACTGTAATTAGTGCTATATGACTAACAAATAACAATATTGCTGACAGTATGGCTAACAACTTTCTGAGAGAAACATGGAAGATATGGTGCATGAGATTCTCCAGGATGATCCAGAATTTTTATCTTTTTAATTGAAAAAATTAACCTTTCAAACTTTTCATGTGCCAAATCTAATGTTATAGAGCTAAAGGCTGTGTTTTAGTTTATTTACATTCAATTTAGCACATTAAGAGTTCAACATTTAAAACTGGCCTTAAACAAAGTAGGAGTCATCATTTCCTTTGTGCGCAACATTGGTCTCAAGCAAGGGAGGTGCATCATCTTCGGCAAACTTGATATATATATATATATATATATATATATATATATATATATATATATATTTATAACTTATTTTCCAGAAACATGCATTGATGAATCAAAGAAGAGTGTCAAGACAGCCATCGAGGAAATGTCACTCATGAGTGGCATGAAGAAAGGGCCAGATTATGCAAAGGAAGATTGTGAACGACCATGTAAAGAAGATGACAGTAAAATATCTGAGGCGTTTGAGGATGATCAAAAAAAAAAACTGATAATGGTAGTGCCATTGTTGAGGAAAAGATATTCCTGAAAAAATTATATGTTCACAGCCAGTGGCTAGCAGTTCAGAGTCCATATTTCAAGGCACTTTTCTATTCTGGCATGAAAGAAAGTTATACTAAAGACGTAGTAATGAAGGTCCATGAAAATGAAATCGAAGCTCATACAACTTTAATTGAAGCGATGTACACGCTTGATGTTCTCAATGGCAAAGACCTACGTCTTGTTGTGAAAACTTTTGTCCTTGCAAACAAGTATGATGTATCGTTTGTGGCTAAGAAATGCAAGTATGTTATGTTGTCATCAAGATTAGATATGGAGACGTGTGAATATATTCTTGAAGAAATAGAGAATCTGTCAAACACGGAAGATTTATTTAATATGATTGAGCAGTTCCTTGTGGAAGAATTTACCCCAATTGACAAGACGTGGACGATGGATAAGTTTTCGACATTGTCTGAGGCGTCCCTAAAGCTTCTTTTAAGCAGCGATAGCTTGGCCATACTCTCTGAAAACACAATATTTGTTGCATTGATGAAATGGGTTGACTTACATGTGCCGCGTTATGAACGCGATAAATGTGATCTGTTAAAGGTTGTGAGATTTCAGTTTATGTCTGTCGATTTTTTATATGATGTTGTACAGCATCATGTCGTGGCAAAACAAATGCGTGGATTTAACTCGTACGTTTGGAACGGTTTAGCATATCACGGATTTTCGCACATGCGACGAGAAAAACTCGAAGATAAACCAATAGAACGACCGATCTTACAAGAGAAGGATCCCACGTTTTCTTGGAAGGTCGATGAAGAACTTGACAAGAAGTTATCGAATTCTAGAGGAAAATCCAGTTATTCAACTATGTTTTGGTTTAAAGGATATAGCATGGAACTCGAGCTAGCTTATCTAAATGATTCCAAGCATTGTAGATTTTATCTTCGTGTCCTTCACATGAGGAAAGGTGCATATTTGAATCTCAGTTGCACAGCCAAATCAAATTTATTTGCTAATAGGTCAATTCAGATAAAACAATTATTCACCGACGAATCCAACGCTTGGGGATACCAAAGTTTGAAACGGAGTACGATTCCATTGGGAAAATTCTACACAATTGATGTCTGGATGAAGTCAGTTTAATAAAAAATGCTGATATTAATGTATTGAAATTGTTAATATTGAAATCCTTGACAATCTTGGATTCACCAAAATGAGAGCTGAATTTAGGAAAAATTGAAAATATTGGTCATTATACGTGAAGTCAAGTCTATATGTAAACAAACTATAGTTTATGTTCAGAAAAATTCGAAAAACGTGGACAATATTTATATCAGGGTCCTCACATTCTTATTCTGTGAAAAAAAATTGATTTATGTGATGTACTGCGTCTGCAATGTAAAAAGGAGATTTATACACGAGTGGCTAAGAAGAATATTTTCTCTTGCATGCATGCATGCTGGCAACGAAAACAAGAACAGAGAGAACAATGCACGAGTTTAATTAAAAAGGAGTTTAATTTAAAATGTCAAATGAATGCGTGTGAATATATTTAAACTTTAATTTATCCTAAAATACTAAATACATTTACATAGATCAATCGGGACAATGTTAAGAATGTTGGAACAAGTAATTTGTACTATCGACTGGTAGACTGTTTCAGTGGTGGATTTAGAGTTTGTCAATATAAATATAACATTTTTTACTTATTATATTTTTCACTCAAATTGGTCTTGACCGACTCTTGTTCGGCCTTATCGTATGCTGGTTGATCTGTGCTGGGGACGTGACCTGATGGTGTCCCTTTTTCTCTCGCACTTTTAATGTGAGATAGCTGATCATCAAAATATATGTGGGGAGTGATTGCTTTCAATATTTCACCCTTTGGTGCACCTGCCATGAGGAATGACTCATCAATATTTAATCCCCAGTGACGTAATGTCCTTAGAGCACGTTCGCCCACTTCTGTGTCACGTGATGTTACTAGAAATGTTCTGATTGGACAGTCCTGTTCGGAAGGTTCAAACTTCTTCTTCATCTTTCCCAAAGCCATAGCGAAAGGTTTTATAGGACCCTGTGAAAAATATATAATTTTCATGAAATTGGATTCTAATTGGCATTTCTATCACTACTTTAACTAAAAGAGGAAAAAGTATTTGTTTCCTTCATTAGCAATTTGTGTTTCGTAATTTAAAGAGATACGATTCTGTGAATGCCCTCAAACAACGAGGTAAAAGGCGTCAGGAACTGAAAAATAGTTGCTTTAACTAGAACAATAGACTTGTCTTTCTGAATAATTTGTTCTAATTTTCATGTTGAGGTTGCCCTTCCGGGTGTTTCTTTAATCTATTTTTCTAAATTTTTACTGCAATCAAAATAGTAACGAGTCTAACTGTAGACAGAGAAAGTTGTTTTTCTGCTTGTGTTACATTAACTAGAAACTGTACGAGGATCCTATCTCTTACATACTTCATCTAAAGGTTTTTCCTTATTCTTTTTTTCGTGCGCCAAAAATGCACCGAGGCCATGTTCTTTGTAAATTCTCTCAGATTCATCAGAGAACAACACAGCGTCAAGATCAAATGCGACACGAAGCTGAGTTTCACTTGCAGTATTAGTGACTTGAGTCGACATCACCGCCGAAGGAAAACCTGCAGGAACAACCAAATAAACCAATGTTATTGTAGTTGGCGTTTGCACTATTTTTGTCACTCTGAAATTAGTCCATATTGGCATAATTATAATAAAAAGAACATTACACGGTCACGGTATATATATAGACTTGTAATCACCTCGCCTTCGGCGACTAATGGTTCAGTAAATATGGAAGGTTCAGTCGTGAACATACAGTGAATACGATCGACCTAATATTCCTAACCTTGTCTAAGAGCTTCTTTCACATCTTTTTCGTCACATGTTAAAAATAACGTGATGTTGAAAGCTTCTAGATAATTAACTGGAGATGTTCCACCTGTTAGTGCCATACGTTGAATTTTCAGTTCTAAAATATACATTTTGCAATTTGTTTGGTGAATGACTACATGAATTGTTTAAACAAGACCCATAGCCCAATGTCGGAAATATATTTACTACCATGCATGCAAATAAGTTAAATGGTTTCTAAAATCATTTCATATATAAGGCATTTCTAATCTGATATACATAATTGTGTTCGTTCAATACACATGGTGTCTCAAAAAAGTATAATCTTCGAAAAAGTAAACCGTATAAGTAATATTGGAACATATTGTTTGGAATCACTGAAATAAAAAGCTCAGTCTTTGTACCGGAGTAATTTTCAATTGATTTCTGGAGCCGTATTCCAACTTGAGCACTATTCTTTGACATCAGCGTAACTGTAAATAACTCTTCCTCTGCAGGATTTCTTTTTCTCAAAGCATCATTGACATTCTTCAGAGCCTAAACACAAACATATTATTGGATTAAACCAATAGAGATGCAGTGGACCAGCGAATGGCTATACTTGGCCTGGTTTTCAACCAGCCTTGATGGCATTAGACTATATACGATTAGCAGGATGTTCTTCCATCGGAGCCGCAAAACTCGATGAAATGAAAACTGATATACGAACCTTGATAAAAGGAAAAGCAGATCCAGGCTCTAAAATTTCATTCTCTTTGCTCATTTGCATTTCGATATATTCATGCAAACCTTTGTCAACGAAGGTTTTATGCTCCTCGTCTAAACGAAACAGTGCTCTTGATGAGACGGCGATGTTTATAGTTTTTGTAGGATCTCGCCCCTGCAACGAAGTTTAAAAGGAAACTGATGAAAGGATCTTTTTCAACCCGAGCAACTGGTTGTATATAAAAGACTAGTTAACTTTCAATTGTAGTAACGGACAGACTTGCATGGCCAATCAAAGTCGCGTATTTCTTATGTAGTCAACTATGCAAATGTAGTAAACACAACCGGTCCCAGTAATCATGATATCCTATATATTATAATATATATTATATATATATATATATTATATATTATATATTATTATATATATATATATATATATATCCAAGTGTAATTGTTTGTAATGGATAAAAGAGTGCTCAATACTAATTACAAGTAGAGCGAATCATATATATATATATATACAGTAGGAGGCAAAAGTTTGAGTCCAGTGACTGTATTTCATTGTTATAGCAACATATATTAATATCCTACAGAAAACCTTACCGATAAGTGAACTAAAAAAAAGTAAATGAGTAAACAGAAAAATACATGCTGTACAACAACTATGAGATGTTATGATATTCATTTTACGTATGTTAATGTGCAAATATGCATTACATGTCAATGCTTAGTGTCCCTCTTTTTTGCTCTTGAAATGACCTTTATTCTTTCTGGCATAGACTCCATAGGTTTTTTAATGTCGCACGTTCAATACCTTGCCAGCATTCGTTGACCACTTGCCTCAAGTCATCCTGGCTGACGGGTCTGTGCCTCGCCCATTTCCGGTTAAAACGGTCCTATAAGTGCTCCATAGGTTTTAGATCTGGAATTTGAAGAGGAAAGCCATGAGAACGAGATCACCAAAACCAATTTGCTTCTAAAAGATTTCTGGCACATAAAAGATGTGCATGTGCTTAGGGGGATTGTCATGCAGTTAGACGCACGATCATCTTTGTACCAGACGAAATTCCATGTCCTTGAAGAATTGGATGATACTTTTCTTTAATTAGGATCCTATTATATCTTTCAATATTGCCAAACCGAGCATGACCGAAGCAGCTAAAAGTTTGCTTGAGTAGGATTTAGTTTCTTCGAACCTCTCCAAGGTTAGTTGCATACCACCTTTTTAAATTCTCCCTTTTTCTGCGATCTTACGAGGAAAGAATCCTTCAATACTTAATACAACTATTTGTCCTTGTGCACCATCACTTTGCTTTTTTCCCCACCCATCTTGGGCAGTGTAAAGGAATAAGAACTTTATTTTGTTATAATTTAGATCATTAGGACGAAAAAAGTGTGCAATTAATATGGTTTACAGTACTGAAACACTAGCGCGCATGTCTTAACTCGAAAACACTGCCAGGATTTAATACTGGAATTCTACAACGACTGGACTCAAACTTTTGCCTCCTACTGTATATATATATATATATATATTAATATTATATATATTATATTATATATTATATATTATATATATATATATATATATATATATATATTGGGGACATGTCGCAGTGCTCGGAAGCTATCGTCCAATTGGATAATGCTTTTCTATGCTTTCTAAAGAACGAAGCTATGCTATTGGTTGAAACAGAAATGTATTGTAATGTTCAGCCAATGAAAATCATTCTTGCGAGGAGCTGCGACATTAGCCATATATTGATACTCCATTGACTGCTTTTGTGGATTATACACAAAACTGAGTACAATTAACTTTAACATTAATTACATGTGTCTATCAGCTACACTGACAGTTTCTTGATTCGGAGTGGTTGGAACTTGTAATTGAACTTCATCAGATTCGTCATGTTTATCGTTTGTTTTCTTGTCATCAATCTATATAATGAAAATGATAATTAATTTCCTCTTTTCAAAAATATATAGCCAAAAAGCATCTTGGTCTTCGAAATAACAACTTGGCATTAATGTGGATTTATCATCGGTGATCGGCTGCCATGGCGTAACTAGAACTATGTCGGGCAGAACTGAATATATGAATATCTACCCCCCCCCTCCCCCTCTCTCGAAATTATACCAGCACTTTCTCCATTACAAGATAGAAAAAAGATAAATTCTGAAAGAAAATGGCACAAATAAATGCTAAAAGGCAACTTTAGGTGTTTCGACTGAGAAAGGTGTTTCCAGACGGTTTTAAGTAAACTATATGACGCAATATATATTTTGTTTTTAGTGTAATACGAATTCATGCATCTCGGTCTTTTCTTCCGAGCCAATTAGGTCCGACATTTAGTATATTTATAGAAAGGATTTTTTAAAACTTGTTATTATTCCAGTATTATAAATTATCCTTTTGGTTGCCGGAAAACAACGAGTACGTTCAATAACGTTGAAAACATATTTTGAGTGATGGGATTTTCACAGAAATTCCCGCGAAAAACAACAATGGCAAACATGGTCGAAGCAGTGAGTTCACTGCAGTGGTTAACTGGGTTAAAGCAGGGTTAAAGCAGGGTTGAAGCGGAAAAATCAACTTCGCTGAAATTATATACAGAAATGAACTTTAAAAAAATCATTTCAGAAAAAGTAGGATGAAGTACAGTATTAAAAGTCGTAACTGTCGTAAGTACAAGTTAAGGCACCTGATTGCCTCTTGAGCATATTAAATAGCTTTATTTTGCAGTCTTTAAACTCATTTGTGTATATATTCTTTAGTAATTGCACCAGTAAATTGTCTTTGCAACAATGAATTAACTGTGGGTTGGTAGCAAAAAATGGCACCATGGTAGCTTCAGTACAATGTTTAAAATTATTATATAGAAAGGGCTTATCTTCTGCCCCACTGCTGGTAGTGGTACAGTAAAGGCAAAAGAGGAAACCATCCTTTCTGCCACCAGTTCTTAGGCCTCTGTGGATAGCTCTACTGCATGCATACTTCTGAATTCTGATAGCACCTATTAACCTTGCAATTAAATACCACCACCTCCCCCTTGGGCCAGTTTTGCTATAAGACTGTTAAAACCAAAAAAATTAAATGGTGTACATGCACACAAATACATATGAATTTATAGCTCGTACTGAATAGTGACGTTTTACGAGTACTATTCTGACATCTGCATATTAATTATCAGTACTTAATACAGTGTAGATCAACAAGGGTGAAAAATGTTAGCCAATCAGTGCGTTTGTTTACATTTTTCGTTCTTGACCAATCAGAATGCGCGAAATTCAAAATATGTAAACAAAAGGAGTGGGAAAATAACACCATCTTCTAAGCCCTCCGTGCCATTCGATATTGAACTTTTCACTTCAAAACTAAAAAATTGTGACAAAGCGTGACTTTTTCTTTAATTTCCTCGTGGGGATTTTTTAAATTCGATCTACAGGGTGTCCCAAAAAAACGAAAACTATTGAAATCACCCATAACAATGCCATTGTTAGAGTTTGAATGCCTAAGCACTCTGTTGGGCCCACAAGTGTACAAATCGGGGTTGCCATAAGGATTTTTAGGCATGCATATGATGCAGTCAAATTTGCTTGTTCGCAAAAATGATATTTATCAACAATATTTACAATTTACAAATATGGATAACAATATTTAAATGTGCATCTCAAGGACCATGACCTTCGATATGTCCCCTATCTCTAGCAATACACAGCATTTAGCATTTTATAAGTTGCATTAAATCCCCACGGGCTGAAATTCGTCAGCACGGCATTCAAATTTTAACAATGAGTGATTTCAATAGTTTTCGTTTTTTTTGGGACACCCTGTACAACGCGAAATATTTATGTTTGAAGAACCGTGGGTCAACGTGCGTAAAATAGCAGACACCCTAATAGTCTGTCTTTAATACGCATATGAAATACTTTGTCAGACTCTATAAATTTTGCACTTTAAACGTATTTCCTTCCAGTAGACTGACTATTGTGTAGTAAAAACCCAATTCTGTGGTACACAGTAATACCTTTCTCGTCGGAAACGTCAGAGTTACAAGTGTAAGTGTAGTGGCTTCTTGGAAAAGGAAACTAAAGCAACGGAATGTCAGAGTCAGTCAGACCTTCGCCCAAGGGGTTATTTTCTCCAAGAAATTGTTTACTGTTGTTTAATTCTGTTTGTTTTCTGTATCATCGTCGTAGTCGTCGTCATCTTCAGGATCACTCTCTTCGTCGCTGCTTCGTCAACGCTGATATTTGCAGGAGAAAACACAGCGTTGTTTGCTGTCTTGCCAAGAGCTTCAACTTTTGCCAAAAACGTTGCTTGACAAATTGGGCAATGGCTAATGATAGGCAGAACACATTCAATGTGAAGCAAATGTCCACATCCACGGAAAGCACTCCAAATAAAGGGGGCTCATTTTTGTGCAGGTAAGCAAATCGCATTTTCTATGCTGGAAATATTTTGGAAGTACTTTTAAGGATTTATATATATTTATGTATGCACATGCTAACTCAGATTTGCTTAGCATGTTGCTGCTTCTTTTGAAATTAAAGATCTTTACAAGCATTGCATTACTGTTGGTGGCAGTATTCTCACTAAATGCAACTGTGTTCCTCTGAAACACCCCCCTCATTTGTTTTGCATTCTTTTTACCTGTATGGGTTTGGTAGGGTTTCCACTGATGTGTACCCTAGTGGAAGCAATTGATTGGTGATAATCTTCTCACCAAACAGGTTGAGAAGTTTCAACTTAGTGGTGTGTTTGGGTTGTCTTTGGGCTTGAGGTTGTTGAACTGCCATGTTGAGGTGAGTATAAAAAGGGATTCAAACTTGAGGGTGAGGAATTCAGCTGCCTTTGCTACTAATTTACTAATTTGTTTGGAACTGAAATTAAATTTCCTAGGTGGCACAACTACTGACTGGAAAGAATGCAGCTCATGCTTACAGGCATCAATTTCTTTGCTTTGAATGCAATTTTATCAGCTGTGTTGGTCACCTTGGCCCACTGACAAAATAAGAAACAGCCCTCCAGACTCCAGTGTTTGATACTGTACACCAAAACTTGGCCGCATTTGATCAATATCTAGTTGAGAACTTACACATTGTGTTAAGAAGGACCAAAATGCCTGTAAGCTGAGCTGCATTCCATCTATTCACTATTTGTGCCACCTAGGAAATTTAATTTCAGTTCGAAAAGAATTAGTAAATTAATAGCAAAGGCAGCTGAATTCCTCACCCTCAAGTTTGAATCCCTTTTTAGCCACCTCAACATGGCAGTTCAACAACCTCAAGCCCAAAGACAACCAAAACACACCACTAAGTGGAAACTTATCAACTTGTTTGATGAGAAGATTGTCACCAACCAATTACTTCCACTAGTGTTCACATCAGTGGAAACCCCACAAAACCCATACAGGTAAATAGAATACAAAATAAATGAGGGGGAACACAGTCGCATTTAGTGAAAATACTGCCACCAACAGTACTGCAATGCTTGTAAAGATCTTTATTTTCAAAAAAGGCAGCGACATATGCTAAGCAAATCTGAGTTTAATAGCATGTATATACATATATGCACATGCTTTTAAACTCAGATTTGCTTAATTAGCATGTCGCTTAGCATGTATATAATATCTATATATATAATATATATATTATATATATATATATTATATATATATATTATATATATACATAAATCTTTAAAAGACTACTTCAAAAATATTTTCAGCATAGAAAATGCGATTTGCCTACCTGCAAAAAAGTGAACCCCGTTTGGAATGTTTTCCGTGGATGTGGAACCCCTACATAATACATACATACATACATACATAAAATTTGTGTTCTGCCCACTGATCTAACATTAACCATTGCCCAGTTTGTCCAGCAACGTTGTTGGCAAAAGTTGAAGCTCTCGGCAAGACAGCAAACAACGCCGTGCTCGACGCTGTGTTTTCTCCTGCAATCAGCGTTGAAGAGGCGATCACAGCGACGAAGTGAGTCATCTTGAACATGATGACGACGATGATACAGAAAACAAACAGAATTAAACAACAGCAAACAATTTCTTGGAAAAAATAACCCCTTGGGTAAGGTCTGGCTGACTCTGACATTCCGTTGCTTTAGTTCCCTCTTCCAAGAAGCCAACCGGATGTGAGTCCAACCGGATGTGATATTTAATAACACTACACTTGTAACTCTGACGTTTCCGACGAGAAAGGTATTACTGTGTACCACAGAATAGGGTTTTTACTACACAATAGTCAGTCTACTGGAAGGAAATACGTTTAAAGTGCAAAATTTATAGAGTCTGACAAAGTATTTCATATGCGTATTAAAGACAGACTATTAGGGTGTCTGCTATTTTACGCGCGTTGACCCACGGTTCTTCAAACATAAATATTTCGCGTTGTGGATCGAATTTAAAAAATCCCCACGAGGAAATTAAAGAAAAAGTCACGCTTTGTCACAATTTGTTAGTTTTGAAGTGAAAAGTTCAATATCGAATGGCACGGAGGGCTTAGAAGATGGTGTTATTTTCCCACTCCTTTTGTTTACATATTTTGAATTTCGCGCATTCTGATTGGTCAAGAACGAAAAATGTAAACAAACGCACTGATTGGCTAACATTTTTCACCCTTGTTGTGTAGATCTACAACATAGTACAAGAAGTCTGTTAATTTATTCAAATAAACAGAGCTATTCATATGTCTCTATCTGGGATTTCATGGCCTCATAGCTCTGGTGGTGATAACCACTCAGGATGTCTGCAATATTATTGCAATAAGTGAAAGATTAACATATGGGTGTTGAGGCAGTGGATCAAAATCATACCTGATAATGAAGTTGACTTTTAGGTGGCTAATTTTGTCAAAAAAATAAAAAAAATGTAACACCTAACTAAATTTGTGATTTGATAGTCACAATCATAATGTAATTTAATCCCAACTACTCAAAATTATGATTGTAATCATAATTTCATAATTATAATCATAAAAATTAAAAAGTCCTTAATTTAATTTGGTAATCATAGCTAACACTCAATATGGAGGAATATACAGTTGTTTGTTGTTATATCTTCTTTTTACCAAGCTGATCGAAAAGTGCCTAGAACTATTCATCGATCCAGAGACAACATTTTTAAAACTTTTATACAGATAATTTCCGTGCTATAATAGCATGGTATTTCATATATACTGAGTGAATGATCTTCCAAATACGCTAACTACAAAAGTGAAAGTGGTATATACAGCGATAATACTTTCATTAAAGACATTAAAAGTATTGTTAATAAACCAACAAATCTAGTTGTTCTTTGGTTATACGACAACTAGTTATAGAACGGTCCGGTTATATTACTGACAAAATCTCAGTTTCTCAATGTATATATTAATATCGTGTGGCTGTGGCATAGACAAAGGGCCTAAATGAAAATATTTCACCTTTCTACATTTTTTATTTCCCGGTTCAGGAGATGTTGTATTGTTTTTTCTTGACTGATCGCTCTTGCGTTTCTCCCGAGTCATCATTTTTGCTTCGTTCGCCAATAGTTGCTTTAATAAAAATATCTAGACAACGTGGAATAAAATGTAACGAAATTGAACAATAGAACCATGGATAATAAAATCACTGGATAGGAAACTTTAGTCACGTGGGGTGCTTAGGAACATTTTGATTGGTCGAGACGCGTTTTTGATGTTTTTAAAATTTCTTGTGCTATTTATAAACTTTAAGATAAACCCATTTATAATTTTATAAAAATCAATCACAGAAGTTGTTTTAATATTCCAAGAAGACCTGATCAACTTGACGCGACTTGAGGCAAGCAGCAAGCTATATCGTGCGTGACGTTACGATTTTCAACAAGGTTAAAATGCTGACGCCATGAGTTTATAGAACGTAGAACAATTATATAGTTGAATATTTATACAATCAGAACTCGTTCAAGTCTCAACACCAACCTCGCAAGCCAGGCTCTTTTACCTACGCTCCACGGCCCACGCTGCGGCAAAGACCCTGGTCAAGGCTGGTCACGTGATTCTTTTGTTAAGCTTCTCCCGTGTGGGGATGGGTGGGACACAAGTAGCGCATAGATCACATCAGTTAAAACAGCGTGTTTCTAAGGACTGAATATTGAGCGCTGTTGTACCGCAAAGCGAAATAACCTGTGTCGTTATTGTTATTTGACCTCTAAATTCGCTCATCAACGCCCAAATTTAGAAGATAGCACAGGCCTTCGAGTGTCTGTATTGAATATCAACTGAACTTGTGACGATACTAAAACCGATTCTATCGACGATGATACAGTCTACACATTGCACTTGAATCTAAATTCGGTTTATTGCTCTTTTTAGTTTTTTGCTGCGCCACACTAGCTGTATTTATTTAGTTTATTGCGTGAACCGCTATTTTTAGTTGCGTTAGTACAAAGTCATCTGGATTGTGACAAGTGCTAAAAATAGCAGAAATGGTATATCGACTTTGCCACTCCTCCCATGGATATGAACTAAGCGCTAATTAAAAACCTCCCATATTTTGGGAGGTCACATGACCAGCCTTGACCAGGGTCTTTGCCGCAGCGTGGGCCGTGGAGCGTAGGTAAAAGAGCCTGGCTTGCGAGGTTGGTCTCAACACGTGGAAGTCTCGCGTGTATAAATCCACATAAGAAGACGTCATTCGTTCGTGTGGAAATCCTTTTAAAGAATTATCCTTAAAGAAAAGAACTTTTAAAAAGGCTCAATGTTTGGGGCCACAATTACACAGTATGCTGCTTAAAAATACGCATCCTTAATAACTTCAGTAAAATAAAAAGCAAACCAAGTGCTAAAAGTGGTATGTGCACTAAATAATCCGAGAAATATTAGTTATCATGAAAAGGAAATCTTGCGTAAACGTCGGGAATGGTCTATTCTTGGAATGGAATTCTCGATCTTGGTCGTCTTGTTGCTGTTGGGTTGTGTTAAAATGTTGGAATTCTGACTACAATATTTCTTAATTCATGTTGTTTATATTGTTATATATCGTTTGAATGGCAATGGACGTTGATAACGAAGTAGACCAAGATTTCTTAACAAGGTTTAACGCGCTAGGAACGACAGATCGAGATATTTTGATAACAGAATTACAAAGACTGTTGAATTTCCAGCTCAGTCACGCAGGATGTATTTTCTTTCTAGACATGACAAATTGGTAAATATTTGTGTAAAATTGATTTTTGAAGAGTGATGCGGTTGTTTAAGCATGTAGAGCATTGTAAAGTGTTGTCACTGTTGTAAACTCATAAACTAAACTGTTAACTTTCTCTTGCAGGAACTTGCAGGTATGTAAAATTTGATGTTACAGTAGGTATAGTCGAGAGTATAGTTAAATATAATAATGTTATACACAAGCGTTAATATAAACTATGAAGTGCGTAGTAAATTTGTGCCATGTTTGGTGCAGTGCTTCAAAAAACTAACTCCACTTACGTAAAGCAGATCACTAGCCAAAGTGCCAGACTGCATGTGGCAATTGATACCCAAAATTTATAACATTTTACCCAAGATTTTAAATCAATTTTAAACTAATCTGTCCATGCATTTCTATTGCATTTAATAACACTCTCCTTACAACAGCCTTCAGAAATGCCAGCAATGGTGCAACTGATTTAAATATTGTATAGATAGTATTCCTGTATGCATGTGGTTGTATTGATTGAAACTCACTAAATGTGGAGTGTATGTCTGGCAGTTAATACTCATGCAATAGCATAGTTTGGTAATCATTCCTCACATGGTAATTATGTGATCTGAAAACTAATGAGTCTACATTTTAAAAGTACCTGGCAAAATGAATTTGTTACAATCTAATAAATAATTTGACCTAACAACCTGCTAATGCTGTTACAGTGATATATAGCTCTGCTATAATTAAGCATCTCTAGTTTGCAGCCATTGTCTGATTAACATTAACAGTTATCAGCAAGGACAAAACTTAACTTCACTTGCTCACAGCTAGCTAATTAGACAGCGTACAGTCATTTTGTTTCAAATGGTGTTAAGTGTTTCTACTATTATTAATGTATCAATGAAAAATTAAACGATGTTGATCAGCCAACTCATTGGTATGCAGCAGCAGTGTGATCATTGCAACCGGGCTACTGTGTACCTACATACAGACATCAGAGCAATTGGCTTTGTTTGCATTCCACTTTCTTAGTTTTTCTTAATCTAAACCTCACCATAGAGTGTATATATATATATATATATATATATATATATATATATATATATATATATATATGTATATGTATATATATATATATATATATATATATATATATATATATATATATCTATATAGTGTATATATACAATACACCATAGAGTGTATAGTGTATATATACAATAAATAAATATTAGCTGTTTATCTTTTGAAATTAAGGCCAATAAAGAATTAATTTGTACATGCACACAGACTTTTTGAAATTTTAACCTGTTCATTTGTCCTGCTATTTACATGTACAAATCTCACTATAGCTCAGTGGCAGCTTACTCCATAGCTCAGTGGTTTGAGAGCATGAATCAGCAATGCATGGGATGTAGATCCCTGCTTGATGGCCACCTTTAGAACCACCTTAAATGAGATGAATTTCAAGTTTTACTCTCATAAGCTATGTGAGGTCAAAAGAAAATCTCTTTCATGCATGTTGAGAAGGATGTTTTGCATCTTTGCATGTGGCTTGTGAGAGTAAAACTTGAAATCCAGTGGTTCTAAATTTAAATTTGTGACATACAATTATTGAAAGGGTTGATTGAGATTTTCCAAATTGCGTAGCGTTAAGTTTTCAAAGTGTATAAATATTACACTGGTTTTTCTACCACCTGGAAACCCTCTGTGAAGGTTACACCAGATTGTTTCTTCTTGATCATTTTTAGGCAGCAGTTGGTGCTTATTATGACTTCAATAGTTCTCAGACAGTTGAAAAGTTGCCAAACATGGAATTCATGCAAGATATAACAATTGGTGAAGGAGAAGCTGTCCCACCAAATACAAAATTTATTAAAACCTGGAGATTAAAGAATAACGGTAAACAACTTTTGAAATGAATTTAGTTTCATGTTGTGAATTGTAGTTGTTACGCGCATCATATATAAATGTTAATTTTGCACAGAATAGATATTAAATTATTATTATATTATTGTGGGATTATACTGTAGTAATACTGTAATTCCACAGCTTAATTATACACTTTTCCTCTAACAAGTAAATCATCAAGAATTAATATTCTTGTAAGTTTCCACGGTGGCACAAGTAAATTTACTTGTACAGTAGGTACACCTCGTAAGTACATGTATTTAATACTGCTAAGCTTTTGGTCCGTTAACCCGGAACGTCATCAATGCAGTATTAAATACCTAAGGGAGTTACCTACAAGCTAATTTACAGTATATTCATCAAAACAAGAATTAGATGAACCAAAAAACTAAAGTTAATCCATATACTGTACCGGTAATCTTATTTACAGTACCGCTATATTTTTTGGGGAGTCTGACATTCTTTAGTGTCTTTACGTTGTTGAAAAAATCTATTACTTTAAGGCGTATTACGTGAAAGTACACGAGTATGGTCGTAAACAATTTCAGGCAGTGGACAAATGTCCACCTTACGTGTGATGAAAACTGCGTAGCAGATTGTGGTTGGGGCTTTCTCCTCGGAGAATTTTAGACTTTCAGACTCTTGGAAACCCCAAACCATGCAAGGGTGGCTGGTAACTGGTTGCATTTACAAATAATGAAGTAGGTTTTCAGAATACAATGTCTGAATGCGAGAAGCCAAAGTATAGATTCGTAATTAACGGGATATATTTATGCTATTGAAATGAAACAGCACAAAACGGGACCTTTAAATGATTTTGATATAGCTGCACGCGCATTCTTCACTTCAAAGATCGTTTAAGGATATTTTGCAGAATGAACTGTCAGTGGTAAACCAATTTCCCATGTAGTATGCATGATGAAAAGATTATTATGCTTTAATAAAGTTATAGAAGGAGGCCGTTGTAATATTTTATCTACAGTATGATCCCCACATGTTACGCCGTCGTATTTATAACCTTCACGCTCGCATGCTGGGTGGTTAGAAATGTACACTTTATAAGCAAGACGAAGGCTGGTGAAACGTCGAAGATGCATTTCTTTGGTCCTTTCATTGTTTCAATGCTTAAAATTTAGAATTTATTTGGGAACTGCGTCTTACAGATTTCCTCGGTGTTTGTTAGGGTAACTACTAATGTAATTTCGTAAACTACAGTATTAACTACAGTATACATGCAGGGGTGAAGTTTTTTAGTTCTAAACGTCTCCTGGACGTTTCACTGCTGCCCCTCCTTCATTGAACTAGAGTCGAGTAAAGTCTTACTACAGTCTATTTGGAGATCACTGCCATCCCTTAAATCAGAGGGCAGAAGATTGACAATTATTTGCAAATTCGTTTACCTGAGGAATGTGAGCATTACCATGCAGTTGTCGACGAATCTCGCTGACACTGTCGCTGCTGTAAAATACGCAGCCATACATTAGCAAAATGTTCCCCACAAGGATTACATTGACTCTTTCAACATTGAAGCAGATGAAGTTACCATGAATTTTCCCAACGTTTTTATCTCAGTAATCATGTTATTGTAAATTAAACACTAAACATGCACATGATTTCAGGGACATTGCCGAAATAAATGTCACTTTATAACCTTGAAAGTTTAGCCGAAGTCCCTTAGGGTTCTCCCTCGGGGCTGTTGCTAAATCTTCCTTGGCTTTGCGGGACTTTTATTTTAACCAATTACCCCTAAAGCATAATTATGTTTACTTACACACGTACTGTATAATAATTTATCAGTATTTAATAAATGTGATTCTTTTTCTTGCATGTTTCTAACAGGAGTTGAAATGTGGCCTCCAGGAGTTTTCCTAAAGTTCACTTACGGGGATCAACTTGGACCGATCACATTTGTGTCAGTTCACGCAGTTGAACCAACGAAATCTACTGATGTCAGTGTTGAAATGATCTCACCATCAAGCAACGGCATTTACCAAGCACAATGGAGAATGTGTACATCCATGGGTCAATATTTTGGGGGTGAGTTTTGAAATAGGAAAATGCTAAAGAAGAAACAGCATCTTGTATTTGAATAACATATACTGTAGGCTTTTATTAGCGATATATTACTAAAATGCGATATTTTCTCGTTTGCTTGGTCATCACCAAGAAATTCGGATTCCGGTCTTTTCGTGCAAATCTCGCCTTACGAGCTCGATCGGTCAATACACAAAGACCTCGGTTTGCATAAGCAGACTTCTGTAAATAATGCCTGGCTTCCCTTTAGTCGTAAGTGTCGATAAAGGATTTCTATGTGTACGCAGTTAATAATGACCGATTTGAGTGGTGAAAGACAAATTTGCATCCGGACGACATACTTCTCATCAAGACATTTATACATACGACTGAATGGAAAACCAAGCTTAATACTGCATGCATGGCAACGTCACTACTGTACAACTGGCTGTTTCTATTGAGCCTATTTATATTTTTAGCTTTTTTATTGATCTTATCTATATTTTATTTATATATGTTCTTTGTTCTGTACGCTGAGATGTATTTCTACTTTGCTTTTAGATATAATTTGGGTAATAATTAGTGTTAACGAGAGTGGTTTGTTACGGGTAACGCAGCAGTTTTCAGAGTTAGGACATGAATCAAGACTATCTCCCGTCAAGCCAAATGATCAACATAATGAACAAACACCATCTGGATTCAATCCATTTTCATCATCTGATACTCCAACTGTCCCATTTAACAGTCCAGTTAAAGCCACAGAAAACGAGGTAAAATCTAGAATATTTGTTTTCGATTTGAGTATACTGACCGCTTACAGTAGAAGGGGCTGGATTGAACTAGCATCTCAGTCATGATGCGCAAGTGCCGTTTGGTCCAGCCAGCAACATTGCAATGTCACTCACTCGATACGTAAAATAATTGCTCGCATAATTCGCGTATACATGCCCATACAGGTCAGTTATTCTCGTAGTCTCCGTGTCCATCGACAATTTTCAACACAAGAAAAACATTCCATCATGCTTGCATGACCAGTATACATGCACAATTACGCAAACACAAGCTTCCTGATCTGTCGTTTGTATATCTATATCTTTCCTAAATATCATTACTGATGAAGTTGCTGTATCTTCAGGAGAAATTTCTAGAAGTCCAGTTTCCTTTCGGCCGAAATTTATGTTTATTTATGTATTTACTAACTTCATCACGTCTAAATGTTGTACGCAAATTTCCATGTATAAATTATATGTACTATACATCAAGCTGCATTGCTGTACTCAAAAACCTACATGTAATCAGAAGAGAGTAAGCATCCATGATGTATACATCTATTCCATCGTAATAGCCTAAGTGCATGAACCAATATTAGCGCGCGAAGGAGCTTTATACTGTATAATTAACAGCACTTTTGTTTCTTTTGTCGTGTACCATAATTTTTATCCATTCCCGCCCATATAGAGGCATGTCATTCATGTCTATTAT
Source organism: Dendronephthya gigantea (assembly GCF_004324835.1). Taxonomy (NCBI): domain Eukaryota; kingdom Metazoa; phylum Cnidaria; class Anthozoa; order Malacalcyonacea; family Nephtheidae; genus Dendronephthya; species Dendronephthya gigantea. The sequence goes on from NW_021163117.1 coordinate 180,762, forward strand.
TTCTATATTCCTGCCGTACGCAAACGAACTATTTCTAGGAAAAGGGGTTTTGTTTTTAAATGTCGAAGCTTTTACTATATTTCCAATGAAAGGCATTCAGTCAGTATTCAATATATTTTAATATAATGACAGAGACGAAAAAAAAGAGCAAGCATGCAAATGTGGTAGAGTATAAAAAATAGCGTGCATGTTCTCGTGCATGTTATTATTATATGGTATACCTTGACTTTTGTAGCCCCAAGCAGTGCCTAAAACCATTGTGTATACACACAGCGCTGTTACTATTCGATCTATAATGATTTATATGGAGGTGTATATTTTAGAATAGCCGTAATAACCAAATATCAAAAGAAGATCAATGATGATCAATCATTATTCGTTCCTCGACCTTATGTCCCGTGGAAGATAAACTAAATCAGGATTCAAACGAATATCTCCAACCCTTCTCTGACCGCTCGTCCGTAGTCTAGACGGAATATTGGCTGTGCCAAAAATCCTAGAACTATGGTAAAATTACCTAGAATATATTCATTCCAAAGTTTGAATGAATCTATAGTTAATACGTTTCAGTTCCTGATAATGAGTGCAAGTACCGGGGTACTTCCGGTTGTACGAAGACAGTTTGTAAACCGTGCATGGATTAGTGAAATCAATAATTACGGTACTCTAATGCCTCTCGTTAATGTTATATAAAGTATGTACTATAAGTATATCTAGTCGCATTATTTAGTCCATCAGGTCATGCCAACATTTAGGGCTGCTTTCCACTGTCGCGTTTTTTGCACATACATATACAGTGGCGTACGGGGAGCGATAATTGGGTGGGGGGTACAAATTCATATTATCTCTCACATTATGTCTGTCAACATGAATATATAAGAATACGTGCCCCCCCCTCCCCAATTATCGTCTCCCGTACGCCACTGTACACATACACGCACCAACCCTATGCATCTATTCAATCGTTGATTTCATAAGTATCATTAAAATGATTTTAAACTTTCACGTGCGTATACGTAGGAACAAAAAACGCGACAATGGAAGGCAGCCCTTGCGCAAAACAGGGTGAGTCAAGAGAAACGTGAAATCGAATTAAACATTAGTGTTTTTCGTCTTTCCCTATGGGTGTTAAAATGCTTTCCAAAAATGCACAAATTTGCATGGAAGCTTGGCATTTTACTTGGTGGGAACACATAATGGTTTAAATGTTGCGGATCCTCGTGTCCCGTCATGATTGAAAAGAAAATCAGCCGCTGTTGACACAAGAGAATTGTCAAATAAGGCCAGCCATAAGTTCGCAGCAAATTTGAATATTAGAGCCATCAGTTTTTCTGGACTCATTCTGCACCCTTGTCAACTTTGCTAACTTATATTTGAAATAATTCCCCGTTTAGCAGTGTCACATGCATGGCTTCTTATAACCAGCCCTGATAAATACGAATAAAATAAAATTTAATATATTTCTATCACTGCTGTTCATAAAACGTTGTTAGTCACCTGAAAATTTTATTGTCCCCTTATTTTTCGATTATTGTCAGTCGTGTGCAGTGATTCCATCCATCACATGTACGCTTGTTGCATTTCCTATTAGGAGGTTACTATACATGTACGCCATCGACAGTGACTATAGATGACATTGGACGCTTCCCCTATGGGGCCGCGGAGAGGAGGGGGGGAGGGGGCAGGGGAAGCATTTTGCCCCGGGCCCCCAACCTGAAGGCGCGCCTGACTTAAGAAAGAACCTAAAACTAAAGCAAATGACGTTTTTGACTTCACAAACGGCATGAATAACGTGAAAAGACTGGGTCAAGGATTGTGATTGGTGGAAAACAAAAACTTTACTTCCGGTTAACGTACGTGTTGTCAAAAACGTCACCTGCTTAAGCTCACTAATTTCTATAAGATACGTTGATATTGTTTGTAAAAAAGTTTTTTTGTTAAACTTTTTCACATCGCTTTGAAGTACTTTATGCCTCGCAGATATTTAAAACCATGACGTCATAGGGCCGCCGAAAAAATTTTTGCTTCGGGCCCCACAATTTCTCTCGGCGCCCCTGTCCCTGTGCTTTAAGCCCGTTTTCCACAAGGCGAATTTATTCGCGCGACTCGAAGCGATATCTGAAATCCAGTGATGTGATTGGTTTGCGAAAAATTTCGCCACGAAAAAATAGAATCGCTTCCTACTTTTTATCTGTTCGCGGGAAAAAAGTCGCCCAGTAGAAAACGGGCTTTACTCGCATTTCTACAATTAACGCCGGCCACGCTGTTCACTCACTCCCTAATATCGCCGCTCATTCGAGTTATGAAGCACTTGAGGAGGAGGTTGGGGCGCATATATTTATAAGGAAAGAGATTTAAAAATGCCACTACGGCTATAGAAGGATAAATTAGTAATAATGCAAAGCTTGGTTACAAAATCATTGAAAAATGAGAACACTGCAGATATCAAATACTGAAATTAAAAAAATATTAAGATTATAAATAAAATATTAGCGATGGAACATTATTTTATTACCCAAGTACTGTAATTTCTGCGCTGACATAAGTCGACTTTAAGTCCTTCTTTATGCCACTTTCCCTGAGCTATCGCCTGACACGTTAGACACCATCTATCAAATTTTCCATCCAATAATTACCGATAATCGTACCACTTATGTCACCCAGCCCTTTAGTTTTCCATTCCAAATACTTGTTATACTCTGTTTCATTGTTCATCAGAAATTTTAGGTGTTCAGCCAGAGCGGCTGGATTTTTGAAATCCCTGACATTAACGATGGAATTTCTAAGATTTCCTGGTAAAAATTCATAAATCTTGTCCGTACTCATTACAATAGGTACAGCACCTGCATTTAGGGCATGCAAAATTTGATCATCGACGAAATAATCGCAATCTTGGTTAAAGAATGTTATCGCAAATTTATAGGTCTTCTGTAAGAGCAACTTTTTCTTTTTAAAGTCAGTTTCGTAACGGTTAATTAGTCCTTTTTTATTTCGTAAACATCGACCATACGAATCTATTTTAATGAACTTCATCAGTTGTCCAAGATACTTGGTTCGAACCGGCTCACAGTTTGAAAATGCAGCGATTATGCCTCCCGTTTTGTTTTTAAATGGTAACGGAAGGTCCAAACTTGGCTTGGTAAAAAGAGGAATGGGAAAATCTGAATCAAGTCTGTAGCTTTGTAACAAATGGAACTGTGACATGTATTTTGGGTTTTTTAAAACCGGTGTGTACACAGGGTTTTCCCGTGTCATAAGAACCCAAGGTATGTCTTTATTTGGAGGTAGGGGGTGCGGGTCACGTGCATGAACTAGAAATGAATCTGCATCCTTGACCCTGTTCCGGTCAGACGTCACTTCACAGGCAACTGGACATTTCCCTCTGTCGTTTCCCTTCTGTATTTCTATGGCTTTTTTGGCGGGCTTGCCCCATAATTTAGACCAGAATAGAAGAACGATTTTTTCATCAACAGCGTGAGGTATTGGAGCCACGTTTTTAAATGTGTCGTTCGATGAAATGGTCACGACCAAAACCAAGACCATACCAGTGACGAGGATTGATAAGGCGACAAACAAAATTATTTGTTTCCTCGTTTCGATATGATAACACATCTTCTCAAATAAAACGTGGGATAGGCTGTTGCGATAGAATTCAACCTGTTGCAAGTTCTATAGATTCTATAGAAATTTGTTGTTATAATTTCTCAATGTCGTGGCCTATAGGTAGCCCAAAGGTATTTGTGTTTTAATGTAAAGCGTCCATCCAGTTTAATATTGCGGTCTGTGACGTAAACACCAATTGCTATATTTGTATTATAATAAGATAAGGTTGGCAACTAAATATAAATTATATTTCAGAACAGTCGTCTCGATATAACAATGTAATACCACTTTATTTCACTCAAAATAGCGAAATAAAATGGCAACAAATATAAATTAACCACGTACAGCCTCAAAACTATCGACAAAAACATTGAAAATATGAAAAATATATCACAAAAAACATCATAACAATAAATTTTGATGTTTTTAATTGCTCCCCAGTACATTTTCTTGTTGAAAACAACTCTAGAAATACGAAAAATTTAGCGATACTTTTCGTGTTGCCATGAATTTTTTCGCCGTAACGATGCGGGATGTCTTTTGCCTAGCACTGGTTTTCGATTCAAATGGCGAAGCAGCGACCTCATTGGCTCTTAAAATTGGCGAATAATTAAATTGGTGTTCGCCAATTTTATGAGCCAAAAGACATCCCGCATCGTTACGGCGAAAAAATGTACGTACAACACGAAAAGTATCGCTAAATTTTTCGTATTTCTAGAGTTGTTTTCAACAAGAAAATGTACTGGGGAGCAATTAAAAACATCAAATTTTATTGTTATGATGTTTTTTGTGATATATTTTTCATATTTTCAATGTTTTTTGTAGATAGTTTTGAGGCTGTACGTGGTTAATTTATATTTAGTTTCCAACCTTATCTTATTATAATACAAATATAGCAATTGGTGTTTACGTCACAGACCGCGATATTAAACTGGATGGACGCTTTAGATTAAAACACAAATACCTTTGGGCTACCTAGGGTCGTGGTGGTAATAATTAAAAGGCGGTTAACGCTAATCTTAGGATTAAAAGCCTTAGGGTGAGTAAAAAAAAACTGACACCTTTGAAATTCAAATTAGCCGCAAACTTATGGCTGGAATTTGACAATTCGACACAATTTGACATTGTGTACAATCAACAAGACGTGGTTAATTAATGCGAAAGTGTTTAAACCAATTGAACTAATTCAACGTTCTTTTTTATTACAGAGCTTAGAATGCATTTTAACTCCCAAAGGAAACAAACTTTATGTTCAAGGTTAATTAATGGGTTCACTTATTTGATATGCTTCGTATACCCATGAGATATTTTAGGCAATTTCTGTCACATTACAACCGATTGCAGACACATTGCAGCTAATTTGAATTTCAAAGGTGTCAGTTTTTTTTACTCAGGCACCCTGTACAAATTTTTTCATAATTTTGGTTTGCTAACAATACAATAGAACAATGAAACAATAGAATACGCCGATCGAACTCTTTTGTTTGCGCGGAGTAAAACCAATAAAACTTTTTGTTTAATTCTCGTATATTATATTTTTTGAAAAAAAATATTCAGGATCGCTTAGAGATAGCTACATTTAAATTTCAGTTGAATGCAAATTCATTTGAATACAAATTTTAGTTGAATACAAAGTAAATTCCCAGCCGATTTCTTTAACTTTTAGCCTATAACAATATTCCAGGGTTCTTGACTGTGAAACAGTCAAATTCTAAGGTGCTGATTGAATGTTTTACCAGGAATACATGCATGCAGCAAACCCTCTTGCCAGTTCAAACCAAGTATACAAAATTCTCTGAGCTAATCGGCTGACCTAAATGATCTAAACTTAAATAGTTATAATGCAAAGACTCAGGTGTGTATATTAAATGTATATGTGATGTTGCTACTCTGAGTCACCAACCGGGCAAGCTGAAAAATTAGCTTGACGACGGTGGGAATCGAACCCGCGACCTTTGGTTTGCTAGTCCAATGCTTTTCCAATACCTTGTAGCTCAGTTGGAAGAGCATTGGACTAGCAAACCAAAGGTCGCGGGTTCGATTCCCACCGTGGTCAAGCTAATTTTTCAGCTTGCCCGGTTGGTGACTCAGAGTAGCAACATCACATATACATTTAATAAACTTAAATAATTATGAAATGACTCAAAAGTCTTTATCGAGTATATTTAATATAGCTAAGTGTTTCCATCATTCAGTACAAAATAATCGTAAAGCTAGTGTAAACATTGTCATTGGCCGTTCAATTTTTGCCGCATTATATGTTATGGCAGCAATTAAGTATAAAATAAAGCTTCACACCTTCAAGACAGTACACAATTTCAGAGACAAAGAAAAAGCCCTAACTGTTATTACTCGGACTACCGTAGGTAGACCGAGTTGTAAAATGGGCTCGGTTTTTTCTTTTGCGTCGGGAGTTTAATGTGCCCCAGTTCAAAATGGCTGACACGTCGATTAAGAGCTCTAACAACGAATTTGATGTGGATAACAACGAAAATAAAGAGCCTAATGCGATAATTAACGCCACCAAACATCTAACAGTTAACCACAAAGGCAAATTTAGCTGGCATGGTTCGTTTGAAAGCCTTCAAGCTTTCATCAGTAAAGTTACTGAGACAGAGACAAGATGGACCCTGCCCGGTGGCTCGTGCAAAATGCTTGAATTGAACGAGGCGGTGATCAGATGGTATGCCGATAGCAAATCACTGATAATTAAAGGGAAATCTAGCGACAAGATTATTACACAGCTTCGCATAATCGCAAATTTAGCTCAGACCAACAACGAGGAGATAAATATCATCGAAAAAGCAAACAACTCTGACGACACTTTGGTCGATAACACTAACAGTAGCGGGGGCGAGACCATAAATGGTCCGGCCGGCAGATGACAAATTAGAAAAACTAAGTGTCGCCGTACACGAACTTGAAGCAAAATTCGAACGAAAGATGAGTCAACTTGCATGCGAAATAAATGAGACAAGAATCGACTTATTTAACGAAAAAATGATCAGAGGAGAGAACGAAACCTTGAATAAATTAACGAACAATGAACAATCATCGGTTCTAAAAGGGTTACTCGCGAAACAAAACGAGAATTTGAAGAAAGAAAACGACAAACTTAAAGAACAGATCGATAATTATAAATGCGTTATGTCTGATCTTAACCAAAAAGTGAAAGACCTAGAAAACGAAAAAAGCAGCTTAGTCACAGTCATTAAAATTCTACAAAACGAGCAAGAACAACATAAACCTGAGTCAACATGGAATATCGCAAATAGCTGCAAAAGAACGTCTAAAACCCAAAACATCCCAGAACGAAATCCCAGCGGTATTAAGGTGGCTCCCTACAATTTTTTAAATATTAAAAACTTGTGGTTTTGATATAAAATTTTAGCACGAGATTTCTTGCTAAGGAAAAGAAATTTCCCAGATGTATTAACCAACATTCTAACAGTCAGAAATTGCCCATAAGCATGACGTCATTACCGTTGTTATGGTAACAATGGCGATTCAATATGGCCGACATTTTACCTATTCATGCATTTTACTCGAAAACAAGTTCGGTTACCCCAATTTTTATTTTATAAAAAGTTTTCTTACAAAAAAATGGAAAATTTGAACCATTTAAAAAAAATTCTATAGAGCCAAAATTATTAAAAATTAAAAAACGTGTTTTTTCGTTATAGAAATTTTTTGGCTTTATAGAACTTTTTTAAACTTGCTCAAATTTCCTATTTTTTTGTAAGAAAACTTTTATAAAATAAAAAATTGGGGTAACCGAACTTGTTTTCGAGTAAAATGCATGAATAGGTAAAATGTCGGCCATATTGAATCGCCATTGTTACCATAACAACGGTAATGACGTGAAACTCAAAGATAATTTTCGACTGTTAGAATGTTGGTTAATATATCTGGAAAATTTCGTTTCGTTTAGCAAGAAATTTTCTGCCAAAAATTTCAATCTAAATCATTAGTTTTCAATATTCTAAAAACTGTAGGGAGCCACCTTAAAGTCAACGATGAACAATGTGATTTACATCTACAAAATCAATTCGACATTGTAAGCGACGACAGTGAAATTAACCGAGACGTCTCGATAGAAAGAACAGATAAACAAAACCAACGCAAACATATTAGTGGTGATAAGACTAGACGACACCGAGAAACCAAAAGAAACACACAGGATCGTGGACCATACATGCACAAAAAAAAAGAAAGCAATGAACCAAAAGCAGTAAAACAAAGTCAGCCCAAGAGTGACATTGTAATCTTGGGAGATTCAATGTTAAAGCATCTAAATCCTCGGCGAATTCAGCATGGAATTGACCAAAAGATTTCAATAAAAACCTTTCCTGGGGCTGGTGTAGATAATATGATCCACTATGTTAAACCGACCGTCCAAAACAAACCAAAGCATATTATTCTACACGTAGGTACCAATGACTTAAAAACGAAGTCTCCAGATGCGTTGATTAAAGCGGTAACGAAACTTGGAAAGGCTATTACGGAAGAAGAATGCGGCATTGAATTAACGATGTCTCAAATCATCACAAGGAACGATGATCAACAACTTGATAACAAGGTAAACTTATATAATAAGAAATTAGATGATTTATGCACTGAACGCAATTGGGGACTTATCTCTCATGAAAATATCACTAAGACTCATTTAAACAGTTATGGTTTACATTTAAACCAGAAGGGAACAATCACATTAGCTAGAAACCTGAAACAATTTTTAAAGAATCAATCCTTAAGTTGAAGTCAAGTTGAAGTCAAGAATACCGACAACCATAAAACTTTTAAGCATGCAACCGGCCCTAAAGCTACAAAAGCTACAAAAGGATTTAAGATTGCTCACATTAACATACGCAGTTTAACGAAGCATATCGATGAGTTAAGATTATACCTAGATAAACAACAATTTGAAATAATTAGCATTAATGAAACTATGCTCGACTCGTCGGTGTCTGACCAGGAAATCAAAGTTAAAGGCTACGATGTTGTAAGGAAAGATAGAAATAGACATGGCGGTGGAGTCGCAATATATGTACGAAACGTAATAAATTTTACAGTAAGAGACGATTTTAGTGATGATAGTCTTGAGACAATCACCCTTGAAATTTCGAAACCAAAATCCAAGCCATTTATAATTAATTCTTGGTACAAACCACCTAACACCACACTTGAAATTTTCGATGCATTTGAGCATTTAGTTAACCAAATGGACTCTGAAAACAAAGAAGTAATTTTACTTGGAGATTATAATTGTGACTGGTCTTGTCTGGCTTCTAATAACGCTAATTCTCAAACAAACAGGCTTGCCGAAATTACTCAAATACTACAATTTCAGCAATTAATTACTGAACCAACACGGATTACATCAGATAGCAAAACGTTAATAGATTTAGCATTCACAAATAAACCTGAATTGATTAATGGTTCGGGAGTCATTCACTTGGGCATTAGCGATCACAGTTTGATCTATATTCAGCGGAAAATCGCTGCCCCTAGTGAAAAACCAAAACTTATAAAATCAAGAAATTTCAAACACTATAATCTAAGTTACTTTAAGTCAGACCTCTCTACATACCTGTATGATCAAACGTATTATGATATAATACTTGATCCAAATATTATGTGGGAAAAATGGAAAACTATATTTCTGTCGGTTGCAGACTTTCACGCCCCAGAGAGAACAAAAAAAGCTAGAAGCAAATATGCACCATGGATAACTGATAAAATTAAACAAACAATGCATCGAAGAGACTTTTTAAAGAAAAAAGCGGTTAAAACTGGTTCGAAGCAATTTCATGACGCTTATAAAAGCGCACGGAATGATTTAAATAGACTAATTAAGAATACAAAAGCTATATACTTCACAAATACGTTGAATGGCTGCGAAAATAACCCAAAGAAAATGTGGAAAATAATTAATAATCTTACAAACAAACAGTCAAAAACAACCCTTATATCTGAAATTCATTATGAAAACCAAAATTTAACTGAAAGATATTGCAAACGCCTTAAACCTACATTTCAATGAAGCTGCCTTTCGGCTGGCTGAAAATATGCCACAGAGCTCAAGGACGCCCGAATCATACATAACAATTCCCAATGCACAATTTGTATTACAAAATGTTTCAGTAAATAAAACATATAAATTACTATCTACAATCAACATATCCAAATCAGCAGGACATGATAGAATATCAGGTAAACTTCTAAGAGATGCTGCCGAAGTAATAGCTCCATCACTAACAGCAATCTTTAATACATCTATAAATACTGGCATATTTCCTGAAGATTTTAAGACAGCTATTATTTCGCCAATACATAAAGCTGGAAGCAAAACTGATTGCGATAATTATAGGCCAATTTCAGTTTTATCTTCTGTTGCTAAAATACTTGACAGACTTATCACAGAACAACTAGAAATTTTTCTTGAAACTAATGAAATACTAGTAGAACAACAAGCAGGATTTAGGAAAAATCACTCTACTCAAACTTCACTACTTAATAATACAAACCACTGGCTAATGAATATGGACAAGGGTTTATTAAATGGAGTGATTTTTTTGGATCTTAAGAAGGCGTTTGATTGCGTTGACCATAACATATTATTTAAAAAAATGCATTGCTATGGAATAAGGGGTCACACGCTCGCCTGGTTCCAGTCTTATCTTTCTAATAGAACTCAAATGTGCAAGGTAGATCAAATATTATCTGAACCAAGAACTGTTAAATGCGGAATACCTCAAGGATCTAACCTTGGACCACTTTTGTTTCTATTATATATAAACGACTTGCCAAATTGTCTAACTTCATCATCGGCAAGCATGTTTGCAGATGATACAAATATTTCAACCAGTGACAAGACTAGTGAAGAATTACAAGAACACCTAAATACTGACTTAGAAAACGTGCATCAATGGTTACTTGCAAACAAACTTACACTCAATAAAAATAAGACTGAATATATGATTATTGGCTCAAGACAACGAATTTCAAATCTAATATCAAATCCTAAAATTGAACTCGGCGAATCAGTTATTAAACAGGTCCAAAAATCAAAAACATTAGGTGTTATAATTGACCAAAATCTTTCATGGAGCCATCAAATCCAACACATTTTCACCAAAGCTTCACGAGGAATAGGAATGATGCGACGAATAAAACAGTTTGTCCCAAAATCAACTCTAATAAAAATTTATAATGCTATAATTGTGTTATCACACTTTGACTATTGTAGCCTTGTATGGGATAACTGTTGTGAATACTTAAAATAGACTTCAGAAATTGCAAAATAGAGCAGCTCGCGTCATAACTGGTAAAACATACGAAGTTAGTAGCGAAGATGTCCTAAAGGAATTGGACTGGAAGCCTTTAAATCAACGATATAATGTCAACAAAGCAATCTTTCTGCACAAAATGCGAAATCAAAAAAATCCATCATTAATTTCTAACATGTTCAAAATAAAAAGCAACGATAGATATAATCTAAGAAGCAACTATAACGATTACGATCTTGGGAAACCTAAAACAAATTTCATGAAAAAAAGTTTCAGTTACTCAGCTGCATCACTTTGGAATGGTTTACCCAATGAAGCGAAAGAATTAGGCATAAGTACTAAAAAATTTAAACGTATTCTTGACGACACTTGACCCAACACCAAATGTATATGTATAGTTATATTTGTATATTTCTGTAATGTATTTTAGTTCTTTTTAATTGCATGCGTGTGATACACGGCCCTTTGAAAATCAGGCTAACTGAAAGGTTACCGTGTTTAAATATTTTTAAATAATAATAATAATAAAGATTACAAAAATCACGCGTGGGCGGCACGAAGTCTTATAAGCTTGCGGATTATGAATGGGTAGTGTCGCAGCTCCTCGCAAGAATGATTTTCATTGGCTGAACTTTACAATACATTTCTGTATGTTTCAATCTGCATTCAAACGGCGGCAAACAATTTTGCCTTTTACTTACAAATATTTTTGGAAGGGAAACGACGTATCTCTCCGTTTTTAGATTGTTACGAAATACATTATCTAGGGGGCAGATACAACGAAATATCCAGGAAATGGGAGATATCTCTAATTAGGATATAGTGGGCCATGAATATAGATTAACCACATCAAGAAATCCAAGACAGTAGCGAAAACGAGGAGTCTAGGCTAATAGACGATGAAGCAGGGGTGGATCCAGCACTAGTGCACAAATTTGCATTACAAAACAAAGTGGTTATTTTTAGCAGTTTTCTTGTGTCATGCAAATTAGTGCACTAGTGCTGGATCCACCCCTGCGATGAAGACTCGACAGAGGTCTCTAATGCCGCACTAAACGCTATACGAGGCATGGAAAATTTCTTGACAAACTCGTTACAAAGCCTTGCAAAAACGTTACAATCCAGCCTTGCTTCGTTGCAAAGCAATTTGGCGCCAACGCGGCCTCGAAAACGACAAGGAAGCCCTCCGTCCTCAGTCTCAGACGACGATAGCTCGTCTGAAAGCTCGGGAAAACAGGCCCTAAAGCCAAATAACAAGAGAGTCATGAAAATCCTGCGGATGAACTTGATTACGCGGTCAATGCGCTTTTGAATAAATCAACCGATCAATCTCTAGTTGCTGAAAAGACGACTTCCAACGCAGGTGGCGACGCCATTTTGACAGGCATTGCCAGCGATTTTTATCCTATTGATCAGTGTGGTGAAGACATCCCCACACGTACAGCTTGCTGAACTTGTGGTAAAAATTCTACAATCAAAAATGACTGAAGGAAAATTAAGAGAGAAGCAGCAAAAATATCTTCGGCCGATATCCCCACAAAAGTAAACGCTGCATCTGGTCATGGTTGCAAAGCGAAAAAGATGCAGAAGGTCCAAATGCTATTGCTTAAAGCTCTAATTGCTCAAACTCGAGTGACTGAGAGTCGACAAAAGGATTCGACTCCCATAGCATCTAAAGCGCGGAGCGACACAGCTGATGCAGCTGTTATTCAGTCCACGGATGCCTTTGCCTTCGTAGTCCAAGCCAAGTCTCACGTAAAGGGTGGGTGGCACACTATGTTACCAAACAACAGGTAGTCGATGGAGTATGGTGGAGTCAGCATGCCATATCCATCACCCGCACTTGCTGGCTGCTTTTCTTGCCCTAAAATCATTTTCAGACAAACTAAAATATATTCGTGTTGGTCTGAAAATTGACAATGTTACCGCAGTTACTTATACAAATAATACGGGCGGCAGCCACTCCAAAACTTGTAATACCTTCGCTAGGGAGATTCGGTTATGGTGCATTGACATCTGGCTTACTGCTTCACATGTACCTGGGGTGTTGAACAAACTAGCTGATAAAGCATCCAGAGAGTTCAATGACACAACTGAATGGGCTCTTGACCCCCAGATCTTTGCTAGTATAACTAAAGCACTTTTTACACCTGAGGTAGACCTGTTCGCGTCAGGGCTCAACCACAAAACAAAGTTGAGAAATACATAGCCTGGAGACCTGACCCACAGACCTGGGCAACTGATGCTTTAGCCCAGAATGCCTTTCCTCCTTTTAGCATGATCAGCAGAATACTGCACAAGATGGAGGAAGTAGAGGGGATCCTTATTGGACTACTCAGGCATGGCAATGAGAATGCTGGTTGCAAAACCCCGGATCCTACCAAACAAGGACAACGTTGTGTACCCCTTTCTTTGACCCCAACAGAAAGCACCCACTTACAGGAAAACTGAATGAAGTTAATAGCTTGCCATTGATCAGGCAATGCTACCAAAAGCAAGGAGTTTCTGAACGCTCAGCAGATTTTTTCATCAGTTTGAAAATGGATACAATATTGCTGCGCAAGGCATAGGCAAAATTCTATAATAAATCAGTCCAACAACCTGGACTTTTTGGACAGTCTATATTAGCAGCAAATTTGTAGCTGTTAACTTGTTGTGTTCATTAGTTTGTTGATGTTAAGGCTATTATAAAAAAATGAATTCTTTCATCACCTAACCACTGGGCTTTAAATTCTCCATGTGACTCCTTGTAACAGGTTATGACAAGGAGGTAGAATTGTAAAATTAAACGAAACTTACCTGGAAGTTCAAGTTTGACGAGGATTCTACCGACTTGTCATACCGGAACAAGGGGTCACACCCAACTCAATATGCAGCATTGTCAGCCCCACTATTGCAAAAAAGGTTTAAAACTGAAATTACCTCATGAAACTTGATGAAATGGAAGGTTTGTGTTTACCCAGCAAGTATTAAGTCGGGGCGTTCATCTAAGTTATAAAATATGTAATTTTATCACGCATTGTGGCAAAACGCGAAGTTTTTGTGGAAGTTTTTGTTGTTATCATTACAAATAATGCCTTGAATCATGTTACATAAACGACAAAAAGAGTAAATATTAATATAGGAATATATGAAAACGATAGACTCAATAATTTTGAATTAAATTAACACATTTAGTTTGTCTTCATTTGAAAACATTTGGCGCCCTTCCTCGCTAGCCCCAGTCCTAAAGCGCATCACACATGCTTCTTACCAATATATCGCATCAATTGCATTGCAACTAATAAAAACTCGATGCAGATAAATTCTAGAGGTTTTAAACCGTCTTAATTTCGAGTGGAATTATACACACTTCAAATTCAAGCCAGGGCAAGAGCATTGCACCGGCCGGCATCGCAAAAGCGTAGGTTCAATTCCTGCCAGAGGACATATGGTTGTCTCATTTTTCCATCAACTGATCCGGGCTTGAATTTGAAGTGTGTATAATTCCAATCGAAATAAAGACCGTTTAAAACCTCTAAAATCTGCATGCATCAATTGCTTTGCAACTTGATTTACATACACGTATCAATTGCCACTTCAGTACACGATAAATAACCTACTTTTTCAATGTGTAACAACTCCGCGAATGCACAGGCAAAAACACATAAATATAGCTTGAGTCTTGAGAAAAGTACAATCGCTTCTGTTGTTATAATCCGGAAATGGACACCGCAGTGTAGCTGTCAAATTAATGCGTGATTACAAAGTGATGACAACCGGAAATATAAATCGCCCTTGGAATTTCGTTATTTTCTTCCTTATTTATTATCCTGTCGTCTTTTAACCGTTATATATAAACAATAAAATCTTTAGTTATCTTTTCTGATAGTTTTTAAGACAGGATGGGCAGAAAAACTCGAAAAATAGCGATTCTACATTGTTGTTGATTCTACATTGCTGTTGAAATTATCACTACAAATCACCCAATGTAGTGTATGTCAAGTAAAATAGATGAAAATGTTGATCACAAAGTGAGCTACAAATATTTGTAGGTTTGTAGGCGAGATTCCTGGAAGGCATTGCGTATTTACGCTTCTCTAAGATTCAATTTAAAAAGTATTCGATCGGCAATAAATATTTTGGCTATAGGAAAGCTTTTGAGATGAACTAAACTTATACAAAGCTTTAAGATAATACAATTTCTAGTTGATTTGATGATAAATACTTGCGGATATAATCGAAATCATCTAGATCTGCGTGCGATGGCAATGATTAGTATCTTAAAGTATACTGAGGCCGGTTGTTCGGAAGGCGATTGGAGAAGCAAAAAGTTTACTGAATATACTCTCGTACCTCTTGTGAAGTATTAAATATTTACTTCCATTAGTTTTAAACTATTACAGCTCGGTTGTTCAATAAATGGATAATTTTTTTTTCCATTTTGAGCTTATCCATAGTTGATCATGACTTTCCCGTGTTTAGGTTACTTTATAACGCGTGTTTATGTCATGCTTATTTACCACATGTCAATTATGACGAAATATTGTTTAAAATTCACAATAAAACTCTCCACTGAAATATAGGTGTGTATTTACATGGTAGTCAATTTATTGATACGGCAGGGGTAAAATTGGTACCTGTACCTAATTCTATTAGTGCTATGCTACCAAAACAAAGGCAGAGCGCTGATGAATTGGTTACGGGTACCCGTTTAAGCCGTGCATGCCGATAAATTGTGTGTAGTGAAAACAGGGCTTATATAAATGAGTAAAAATTGACAGCATGCATGCATCCATGCATGCACCAGCATTTTGATACAATGATAATCGCAAAGAAACTTTTCTAATAATTATGAGTATTGACTCACCTGCTCTGCCTCAACTAGGGTTCACCAGGCAGTTTATTTCAACGTATATTCTTTGAACGATGTCGAGTAGCAGAAGCTTGTTCCGTCTTCCACGTACACAAACTAACATAATAATTAACAGCACCATGCTGTGTTTTTAACGCATTAATTTACTTAGACAAGCACAAGTGGAATCACTGATCTGAAATAAAACTGGATAACGCATCTATAGAAGGCAAAAGTGAAACAAGAAGAGAATTGAGCAAAAAATGTTATGAAGTCGAAATATTCCAAATTTTTTGCTCAAATTTCTTCTCTTATGCTTCTATGTTTGTGATTCTAAAATTGGCCCGGATAGAAACGTGAACAAAGCAAAAACGCAAAAAACTCCGGTTCTGTAATAGAAATCTATATTAAATTATACGAAAGTGAGGCCTTTGAATCGGATGGCGGCCGGATCACTTCCGGCTTCACTTTTGCCTTCTATAGATGCGTTATCCAGTCTTATTTCAGATCAGTGAGTGAAATATATATAACGATATAACTGGAACGCTACCTTCTGACCGGAAGTTGAAGCTAAGTCACCCCAGTCTTATACACTGTCAAAACAAAAGTATTTTGTTGTGATTTCGTAAAAAAAAAATTTTTAGGGAGATAAATAACTGATTTTCTTAGTACTTCCTGCCGGCTGAGGCATTCTTGATGTTAGTAGAATGCATTTTATGGATCTATTTTTGGAAATGCGGAGTAAGACGGTTCTTTGCTAGGAAAAAGCGTAAAGACTAGCGTGACAATGCAGGAATATTTGTTTCACTAGATAATTAATACAACTTTTTTGCCATCTAGTCGCTTAGAATTATTTAAACATAAACTTATAATATTAAACAATGTCTATCAAGTGTATTTTGCGATGAAATTTTAGCTTTTATATAGGATATCCGTTTTGTAGTACAAATATTGTTGTCAAAATTGTACATTTAGAAATTTCACTGCGACTATGCGGGTTGCAAGTTGCCTGATACCGGCTTCAACTTGAATCAGAAAGGCTAATTTTCATTGTCTCTTAAAATTTTCGAACTTTTAAAAGCCAATGAAATATTGAGAACGTACTGATTACTGTAAGAGACAACATGTCATGCTTCTTAAGGCGCGGATTTCCATTTACAGCAAAATCGTTCTCTAGCGAAATATTTGCATATTTTTTTTTAACTGCATGAATAAATCAGTGCCACTTGACTGTTCTCTTCAATATTTCAATTCAAAAGAAAAAATGCAAATATTTCGATAGCGAACGATACGCTGTAAGTGGAAATCCGCCTTTAGAGATGAAAGGCTTGATGAAATTCATTACATGCATTGGCGTCCATGACCGTGCTAGCCTATATGGCAGGCGGTCCCTAAAATCGGGCAAGGCGTCCAGACTCTTTTCACCTTTAGTCGAGCATGCCCGTCGTAAAACAAGGTTTGCTTAAGGTCGCTATAAACTTAGTTGAAACGTAGGACTGTCGACGGAGAACATATACCGTATACAACGCGATACACCTTGACCAAAATGTTTAATTCAATTTTCAAAGACGTCAAGCCAAGCCGAGAAACAAAAGATCAAAGAATATACACGACAACAAACTGAAACACAAACCTATACATTTACCTGTTACTAGTAATACATTAATTAACACGGTCAGTTTTATTCTAGGAAGAGGTTCAAAGGGATATGGCAATAAAAATTACTTTCTCAGTTAAACTTTCTTTCATAAAAATTACGTCTAAACGAAAAAACCACTTGTTATGAAGTGTTTTACATTAAAAGTGCTATTTTTGGGGTATTCAGGAAGCCTGGACGTCTTGTATCAAGATTCCCTCTTCTAAATATATTGCAATTGAAAACACCCGTTCACCCTTTGGACTGATGAAGTTAACTTCAGCGTATCTTGTATTTCTGGAATGTTGCTCACGATTTAATTTTAATGCTTCACGTAAATAAGGAGCAGTATCGCCATTTATGCTCTTATAAGCAAATACAGCTTTATTTACTTTACTTTCCTCATAAAATGGGAGCCGTTTCAACCGGTTAAAGAGACAAAGAGTTGGATTGTCGATGACATGTATAAGGAGCGTCTAAGATAACTCTTGCCGCCCTCTTTCGCAACTTAAACACCATATCGGCCATCACTCGAATACATCATAATGGGCTTAATTACATGATTGTAGTAAAGGAGCCCTTTAAACCGGTTTTAAAGATGGATGTTTTTTACCATAGTAATACTCACAGTAATACTACACACATATTATTTATTTTTTGTTGCAGCTTGATTTTGAATTAATACAAATATTTTTTCTCTTCTTACATTAATTCATTGAAACTATATTTTACCAGATTTATGCATGCATAAATTATAATGCAGGTGAACCTTACAAGCAGGCTTGGTAAACACACTAGCCAACTTCAAATAAGATGTTACTCTTGTGAGAATTTTACTCCAAAGTTTAGCTTATTCATATGATTATTGAAACCTCACTTAAGATTTAAATAAAAGAAAAATTGCATGTTCCTGAAATATTTCATTTTTTTTAAATTTGTACTAGCCGCCAGAGGTCCTGTTTCATCCTCACAGTCCTGTTCCACTGAACCTATGGAGATGATTTTTCAGAAAACTCATTATGCTTTGAAGATGATGTATTGAAAGTGTCAATTCCAAAACCTGTAAAATATTCTTTCACTAAACGTGTTAAAGTAGAGCATCCAGAGTACCCAGGGTATTCTGTCCATATATGTTGATTCAGAATTGCGTGCTATAGCTAAATCAGGAAATGTCCACAGCATTAAAGCAGAGGTTGATCAGATCAACTGTTGTTAACATGACAGCAAGAGCAGCAGCATCTGAGCCATTTTGTCTTTAAATCTGCTCACAGCAGAAATAGAGGAGCTAGCATCGATAATTGGGAGCGGGACCCATATTCATATATTCATGTCAACAGACTGTAAAGACAATTGATTCGAAAAGAAATTAATCCTGCGTATCATGAACATATGAATTTGACCCCCCCCCCCAATTATTGTGCTGGCTACGCCACTGCTTGTAGCTGTATGTTAAAATCATCTAAAAAGTATAAGGAGAACTCTTCTTGAAAATTATGCATGTATTATATATATGTACACCATCTTTGATATTTGATGTTGGACCTTCTGTTCCATGTTAATCGTGCATGGTGAGTTTGGTTACTTTCGTTTCTTATTTTCCATCACAAAAATGCTGAGTAACAACAATATGACCAAAAAATCGGATGAGAAATAAAGAGTTTTGCCCTTCAAAAGCTCTTAAGTACTTGTCGATAAGCATTTAATTCTTATCATTATAATTATATTCAAATGACTGACAATTATTTTTCCGCATTTTCTTATTCAACTACTCCATATTGCATGGTAACGTCAATGATCTTTTATTGAGAGGACACATGTGACGGTCTGACTTATTGCCTGAGAATATTATGCAATTTTCGTAACCATATGATCTAAAGGTCCCCTTGATTGATCGTGGTAATGAAAACTAAGAAAGTAACGCATATGCCTAATTTTATCACTGCACAATATGCTTGGAAATTGGACAGATTTTTTCCTAAAAGCAAGTTTTTAAACTATTTGGCCAATTTCGCAGTCACAATTCTTCATTTCTTAGTTTTTCTTTTCTCACTCTACCACTCTGGGTTATCACAAATAAAGTAAAGCGCAAAGTTGGGATGACTCACAATAACATGAAAACACAAAATTTCACTATGAATTCTAATTTTAATAATTATATTAGTTTACCGAAAGATGGTAAGCATGTCAAAGAATTTAGATACATCTAGATGCATAATGAAATGAACCTATGAGTTTTCAGTTTTATATGGTACGAGGGGACCAAATTCGTGACAGAATTTTCACTCATAGCACTACTGGCAAGCGCAGGTACAGTGAAGTATTCATGTGCATTACATCCACGTATTGAAGATTATATTTAAATGCCTAATTCGTACCAAAGGTAACAACCTGATATCAAGCCTTGAATTTGTACTTTCCAGAGCATCGCCTTGTTTTGTCATTTATCAAATCATGAAATATAATTTATCATTGCACATTTTATTTTCATCACTGCACATAATGAATTGTTATTACTGCACACAAAAATTAGGTATGAATACAATCGAAAATAAGTTTGTGGTTATTTTCTTATACATCTAGAGCCACGCTTATTTATAGGAATGCTGAGGTATCCCTGTATGTTAAGGGAATCATAACCAAAAAGTTTTAGTGTGATGTACAATACATGCGCTAGAGATTAAGTACATATAACACCAAAATCAACATGAAGAATTATGAAAGTTTATTTAAATGCAGTTAGTTAATCAAAAAATCAACTTCAGAGTCTCGAACAGGAATGAAACCTGCATACTTCTCTGTGTCACTCGATCTTATAAAACATGCATTTTCTTCCGTGTATATCCTCTACCTACAAAATGAATCTTCGTCTCGCCCGTACTGCAGTGAATTCTTTCAATTTTCAATGACAATGCAATATTCTGAAGGAAGCATGTTCAAGAGAAAGAGATATTGATTTCATCACGTCAGCTGTGAAAGATGTTTTTATTCCAAGACAGAACAAGTTTAACAAGAAGGAACAACTTGGATGTAAAAAAATGGAAACACGAGTACCGGAAAAGTTGAAATATATCATTGGTTGGGGCGTGGTTATCAGCTGTCTATAAAATAAGTCGCTAGATGGTTGTTTCATTCATTTCTGATTTCACAGATACCACAACGCCAAGCAAATTGATCTTCGTGAAAAGTTCTAGAGTCCCTTCAGGTTGGGAAAGTATTTTTATTTTATATATGTGTATACATATAGCTATGTTTCTGATAGTATAAAGTGATCTATGCCGTCAATTTATTAAAAGTGTACAATGATGCAAGTGGCTTTCGTATTCCTTATATTTCTGGTTAACGTCATGAGCATCCATGCTGGGACCGACTTCGATAAGACATGGACATTCACTTGTCCACATGGTATGTTAAATATCCTCCTCCAGTATTTATTGCTTTTATATTATCAACAACACAAGTGTCAAGGCTCATGCAATGATATGAACATTAGCTTAATCACGAAGTAAAAGTGAAAGAGGAAAAAATAAAGTTTTCTTCTGAAATGCGAAAATTCGTCATTTGAACTTAGGTTTTTGACCCGAGACGAAGTTGAAATGCATTGTGCGATTTGTACATACACCTCTTAGGGCCTGCTTACATGGAGCGAGATATCCCGGCTATAGGCGGGGTAAAAAGCGCATCACATTACAGGATTAGTTATTAGTCTTTCATTATATGCAGTTTTCACCTCGCCTAGCCGGGATAACCCGCTCCATGTAAACATGCCCTTATTTTTTAAACTTTGATTTCACATACATAATGTACAGTAACTTTGAATTGAAGCTGCATGCATATATAAACACGATAAAAATCCTGCAAATAGACCTTTCTTATAATGACATCAAACGCGAAATGTCTGATTATACACGAAATTTGATTGGCTCCACAAAACTATTGAGCCAATCAAACTTTGTGTAACATCAGACTTTCCACGTTTGACGTCATTATAAAAAAGGTCTATTGCCTACAACCAAAGTCACTTAATAACTTCATACCTATAATAATGCCCTAGTCCGGCTAGATTACTTTGATAGGTTGTTTTTAGCTCGAAATTGCAGTTCACAAAATCTTAATTCTTAAACATAGGACAATCTATTAATCACATCAGCAGTGTCCATAGCAACAGGCACGAAGACCGCTCGTGGACATTCAGGTGCAGATATAGCTCGAAAATTGCAGCGACATGCTACTGGACAGGATGGGTGAATGCGTACGATCAAGAGCTAATTTATCAATGTCCTAATGGAGTTATCGCGGGTATAAACTATATTGTGATATACGTGCATAAGTAATTTTCACATTGGTTGGTCGATAAAGCATGAATGTTCAAAGCTCAAAATGTTTTTTTATTAATATAATTCAGGTGTTTATTCCAAACACAGCAACAAACGTGAAGACAGACGATTTAAGTTCAGATGCTGTCGTACAAAAAAGAATTGTCAACGTGATTGTTCATGGACCGCTCATGTTAATAACTGGGATGGTTATATGAATTACAATATACCCTTGACCAAATTTCTCGTTGGAGCACAAAGCCTTCACGATAATGGAAAAGAGTAAGTCTGTGAATATTTTTCATTTTTCCACCAATGGAAGCTGGTCACAAAAATTATTGACTTCAATCATCGCTGCATGGTAGAACTCGAAGAAAGCACTTTTGATAGATTGCCTTAAAAAAACCCAAACCCGGCCAAAGAATAAAATTATAACACCCATGCATATTATATAATACCTATAAATATAAAAATTATACATTTCACTGCTTCTCTCTCTCAAGAGAACTTACTTTTCCTTGTTAAATTCAACAGCGCTGTACTGGATGTAACAAACAAACATGCATCAGACAAACATCAAACTATTATATATATCAAATGAACAACACTCTGATTTGCACTGATATTTTCACTATGATTTTAGCTATATATAATGAGTGGCCTATTTTTCCCGTTTTTAAATTATATGCATTAGTTGTCAGCGAAGATTTATGTTTCTTAATTACTGCGTAAGACATTGATATTATTTTCACGTTGATCACTTTTCTTATTCCTTCATAACCACCGCAAACTCGTATTACTAGGGCTTTATAGACCAGAGTTGAAACCCTACGTAGAGTTTTTAAATGCCCTTGATTATTACAGATGTTTAGATCGATGCTGTTTTCATACCCATGATTTTTTTATAGGGACAGAAGATGGAGATTCCTTACCTGTCGACAAAGCTGAATTCTGATCTTTTATTGTGTCCTCACTAATTCTCATATAATGAAATCATGCATGTTTAACTAAATTTTCTTAAGAATCCTTACTGCAGCATAAACGAAGAAATAGTTTTAGCTACGAAAATCTTACTTATCACAAATAAAATTTGAAAAACACAACAGGTCTTAATCACTTTCAATTATTCCTGCACCTCGGCTCGCACTTATCCTAACCGTATACGTATACCCTAAATTCATATAGAAAGCATTTGCCTGAATTTGTGGATGCAAAACCGAATTTCTTTAACTTCAGTCTTCATGTTTTATCGGTCTTTTTACTCGTTTTGATTAGCTTTACGAAGCTGAAACTTCATAACAAACAGTTTCAATTAAACTCACGCAGTGACCGATTTTAATAAGCCCGGTAATGATATTTGAATGATATCAGACTCAGACACGATTTTTATTGAACTATCAGACACGAACTATTTCAAGACATGCCTGGTATGTTTATACCAAGTACAAACGATCAATAGGGTCACACTGATTTTTTGAAGTTGCGAATCTCACCTTTCTAACCCGATATGTAAATATAATTTAAATTATCTGATAGAAACCTACTCATCTGTAATATTATGGTGTTCATTCTAATCTATGCAAATTACACAGTAGACATGATTTAGGAAAAAAAACCCATCGGGCTCGCCCGGGAATTGAACCCGGGACCTCTCGCACCCTAAGCGAGAATCATACCACTAGACCAGCGAGCCACGCTTGCTTTATAGTTTTAGAATACAATATTTATATTCACTACCAGTTGTACAACAAAGAAGTATTCACGGCAAAATTGTTGCCTGGCAACTTGGGCTGGTGGCGTGCGCCATATCAACAGGTCATATTTCACATTTTTAAATCTTGTCAAGGAACGCACGCAATAATCCTCATGTAACTCACGGGGTAAATATCATTGAAAAACCTTTTTAAAGTCTGTCAGTCAGAGTTTCAGAGATTATGATACACAGGAGAAACGTTAAGACTTTTGTGATTGTGCGACGTCAAGGTGCAATTTCAACTGAGGTCAACCCTGGGTCAATCGACAACGGGCATCAACTGTCACAACATTGACAAAAGAGCGGTTCAAATATGCTTTTCTTTGCGACGATACAATTCTTAAGCCTGGTTTCCATTTAATCGTAATTGTCGTGCATGAGTCATTTTCGCCGATGAGAAAGAGTCCGGTTGTAAATCTCTATTTGTTGACTGCACACAAATAGAAATATTTTATCACATCAGCCACCTTGACATGTTCACGACACTTAACGACTTTACGGAAACCAGGCGTAAAGGCTGTTTTCCACTTATCGCAAAATCAACTCGCGAGGTCGCTGCGAGTATTTGCATGTAACTGAAATAACTTTTTAAGGATAAAGTTCCCAAATTTCTGAGATCTGGTGTTGTATACCTTTTCAAGTGTCGATGCTGTTCCACATCGTACGTGAGACAAACCAAACGCCATCTACACACCAGAGTATCCAACACTTGGGAATTTTCCCTAACTGGAGACCGTCATCCAGTCCAGTTAACCATCATCTAGTCCAGTTAAGCGTCATCCAGTCCAGTTAACCGTCATCTAGTCCAGTTATGTCGAGCATGAACTCTATATGATAAGGCAATTCCTCCTAATGATACGGCAACTCCTCCTAGAGGAACAAATAAACCGTTCTTTTGATGCTGTTCGTGTTTAGATTTAAATGGGGTAAGAATATATTTAATATATGTAGATTCTGGTCCTATTTTAATAATATCGCTGTTATTTCGCCGTTTAACAAGATGTCGTCGTGTATGGGCGCGTTCACACGTCGCAGTTTGTACACGATTGAAGATTTAATATAATCCGGCAAAGTGCATGGAATCGGGGCGCTTAGCGAATGATCGGAGAGCGTAATTGTACAACCACCGAATGTAAACTAGGTTAATTCACGTCAAATTCACAGTTGCATGTACTACACGGAACAATGTCAAAAGCTCTTGACTGATATTATGACACATCGTCATTTAATACAAAGTGTAAGTTCCGATACCCAATATCCTCGTAAATTCTATGTACACGAAGCTAGCGAGTTCAGTGCCTCGGCGAATATTGTCGTGGGTCGAGGAATAAACCAGAAATGCCTGGAGAAACTGAAGTTAATGGAAAATGAATTTCAAGAGTGGAATCGTATTTTTAATCGCATACTATATCGCAAAGGTTTTTTACCTGAAGAAGATATATATTTAGAAGCTACATTGTGATTTTAAGATAAAATAATAATTCCCGCACAAAGATAAAATTATTGCATGCGAGTTCATTTTTTTTATTATTTGAACGTATGCATGGTTTCAGTGTGAGCAGATCTGGTAATTTTTATTACTAAATTCGGTGCATGGGATGCACAAAGGCAACCCCGTCTGATATTGATAATTACCAAACTTATACGAAGAGGGGGCATTCTAACTAGATTTGGACAGCTCTGGTCTTAAAAAATTTGCGTATATGGTCACACTGTATGGTTTACAAATGGCTCTAACAATATCAGTGTGACATATTGATCCTCGACATTTTCTCGTCCCCTTTGGACTTATTATCCTCGACCCTCGACTATTAGTAAAACTCGACGCGTGTGAATACACATATTCAAATCAGCTTACCCTTCACAAACCAAAGGTGGAGCAAACTACAAACTGCTTTAACAACCTGAAGTAAAAACATAACTATACGATAACTGGTTTTGTTACCCGCGAAAACTTTAAGAAAATTTGTTATCCAGGAAAATGGCGGAACTGAAACTCCTCGTATTGCTTGTCATCTTCCAGACTTTCACGCCTTGCTGCATTGGTGCAAAAGGTAGGCTCCAAGTTTCACTTTAGGAATTTGAAATTTAAGACGTAAAAGTGAACGACGATGGCTGATAATACAAACGTATAGCATACTCATATTAAATACCAACATATAAGACAGGCTGGCGCGGTAAATTAGGCCATAAAAGGTCTACAGCTGAGTGATTCCTACGCCAGAGCTTTACATGTTAGTAATTAAATCAGTATAATTTGTTACTAAACGTTCATCATGATCACCATTTAAAATCTTCGGGTCTTTTAATTCACCAGACCTACTGTATCCGAAATGGTGAATTACTTCGCCAAGGCCACGCGGACGTAAACTACGAGATCAGTTTATTCGGTCAGTGTTGGCGCAGAGCCGCCAAAATCTTTCCTTGTAAGAATGAGTTGTACAAAGCAGCTCTGAATGCGTTTGCAAGCAAATCATGAACTAAGAAGACGTGTAATTGTCATAAAAAAGATGTCTTAATGCAAGAATAAAGTTATAAAATTTGAGTGCAAAATGAAAGTGCTAAATTTTTCTCCTTTGCTAAAGACATCTCATCACATGACAAAGAGTGACATGTTTGCTGATTGCACATTTGAATCACCGAAGTATCGTTCAAATTGACTTTTATTTCTCCAACTTCCTTCCCTGTAATGTAGTTTATTTCCTTCACTGCATTTTTTATTATTAAGCACATGCATGTTTTCTTAAAGAGTTGTAAACAATTATAAACGCTGTGTGTCTTTCTTCTTCCGTTTAATATGAATTCTTTCCATATTGAAATATGGACAAAAATGCTTAATAGCAATCTAATTTAGTCATGTGGAGAATGCCATGCAAGAAAACTCTAAACGCTTTTATACAACTGCTTATTTAGTGCATTCGATTTTATTCCTAGTCTAGCAATTCCCCACGTTATAATTCAATACACGTTGCAAAATTTGAAACAGAATTAATAATGATAGAAATAACATATTGGGCTAATATAAGTCGTTGGCAATCACTGAATGAAAGCAATTCCTGCGGTTGTATACAGGTTTGAATTATATGGTAATATAACATTACTTGAAGCAAACACACATGTGACTGTCAGTGTCGCAGATGATCTGTCACTTTTCCTGATGTGTCCGTGGCGTGGCTAACACACGCTTTCCGACAAATATAAGTAGGCTTGTATTTGTGCATCGGTCACGTCCGGTTTGTGCACTTATACCGACATTGATCTCAACTTTTATGAATGATGCAGTATTTTGTTTTGTTTGTTCGACTTCTTTTAACTGCAACCATTTGGTACAACTTACTCGTTAACGGTCAAAAGAGAAAAGGTACCTTCATGTGGCGGGGCAAGCCAGGATTCCACAAGCCAAATGTTTAATTTTAGCAAAATTACGGAATAGTTATACGCATATGTGGTAAAGACAGATGAGATTTCGGTTGGGAAAGATAGTAAATATTTGGCATCGCGTATCACGCATAGAGATATTAATTCTCGTGAAAAAATTCCGCTTTATTACACAAAAACACGAAAGCCCTGTTCATCTGGGCGGAAGTTTACGACCAACTAAATTCTACTTTACAATTTACATATGACGAAACTTTATCCGGAAAGACGTAAAATTTTCAGTTGTGACGTATGCTCTTCCTGGTTGGCGGAACTTGGCGACAAAATTAGGAATTCGACAAAGATGCTGACTAAACATTTGAGGAAAATATTCTCCCGCTTACCGAGATTTCGCCTTTTATCAAGCGACTGAAGCGAGATCTCGGCAATTGAATTTGCAAATAAAAATCATCGCTCGGATTTACATTCCTCCACTGCCGAGAATAGACAGGAAATCATCGATACATACACAGAGATAATAATGGTCTTTCGCGGCTTATTTACTTGTCGTCTTCGTGTGTATTTTTGTCACTCTGAATTTAGTACTATATACAATATTAAACAATACCATAAAAATATTTTTTGCCATTCGAACATAAAATCCATATATCTACCCGCAACCGTGTCAGAGTTGGTAGATATGAAAATATTTGTCATTAGTGCTATCAAGAAAACAAAGAAAACAAAAGGAAAAGAAAAAGGAAACAAAGAACTAGTGTGATGTTGTTTGGCCTCAAATATGCAGCTATCTGCCAACCCTGAGCCGTGTAATATCCTATACAGGGTGTCCCAAAAAAAACGCAACCACTTAAATATGCAAGAATATTAATATATTGTTCGGGTTTGCACCATAGTTCAGCTAAAATGACTTTTAGCATTGTAAATGAAGGATTAAGAGCCATTTTCAATTCCCAGAGGTGCTTATCTATTGTGCTTTAGAGCTGTATTAATGTTCTGCATATTTAAGTGGTTGCTTTTTTTTTGGGACACCCTGTACATATACATATACACCCCTAATTAAGCATGCAGTTACAATGCGAAGAGTGTAAAGGTGTCTATAAAAAACCCATTATAGAATCTAATAGGCATATAATTTATGTTGCTCCTGTTCAATAACAAAAGATCGTGGGCCCCTGGGAGTGATTACGGTTACACGTTTATACAGGGTGTCCCAAAAAAATGTCCCCTCTATTGAAATCAAGCCTTTGTTCGAATCTGATTGCCTTAATATTATGATAAACCCAATTGAAAGCAAGACGCTTTATTTGAATGCCTCAACCTAATAAATATGCTATTTACACACTACTGCGTTGATCATGCATTCAAATTCCAACAAAAGCTTCATTTCAATAGCGGGGACTTTTTTTTGGGACACCCTGTACACCCTGTATGCTTGTACATGTACATCCGGCAGTAAATCAATTTGAAATGAAACGAAAGCGCCTTGAATGATGTACGAGCAGATTTCTTACAGTGGAAGAAATCATTGCTTGGTGTTTAAGTCAGTGTTATTACCTGGAAGAAGTAATTTCTACGTTCGAGCATTCAAATGGTATATATTAATAGTGTAAACGATTGTTATACCGACGAATATAAGTGAGAACAACGGCAGATAGTCTAAAGTTTAAGTAACTTAGAGCCTCTACACACAAGAGGTTTTGCTGTGGATAATCATAAATAACTTATGTATACACGCGGACATAAAACAAAAGGTACATGGCGGGGTTGACATCACAGCTCCCTAGGACGTAAATCAGCAGAAGCCAATTAGGGTGAACTATTTGTTGTCGAGTCGTCGAGAGGTTAGTGAAGTTAGTCGTGGACAACTATATACAGTGGATTCAGTTACTTGTGGATAAATTCGTTACTTGTAGATAACTCTTTTTCTGAGCGACAGTCGACAAGCTATAAATTATAACGTGTGTGAGACCGCCATCTTCAACTAACTTAAAAACTAATAGAACTATCTTTCACCTGAAGTTTGACACAAGATTCTTTTTAACGGTTTTTTTTAATAAGTATCATTTAAATGATTTTAAACTCAGCGTATACGGTACGACAGCGGAAAACAGCTCTTAGTCAGCTTCTGTCGATTTCGATGATGTGACTTAAAATGCAATTGTTAGCCTATATACTTAGTGTAATAATTTTATACCGATTGAAGTTAACTTTATTTTGGCACTAGATATAATAACAAATCACTTATTTATTGATATCTCGTGAAAACAGTGTGTTTCGTTGACCCTCGACCGTTCGTTGTTGCCCTCGGCTTCGCCTCGGGCCACTACGGCGGTCTCGGGTCAACAAAGCGACACACAGTTTCCCTCGGCGTCAGTAAATACAGTAGTCCCCCGCTAATTCGAACTCGCTTAACTGGAACTCCTCGCTAACTCAAACTAAATCCAGTTCGAGTTAGCGATGAACTACTGTGAGTGTTTTCAAATAAACTCTTTAGACTCGACTTGGGGTAGTTTAAAATCATACATGCAGCTGTTTAATTTATTACTTTGATTCAACCAGTTTTAAATATTAGAAATCGCCTGTCGATAATATAATTTCTTGTTCCCAATAGAGTGTTCTTCTCCGTGGAAAAATTTTGGCAATGTCTGTTATTCCAAGACTACTCAAAGTGCTACCTGGAATAATGCGAAGGAGCGATGTAAAAGCAAGGGTGGTCGACTTGCAAGAATTCATTCGTCTGCCCTCAACACATTTCTTTTTCAGACGTTTGTAACAGGAGATATTAACGCGTGGATTGGTTTGAAAAGATGTAAACATGGACCATGGTGTTATCCATATGGAACGCGTTCAGAATATTTCAAATGGGCAACAGGACAACCTGATAATGCAAAAGGGAAAGAAGATTGTGTCGCAATGTACAACACCGGATTGTGGAATGACGAAACATGCACATTCAAGAAACAAGGAATCTGCGAGAAATGTGAGTGAAATAAATAATTACACACACTAACAAATAATTGGTCTTTTTAATGTATCCTGAACACATATTAGACATGATTTTTATATACCTATCCCTGCCTCTAGTGTTGTTAAACATAGACTATAATCAAGTTTAAAACTTTGCATTTGATAGTTGTTTTTAACAACAGTAACAGCACAACCTGCCAGATGTTGAAATAGGTTCTCAGTTCTGTATATTCCGTTCAAACCTAGTTACAAACTTTCCAAATGGGTGCAAAAAAGCGCTTCAATTTCATCTCATGAATTCATAAAAGACGAACAATGTTTAGCACGCGAAATTAGAGCCTCGCCTTTTTGCTGAAGTTTATCACTGCAATTGCCGAATTTCTTTAAAACATTAGAAATCCTTTTCCATGCCCGGTATGAATTTTATTAATTGTCACGAAAACAGGGATTTAGGCGAGGGATTTAGAGACAGCAGATTATAGATGGGGATAAAGATTTCCTCATCCCAAATGCATGTATTAGTGATGACATAATTTTTATTAACGCTAAATCATTTCTTTTGAAACTACAATATTGTAGACCAGGATGAATGTGTGTTTGGAAAGCCAAAATGTCATTCTAACGCTACGTGCAGCAATACTGTTGAATCATACAATTGTGCTTGTAATGAAGGCTTTGTTGGAAATGGAAAAGTCTGCGAAGGTAGAGTGCATAGAATACGAACAGCTTATGAAGGGAACATTATGTTTTCTGGACTCGAGGCGACGCTGAGTGAAATATCGATGGTCGAGGGTCCACAAAACATAATGTTTTCTGAGTTCTCGGTAAATAAGTTTTTTATTATATACCACTTGTCAAAGAAAAATTATATTTAATACCACTTGTCAAAGCAAAGCAACGAAATAACTATTCATATAAAAGACATAATTTCAAATGGATAAACAGTCTGAAGGTCACACGTCTAGGAGCGCCTAACACGTTATCTCACTCTGCAAAGGGTCGCACTGACGACATCAACATTTCGTAACTCTCGCGTGATTCGCTCTCGACCAAAGAAATGCAACGAACACCAAAGTTTGACAAGCGGTATATAATAATCACCTTTCACATCGAGTAAAGCAGATATTCGCTCGGTGAATATGGTATTCATGATATTTATAGTTATAATATCACACGTGGCATGAAATATATTTAGGTAATGTAATTTATTTACGCTTACAGCCAGCTAGATATATTGCCAGCCATGAATTTTGCACACCCCTTCCGCAGCTCAGTTTTCTGAGCATCAAAAATGACACATTAAATTTTACGCCGTTTTGGGATAATTTTGGCTAGGAGTAATGGTTCTCCTAGCCGCTTTATTTCTGTCAAACAAAAAGATATTTATTAATACATTCCATTAAAATTCCAAATATTTATGCTCAGAAAAGTGTGAGGCACATTACCGCCAGCACCTGTATATACGCCTACTAAGATCGCCAATTAAGATATAACGGTCGTCTCTCGATATATATCAGCTACTGTAAATCATGCAATGTACATAATTGCTAGTGGAAGCTTTAGGGAGGAGGTGGGTTCAACTTTAAACGAGATCTGTCTTCTGCGATGTCACGCCTAAACTGACCGTTTGTGGTTTGGGTATTCGGTCTTGTAAGTTTTCAAATTGTTGCTGCCCATTGATGACCACCGTTCCCACATTGCGTGCATGCACTCCGTTACCTGTCGGTCTTTTAGATAGGGCAGCCAGCCCATTTTATAAGAGTTTTAGTTATCGTCGGCAAGGCGTATCCCCTTGGGGTTGCACCTGGCCTTAGTACTCTATTTATAAAATCACATCACATAAATTTCGTATTTTCTTTGTAAATGTTTTGTTTTAATATCAGCGTGTGAAAATAGTCTCAATTAGTCTGGCAAAAAATGGTGAAATATTCAGGGCAAATTTTGATGACCATATTTCAATGATCTAATTACCAATGATGTACCAATACTAATAGCATTCTCTATCACACGCGACTATGTTTAATAATGCATCCAAAGCAAATAGAGAGTTTAATTCTTTCATGAAAATCTCGATGAAACAAATCTCGAGGAAATCCAGTCAATCAATCCATACTCATTTCTTCGTATAAAAAGGAAAATCTTTTTTTTGAACGACACGTGATTATGAAATCAACGTGAAGTTACCTTCACATAAGGCTACCTTATGTGAAGGTCTATTCACAAGATTCAATTTTGTTGCATCTAATTCACTTCTGATGGATGTTTTATATTCTGTTGTCTTGTCTTGTGTATCAGCAGCAAATCCATTGAAGCCAATGCACTACGGCTTCATCGATAGCCGACTATATTCCATACGTCAGAAGTGGTTTGGATCCAAGAGTCCTGTTATTTTCAAGGTTTATTTGCGGCATTAAACATTAATTGGATATTGCATGTCTAAATTACCATTATTTTGAACTTCAACAATAGATCAGGATGAATGTGCGTTGAAGACTCACGGATGTCACTCTTACGCCACGTGTCACAATACCATTGGATCATACACATGTTATTGTAATAAAGGATTTACAGGAAATGGGACAGTTTGTGAAGGTAAAGAGTGCGACCCGAGGTACAATGTTCCCTTTTCATACCAGAATTCGTACATATATTCCTGTAATCGCATCGCAAATATGGTAATTTTTCGTTTAATCCCCCGTGTTGGGAAAATCATTTTCTAATTTTTTTTCAAAATCCACATTGTGGAAAGAGCATGGAAGCTGGTTGGAAATAGTATGAAAATTTATAATATCAGTAATTCCATTTTCATATACTATAGATATAGAATGGATATGGTATGGATAGAGTATGGATATAGTGTGGATATAGTATTGATATAGTCAGGGGCGCCGTGGCCGGGGGGGGGGCAGGGGGGGCCATGCCCCCCCCCAGGATTCAAACCTGTCGGAAATTTACGAACATTGCATGTTGTCGGAGTATATCAATCATAACAGAGACTAAGCTATTTTTTGCATTTGTGGCTGTGTTATGCTGAACAACCCAAAAGTATTTGAACTATCAGAAAATAGACGCGGTTATTTCTAATATTATACGGTACGACACTACCTCAAGTTTTTATTAGACTGTTGTCGCGCAGGCTAAACTAGCTTTTTCTTCCGAACGTTTTCGGTTTCCGATAAACATGCATAGTTTCTATTAATGTGACATTACGCAAGGAATGTAATTTTCGAAATGTCGGAGATTGGCGCGATAAAATCGCGATGAATGGCCATGTATCTTTGACCGCATTTATTGTTCAGTGAGTTTATACAGTTTATTGCATTGATATGGTGACCGTCTAAAGAAACACCAGCATGTCCCGTATCAGAATGCTGGAGCTACAGCAAATCCTTTTCAAGTTTATAGTACTTTTAGTCAAACGGTTCCTGAAGTTTTTAAAAGATAAAGTACCGCGATAGTACACCGGAAGAAGTAAACTGATGAGAGGATGGAAGCATTTGCGAATATGTTTATATTTTGGTTATAAACAAATGTTGCGTATAGAATACGCTGTATGCTCATCCACTAAGATTACAAAGCTATAATAGAGTATCATGAAATAACGTATCGCGTTATTTTTTAATGCATGTGGATTAGAAATCTCTGTAATACAGTTTTCCCACAAACAGTTAACTGTATCAAAAATTATTCAACTACTCAATTGAAAAGCGTGTGTAAAACGTGAATATTTATCGGTCATATTCATTGTGCATGAAGCGTCAATTTAAATTAGTAGACGTAGCTCGTGATCTTTGTCATAGCAAATGCATGCGCGTCCTTGCCCAAAACCCCCTGTCAGTTTTGTCAATATTCGTTACTTTTTTATTATAAAGATGTCGGAAAAAAAGTGCTTGTTGGAATAATGTTGCCTTTGGCCACCCCTACATTAGCACACCCACGGCGCCCCTGTGGATATAGTATGGATATAGCGCGGATGTAGAGTGGATATAGTATGGATATAGTGTGGATATAGTTGGGATATAGTATGGATGTAGTGTGGGTAAAGCAAATTTCCATAGTAAAGAGCCAATGTGAGCAAAAATATTTTACTGATAATTTTACTAATAATAACTGTAAACATGCAAGAATTCGGTACTTATGGTCTAAAATAGCCATAACTTGTCCAGAAGGAAGATCAAGGGGTGCGCGTAGCATGTTGGGAAAACTTAAACCTTTCTCTACCTAAACCTTTCTCTTCCAAAACCTTTCTTTTCCAATAAATGAAATTTACCCGAGCCTCATGCATATGTAATAAACCCTATCCACCTATTTGTTCAAAACTAAATTCTACAATCTGTTCTAGACGTGGACGAGTGTGCGTTGGAGACCCACTATTGCCATTATGAAGCCACATGTAACAATACCATTGGTTCATACACATGTGTATGTAATGAAGGATTTTCAGGAAATGGAACTATTTGCGAAGGTACATTGCAAAAAGTTCAGCGTTGCATTTAATTGAAAATATCGGCATCATAAAAATTTAAGCAACACTGCTACCTATATCTGTTGTGCTTTACCTTTCTGACTTTACCGGAACATTGTCAATAAGACAATTGCACGGGCTGAAATACCGATTGTTAAAACCTTTGTGTTTATAGCAAACCGATGTCCATCAGCGTCCTGGACAAGTTATGGCAGCAACTGCTATCGTTTGAATTCCAATGCTCTAACCATGCAGGGTGCGAGCGACTATTGTGACAGCATTGCCGGACAGCTTGTCAGACTTACGGGGGAAGATCTCAAAAACTTTCTTGTTCAAACGTACGCAAAGGACATCAAAACAAGGTTTTGGATTGGTTTGCAGAAGTGTAAAAATGGATGGTGTTATCTTGATGGGAAGAAAACGATTTACACCAATTGGGAAAGAGGAGAACCGAATAATGCAGGAGGAAGTGAAACTTGCGTTGAGATGTTCAGAAATGGGCGATGGAATGACAATCCATGTTATCACAAATACCCATCTATATGCGAAACCAGTAAGTCATTATTGAAAATTATCACATTTCGAAATTATAATTATCAACGAATAACTGGCAATTAAATCTTTTCTTTTGATTTCCCACTCAGACATCAACGAGTGTCATTACAGATGTCATCATAATGCAACATGCAACAAAACCATCGGATCATACACTTGTGTTTGTAACGAAGGATTCACAGGAAATGGAACCGTTTGTGAAGGTATGGTAGGTCAGTATTACTATAGTCTATCGTGGCGTACTACATTGCATGTTGATGCCACGTCTAACAGTACCATTGAATTGGATCATACACATGTACATGTAAAGAAGGATTTACATTAAACGGAAACATTTTCAAAGGTTTATTAACGTCAGAAAAAGTACACAGTTATCTACATGTTGGGTCCTATCTATCAAACACTTAAAAATTAAAACCTTAGATGTAGATGAATGCGCATTGGAAACCCATACATGTGACTTGGATGCCACGTGTAACAATACCATTGGATCATACACATGTACATGTAAAGATGGATTTACAGGAAATGGGACCTCGTGCAAAGGTATGTAATGCAAAGTAAATTTATATTTACTTGCGAGGTACTGATTGTTATTGAACATTAATTGATCGCGTGGCGTAGCGACAGCGATCTATAGTTTCGGCTTGGATTTTTTTTTATTATTTTTTTCCTCTCGGGTCGACCCCCAGCGTCGCTAGCTGCAGGCCATATCACCCTAATCGGGAACCTGCGCACAGGTAAGTTGCTAGTTATATCACGTGTTGTATTCACTTTGGGCATATTTCGTTTCACCTTCGAACTTCGAAGCAGTAAAGCAGAATCAATAAAGCGATCAAAATGTTAGCAAGTGCTATCTTTATCTTTACACTCATTACACATACAACTAACTGCACACGCCGAGCAGAGTAAGCCTGCACTAAAGGATTTCAAGCAGTTTTGAAGGGCTGTTGTGTGTTTCTCCTGCTTTCAACATGCGACTATAGTTCGGTATATTGTTCATTTTTATTATTAAGAACATTCATGACACAAAATTTGCATAGCTGGGCTGGCTACGCCGCTGTAAACGACGCGATCATATAACGCCTAGTAGGCGTCTTGTTCAAAACTAAAACCTTGAACGACGATGAATGTCTATGGAACCCTATCTAGATCACTTTAAAGCCACGTGCAACAATGTCATCGGATCATACTTGATGTACTTGATTACAATAATTTTAAAAACTTTAACCTTAGATGTAGATGAATGTGCTTTGGAAACCCATACATGCGACTTCGATGCTACATGACACAATACTATTGGATCATACAAATGTACATGTGAAGAAGGATTTACAGGAAACGGAACCTCGTGTATGGGTATGTCATGCATTTTAAATGTATATTTACTTGCGAGGTACTGATAATTGAACGGTAATTCAAAATTAAAACCTTAGAAGAAAATGAATGTGTATGGAATCCAATGGAGATCACTTTAAAGCCTCGTTTATATCATTGTACCATAGTTATAATGTTCTTCTTATCACATGCTTTTACTTGATTACAATAATTTTGAAAATTTTGACTATAGATGTAGACGAATGTGCTTTGGAAACCCATGCATGTGATTTGGATGCAACGTGTAACAATACTATTGGATCATACACATGTGCATGTAAAGAAGGATTTACTGGAAATGGGACAAAATGTGAAGGTATACTAAGACTTTAACAGATTACGAGCTTCCCATGACAACGATCATCTTACATACTTGAAACTGAACATTTAGTATATTTTGCTAATTTGAAATGCCAGACGAAGATGAATGCGCTTTGGAAACCCATACATGTGACTTGGATGCAACGTGTAACAATACCATTGGATCATACACATGTACATGTAAAGATGGATTTACAGGAAATGGGACCTCGTGTATAGGTATGTAAAGCAAAGTAAATTTATATTTACTGATATTTTACCTGATTACAATAATTTTGAAAATTTTAACTTTAGATGAAAATGAATGTGCTTTGGAAACCCATACATGTGACTTCGATGCCACGTGTAACAATACTATTGGATCATACACATGTACATGTAAAGATGGATTTACAGGAAACGGAACAAAATGTGAAGGTATAGTTAGACGCAAACAAATTACAAGCATCACATCACGGCTTACGTACTTGGAACTGAACATTTAATGTATTTTTCCAATCCAAAATGCTAGACGAGGATGAATGTGCTTTGGAAACCCATACATGTGATTTGGATGCCATGTGTAACAATACCATTGGATCATACACATGTACATGTAAAGAAGGATTTACAGGAAACGGGACCTCGTGCAAAGGTATGTAATGCAAAGTGAATTTAAATTTACTTGCGAGGTACTGATTATTATTGAACATTATATCAAAACTAAACCTTGAACGACAATGAATGTGTATGGAACCCTATAGAGATCACTTTAAAGCTACGTGTAACAATGTCATCGGGTCATAGTTATAATGTTATGCTTTTTACATGCTTTTACCCGATTACAATAATTTTGAAAATTTTGACTTTAGATGAAAATGAATGTGCTTTGGAAACCCATACATGTCACTTGGATGCCACGTGTAACAATACCATTGGATCATACACATGTGCATGTGAAGAAGGATTTACAGGAAACGGGACCTCGTGCAAAGGTATGTAAATTGCAAAGTAAATTGATATCTACTTGCGAGGTACTGATTATTATTGAACAACATTGATTGAAAACTAAAACGGTAAAACAGTAAAACCTTAAACCAGTGGTGTACCGGGAACGAAAATGGGGGGGGGCAGGGGGTCACATATTTATATATTTATGTTAACAGACCTGCTAAGACAATGGATTTGAAAACAAATTAATCTTCCACAACATGAATATATGAATATGTGCCCCCCAATTACCGTCACCCGTACCGCGCCACTGCCTTAAACGAGGATGAATGTGTATGGAACCCTATGGAAATCACTTTAAAGTCATGCGGTGTAACAATACCACACTGGATCATAGTTGAAATGCTCTACTTAATTTCCACATGCTTTTATTTGATTACCCGTAATTTCGAAAATTTTAACCTTAGATGAAGATGAATGTGCTTTGGAAACGCATACATGTCACTTCGATGCTACATGTAACAATACTATTGGATCATACACATGTACATGTGAAGAAGGATTTACAGGAAATGGGACAAAATGTGAAGGTTTGTTTAAACGTCAGCAAAAGTACATGGTTATCTACATGTTGGATCTACATGTTTATCAGACACTTAAAAATTACAAACTTAGATGAAGATGAATGTGCTTTGGAAACCCATACATGTGACTTGGATGCAACGTGTAACAATACCATTGGATCATACACATGTACATGTGAAGAAGGATTTATAGGAAACGGAACCTCGTGTATAGGTATTTCATGCATTTTAAATGTATATTTACTTGCGAGGTACTGATTATCATTGAACAGCAATTCAAAACTAAAACCTTAGAAGAATGTAAAAGTTTATGGAACCCTATGGAGACCACTTTAAAGTCACGCGTATGTCATTGGATCATAGTTATAATGTTCTTTTTTTCACATGCTTCTGCTTCATTACAATAATTTTGAAAATTGTAACTTTAGATGAAGATGAATGCGCTTTGGAAACCCATACATGTCACTTGGATGCTACGTGTAACAATACCATTGGATCATACACATGTACATGTAAGGAAGGATTTACAGGAAACGGGACCTCGTGCAAAGGTATGAAATGCAAAATAAATTTATATTTACTTGCGAGGTGCTGATTTTTATTGAGCAGTAATTCAAAACTAAAACCTTGAATGACGGTGAATGTGTATGGAGCCCTATGGAGATCACTTTAAAGCCACGTGTAACAACGTCATTTGATCATAGTTATAATGGTTTTTTTGACATGCTTTTACCGGATTACAATAATTTTTGAAAATTTGAATTTTAGATGAAGATGAATGTGCGTTGGAAACCCATACATGTCACTTGGATGCCACGTGTAACAATACCATGGGATCATACAAATGTACATGTGAAGAAGGATTCACAGGAAACGGGACCTCGTGCAAAGGTATGAAATGCAAAGTAAATTTATATTTACTGGCGAGGTACTGATTATTATTGAACATTAATTCAAAACTAAAACTTTTAACGACGATAACTGTGCATGGAACCCTATGGAGATCACTTTAAAGCCACGTGTAACAACGTCATTGGATCATAGTTATAATGGTTTTTTTGACATGCTTTTACCGGATTACAATAATTTTTGAAAATTTGAATTTTAGATGAAGATGAATGTGCTTTGGAAACCCATACATGTGACTTGGATGCAACGTGTAACAATACCATTGGATCATACACATGTACATGTGAAGAAGGATTTGTAGGAAACGGAACCTCGTGTATAGGTATTTCATGCATTTTAAATGTATATTTACTTGCGAGGTACTGATTATCATTGAACAGCAATTCAAAACTAAAACCTTAGAAGAATGTAAAAGTTTATGGAACCCTATGGAGACCACTTTAAAGTCACGCGTATGTCATTGGATCATAGTTATAATTTAACAATTAAACGAGACTTACCTTAAGTTGAAGTTTGATTATAATTCTACCAAATTATTTTAGTACAGAAGGGTTAACATGAGATGCGCACGCACCGCCGTATGATCAGTTATTAAAACAAAACAACATTATTGTTGATCGTAAACACATCGATCAGTATAGGTGAATACGAGCTTGGTTGACATATCGATGAAGAGTAAGGGATGGGTTGGGTATAACTGGGCATGTTAACCCTTCTGTACTAAAATAATTTGGTAGAATTATAATCAAACTTCAACTTAAGGTAAGTCTCGTTTAATTGTTAAATTCTACCAAATCATTACGTACATCCGGGCTAACATGAGACTTCAAAGCACAAAACACAAATGTTACCAATGACAATATTAATGAGACTTCATTAACATACACATCATGATATGAAATAAATTACATAATGTGACACACTAGAAATTAGCCTAACACTGCTTTACTCATCTGATCCGTAATAGCGACAGGCCTCTTATAGAATATACGAAAAGTCGATTCGTCAGTCCAACCCGCAGTTTTTAGGATTACATCCGCCGAAAAAAGCGGAAGCTTTACTGGTGGACGCACTTCGCGTACTATGAGCCGAGAATGTTTGAGTATCTATACCCGCATCGTGTAACAATACTTTGATCCACCGATCAATAGTACTAGATGTAACAGCTTGATAAGGTTTGATGTAAGAAATCAACAGTTTCTGTGAAGTTCTGAGTGTTGCAGTTCGAAGCAGATAACACTGTAAAGTTGTATATACACACAATTCCGGGGCAGTGTATTTATAAAGACGAAGAGTTCCATAAACATTTCCTGGTCGGTCTTGTTTGATATGTTCTGTAAGCTTGAAACTAAAACAGTTGTGATCTCGCTGGATATTGCCTGGAGACATGTCCAGATAT
The DNA here is from genome assembly GCF_004324835.1 of Dendronephthya gigantea. Lineage (NCBI taxonomy): Eukaryota > Metazoa > Cnidaria > Anthozoa > Malacalcyonacea > Nephtheidae > Dendronephthya > Dendronephthya gigantea. The sequence goes on from NW_021163117.1 coordinate 221,075, forward strand.
GTTAGTGTTTGGCATCGTTGTCCGGTTGTAAGCGCAATAAACATGACTAACTTAAGAGTAAGACTCTTCAAGGTAATCGTTTCTAAAGGCCACAAGGTTTTTAAGAAAAGTAACACTTTGTCAACTGGCCAGATCGTGTTATACTTTGGAACAGGTTTGGCTTGGTTGAAAACACCTTTAAGATATCTACACACAAGAGGGCGTTGTCCTACTGGGTTAATATGATTACCAGCAGCATTTACGTCTAGGCTGGAGATCGCAGATTGCGCAATGTTGAGGGTCGAATACCCTAAAACTTGTCCCAATAAAGTTTGTAAGAATTGAAGAACGTACTTTACAGAGAGGTGCAAAGGATCAATTCCTTGTTCACGACAAAAACAAAACCACTTGTTGATGTAGACGCTGTATTGTTTATTAGTAGATTCTCGCCAGGAGGACATGAGGACGTTGACAATGTCTGCTGGAAGTCCCGAACTTTGCAGGCGTTCCCTGATAATTTGCATACCAATAGGTTTAATCTGTTGTGTAACGGGTGTGGAGTCGTCAGCGTAGGATGAACCAATGTGCGACTGTTGGCGTTGACTATCCGCGGAGTGTCGATTAATAGATGAAGGATTTGAGAAAACACGGGTTTGGTTGGCCATAATGGAATGACAAGTATTCCTGAGGCTTGTTCCAGGATTATCTTCTGTACACACCTAGCCAAAAGACAAAATGGAGGAAAAGCATAAAAATATATATCCGACCATATGATGCTAAACGCATCTACAAATTTGGCCTGTGGATCGGGTTTCCAAGCAACATAATCTGGGGTCTGACAATTAAGTCGACTGGCGAATATGTCGAGTTGTGGTTGCCCAAATATACTAACGATTTTGCAAAAGACGTGTCTCGAAAGCATCCACTCAAGGTCTAGATTAAACTCACGAGACAAATGATCAGCAGTAACATTTGAAACTCCAGGAAGGTGTGCTGCTGAAAGCCATATGTTACGCTCAATTGCCCATTGCCATATATCCTGAGCAAGAGCATTACACTCAACAGACTTAGAGCCTCCCATGGCCGAAATATAGTTTACCGCAGTAGTATTGTCACACATTATTTTAATATGAATGTTGGACTTTGAACTAAATAAGGACAACAATGCAAATTTTATTGCTAACAATTCAAGAATATTGATATGGAGAGCTGATTCTGATGTAGACCAAAGCCCAGCAGTTTCGCCCCCTCAGAGAGCTTGGCACCCCATCCCAGTTTAGAAGCATCAGTGTAAAGAACAGAATCTGGTGGGGGATGAGTAATTTGTTTGACGGCTGAATGAATGTTGCCCAGCCACCATTGCACTTCAGATATGCTAGACTGAGAAAGAGTCATTTTACATCAAAGTTACCCGAACACAATCTAAGATGATGCTCTTTGTCTGCTACTAAACACCGGTAATGCAATGGACCAAACTCAACTCCCGGAAACGAAGACACCAATTTTCCTATAAATGATGCCACTTCACGGATGTAATTTGCTTCCCTGCTGAATGACAGACATGCACAAGTATGTAATTTGTTTCTTTTTCTATCAGAAAGACTCACAGTCATATTAATAGAATTAATGATAAAACCTAAAAATTCTATTGTTTGAGTTGGAACAATGACAGATTTGTCAGGATGAACTCTAAATCCTAACTTTCGAAAAAGCTCAATGGCATGCAATGTGGTTTCCGCACAATCTGAGGCCGAAATACCAATATAAAGAGAATCATCAATATAATTGAGGCAGACATGGCCAAACTGCCTCCGTAAAGTTGCAAAAATAGGTTTCATGACCTTAGTAAATATCCGAGGACTACTTGATAGTCCCATGGGCAAACATGTAAATGTATACAATATATTTTTCCAATAAAATTTCAAATATTTTTGATGTTCCTCAGCAATTGGAATTGAATAATAGGCATCTTTTAGGTCGAGAGTTGACATGAAACACCCCGGCTGTACAAGTTGAATTGCTGTCTGCAAGGTATCCAATTTAAAATGATGGTAGGATACAGACTCGTTTAGGCGTTTCAGATTAAAAATGACTCTATGCGACCCATCTTTTTTAGGGGTAACAAAAATCGGGGACACAATATCACCTGGGGTTGGAACAGAAGATTTGATAATGCCTTTACTTAAAAATGTTCCGATCTCATTGTCAATGACATGTTTTTCAGTTGGACTGAAAGAGTTACAATGACGAGTCGAATTAATCACAGGATCAGGTATCTGATCAAAGTCAATATGACAATGTGATATCGCATCCAAAATAAATGGATCACTGGTAATATCAGTCCACTCGTGGACACAATATTTTATACCCCCAGCTCTGAAAGGTGGTTGCTTTGAAATAAGATCTACACACAATTTACATAATTTACTTACTTCAGCACACATAGGCGTTACATTTTGTTCTTGGTGGATCGGAACGGGGGGAGGTGGTTTCGATTGATTCCGGCCTGCCCCCAAAAAAGGACGAGACTGTCCGGTATTTCTTAATCCAGAACGGTTTGAATCCGAACGAGACTGGGGACGTGACATTGACGAGACCTGTAGGGCACAAAACGTTGCTTCTGATGAACTTTCATACTCAACTTGTTGGCCTTAGATAATTCCTCCATTCTTTATTGAGCTCATCTCCAAACAAAAATGTAAAATAGGTGTCGAAGGATTGCACAAGGCTCGAAACTGCTTATTCAGGTCTGGGCGGAGTGAATCTCTTCTTTTTAAGTTGACATCCCTATTGGCAGCGAGCAACAGGACAATAGCATGGATGAGCGTATCCATTGGTCGCCCTTGCATCTCACTACAGAGTTGGACGAGTGCGTAAATGCCCCCCATTAAGAGGCCCTGGGATTTCTGAGAGGCAGAATCTGAATTTCTCGTTTCTTGGCGGAGCTGCTGCCAGATTTGCTTGTTAATCTTTGGTGGTAACAAATATGGGCAATTCTCTGGCCGAAGGTATTTTTCTTGAAGCTGGTTGAGTTTCTCCTTGGGCACTTTGTCATTTATCAAACCATTGATTAACTCAGCTAAATCACTATTCACGGCTGCTGCCGTTTTTTCCGCTGTACTGAATTCCAAAGTAAGGGCTTTGACTCCCTTGGTATCCGTAGACGTCCCAGGAGTAGCCAATTGATCGATTTGAGCGATTATCGACGCCCGAGAGCTGGTCTCCTCTGCTCACTCAGATGACTGTGTCATAGAAATATTATCATCTTCTATAGGTGGAATTTCTTAATCAACAACTTCAAAATCGGTATAGATTTTGTCGATGGACTGCTTGACTTCAACTAGGATATCCTGCTTTGTCTCAGTTAACAGGTCAGAGAACAAAGCTTTCATTTGTGAGAGAGAAGGCATTGATTCGGAACTAGTATTTTGACTCTCCGTCATTTCTAGGTATAAATCAGAAATTTCAGAATTTCAACCAGAGTAAATAGCGTGGACACGTCCACAGTAGTTTGCTTTTCTCACAACGGTATAAACGCGTTATACCAAACACAATAGGATACACAAGGTATCCGACTGAGAGTTATAGCCAACGACGCGTCGCTGAAACCATTCAAGTGTAACTCGCTACACTGCAAAATTTAAATAGAACTTCAAAGCTTAGCTTGATTTCTGTATTAGGAGATAGTTTGGAATTAACGTCCAAATACTACCGTAATGTAAAATCCGCTTGACTGAATGCAAGCGATTACCAAGAATACTTACCTAAGATGGAAGAAAATCGTAACATAAAAGGGAAAACAAATTTCAAGCGACTGACCACCACAGCAAGGTGAAGTACACTGATCATACGGCGGTGCGTGCGCATCTCATGTTAGCCCGGATGTACGTAATGATTTGGTAGAATGTTCTTTTTTTCACATGCTTCTACTTCATTACAATAATTTTGAAAATGGTAACTTTAGATGAAGATGAATGCGCTTTGGAAACCCATACATGTCACTTGGACGCCACGTGTAACAATACCATTGGATCATACACATGTACATGTAAGGAAGGATTTACAGGAAACGGGACCTCGTGCAAAGGTATGAAATGCAAAATAAATTTATATTTACTTGCGAGGTGCTGATTTTTATTGAGCAGTAATTCAAAACTAAAACCTTGAATGACGGTGAATGTGTATGGAGCCCTATGGAGATCACTTTAAAGCCACGTGTAACAACGTCATTGGATCATAGTTATAATGGTTTTTTTGACATGCTTTTACCGGATTACAATAATTTTTGAAAATTTGAATTTTAGATGAAGATGAATGTGCTTTGGAAACCCATACATGTCACTTGGATGCCACGTGTAACAATACCATGGGATCATACACATGTACATGTGAAGAAGGATTCACAGGAAACGGGACCTCGTGCAAAGGTATGAAATGCAAAGTAAATTTATATTTACTGGCGAGGTACTGATTATTATTGAACATTAATTCAAAACTAAAAGCTTGAACGACGATGAATGTGTGTGGAACCCTATGGACATCACTTTAAAGCCACGTGTAACAACGTCATTAGATCATAGTTATAGTATTCTTTTTTTCACATGCTTTTACCTGATTATAAAAATTTTGAAAATTCTAACTTTAGATGAAGATGAATGTTCTTTGGAAACCCATACATGTCACTTTAATGCCACGTGTAACAATACCATTGGATCATACACATGTATATGTGAAGAAGGATTTACAGGAAATGGAACAAAATGTGAAGGTATAGTAAGACGTTAGCAGATTACGAGCGTGATAAATCGTTTATAAAGTGATAAAAGAGAAAAGTTTTGCATCTAATGACAATGTCCAATCAATAATTGTGTACATCTCTAAACTGATAACATTTGAGTAATTTCTGCCTCATATTCCTATCCAATTACATTTTTTGAAAACAGTCAGTTCTCATTGCCAATATGCTTTCTTTAAACAGGCCTAAAGTTATCGGTAAAACCGGGAGGTTGCACCCCTATAGTTAAGATAATCACTTTACGGAACAAAAACAAAACATGTAACAGACTGTACTACACAGATCTGTTACAAGAATTTATTTTTACACACTGTACCTTAAATGGTGAATTCAAGGTAGGAATGGAACAATGTGAAAAGGTGGGCTTTATTACACGTGTGCATCCTTGAATGACTTTTTAGAAACTACAAAGTTCGACGATGATGAATGTAAGTTGAAAAATTACACATGCCACTCTGATGCCACGTGCAGCAGCACCAACGGATCATTCATCTGTACTTGCATCAAAGGATTTACAGGAAATGGAACGGTTTGCAAAGGTAGAGTAAAACGCCTTCAATTTTTGACGAAGAAGAATTTTGGTTGGAAAGAAACAAATGTATTGTTAGGCCATGCTTAGAGATACCACCAGAACGTACAGGGTCTAATTTTTCTAAAAAGTAATTTGTCTGCAAACCTAAGTGAGGATAAAAACTACTTAGAGGCGCACAAGTACTACTATAGAAAAAAGGTCCTTATCTAGTCTTTTTTCGTGACTAGTACGTCTTTTTGCGCACTTCTTCATGGAAAACCTGTTAAAACATCCAGTTTTAAATAATATTTTTTGCATCGGGAAATGCTTGAAGTATCAATAGAGTTACAAATAATATTATTAACAGATATTTGTTTTAAATCTTACAACAATAGACGTGGATGAATGTGCGTTGAAGACTCACACATGTCATCGTCAAGCCACGTGCAACAATACTTTTGGATCCTACATCTGTACTTGTGATCAAGGATGGACAGGTGATGGAAAGAGTTGCAAAGGTACAGTTCACAAACTAACTATGCTTTAAGATACTGGTTGTTAAGTTAAAAGCCGATAAAGCTGATTGTTGCATATTTTCTTAATAATGTGAGGCTGACATCGTGTGAAATATAATTTAATCCCGGACCACAATAGTTTAGATATTGCCAAAATCTTCTGTAGTTTTATAGTAGTTTTAATATCAAACTCGAGTCTAAATGAATTTGTAATTGAGCTACAACACATTCCACAGTACTTTCATAGGAAAAAGGAACATATAATTCCATTTATATATATGATAATTTATTTAAGTCGAAAGTTTGAAATTTTAATGTTTTTGGCAGTTATTCATATCAGTTTCCGGATGTATATTTTGACAAAGATCATCTCTCTTAATTCGAATTGCATAACTGTCTATTATTTCTATAATAACTATTTACACGCCTTTACTGAATACAGTATTTTTGAAAATTGAAACTTACGTTAGACGAAGATGAATGTGCTCTGGGAACACAAAGTTGTCACCTTCATGCTATTTGTCAGAATACCATTGGATCATACACCTGTATTTGTAAAGATGGGTTTTCAGGAAATGGAACGTTTTGCAAAGGTATTACTTTTTAACATTTTTGGGTGTATAATCTTGGCTGAAAGGCCGAAAACTGGTTGCCTACACGAGCTACCTACAATCCTGGTTAAAACTTTGAAGACACTCAATGTTAATTGACACTACAGTCGACAAGAGTCGAGGGATTTATTTTAAAATTATCGCCTGTTCTGCCACAACAAATCAATGTTGAGTGATGTGTCAAAACTCATTCAAGCATTTAGCATTAGACTCAACATTGATTAGGGGCACAGAAATGTTGATGTTTTGCGTAAAAAAACTTCAAATCATTCAGTGTGTAGTCGATGGTTTTACAGGAAATGGGACAGGAAATGAAATGAAACTCATAATCACTTTCACGTAATAAAGTATTTAGTTTAGAGAACGCATTGCATTGTTTAGGATTCCATCCAATCTGTTTCTCGGCGAGAGACACGTTGCATAGCAAGTTCAGCGTTGGAATGCTGGATAGACTGGATGAAGAGGTAAGAGATAAAATTATATTTCTTCACATTTTTTATCTATTAGTTTGAAAAACGAGGCCATAGCCCATAAACGAGTTCTCCCAAACTTCCACAAGTGTTTCTATAACTGTATATAAACACAGGAAAAAATGTTTTCTATTTCTTCTATAATATACTCAAAAAACGATTTTGTTCAAATATTATAATTCGATTCAATTACAAATTCTCATTACATTACTTCGCTTGTCAAGTTAGGCGGGAAAAGTCCTGTGTTTCTTTACAGTTATAGAAACACGCTTCTCGACCAATCAGCACGCACGCACTATAAAAGTCTTAATTGATTGGTAACATTGGTTCATGATTCATGTTCAAGGCATACGAACTCTATCGTAAAGACAAATCCACTGAAGACCGCAAAAACGTCGCACAGGAGATTATCAAAGATCTGACCTGCGTAACAAATCTTGACGCAGTCACGGGTAAAACAAGCCAAATGAACGAACAAAATTTAACTGAAGCGGTCCGAATACTTCAAAAAATAGTTAATCTGAACATTTCTGATCTTGATGTTTTGGGTCCTGTAAACAATATATTGGATCCTAGGAATGCAGATGCTTGGAGAACTATGAAGGTAAGAAAATTAGAAATAGCAAATGCGATTTGTAGCATTCTGGGCGATGTTTTTATTGAAATTGTGTATCGATCGAAAATGCCCGATTTTACAAGAAAAAGCATTGCAAACCGTGAAACCTTGTTTGTCGGAAGAAGAAAAGCGCTCTTATTCTAATTTGTTTTCAAAGTTTTGCGATGATGTAATCTTACTAAGGCTCACAGGGCCATGGTTATTTCGGAGATTGGATTGGGTTATCCTTTTGCTTGATGCAATATTTTATATCGATTCCTACCTTCTGTACTAACCTTTGATTCATTTCGTTATCAAAAGGACGGAAAATTAATCGGCGATCTGGTAATGACACTGCAAAATTATGCAACTCAGCAAGGAGAAGCCTTAAAAAACGATGCATCTACTTCTGCTATATTTTATAACCGTTCAAACATCCAGTTACGCGTTGAATACACAAACCAAAGTCAATTGACGCCAGAAAGAGGAATTTTTAATTTTCCAAATGCATCCTTTGTTCTTTCACCTGATGCACTTGCTAAAGATTCTGGTGCTGTGGTCGCCGTTGTTTGGTATAAAACATTGAACAGCTTTCTAACGGACGGTTTAGATGATAAAGATGATATTAATGGTATCATAAATAGCACAATCATCAGCGCAAGTGTTCAACCTCATCCAATGAAGAATCTGGAAGAACCTGTTCGAATCAGCTGGGACACAAAAGAATCAACAAAGAAGGTCGGTTGTCTTTTATCACAACAATATTCGTATCAATGGTTTAGATAAATTTACCTTTCATTTTCACATTTTAGGATTCTTTTACCGATTTATTTTCTATCCTTCTAATTCAAAATTTTTAAAATTAGATATATTGAGATTATGCAGTATTATGCAATATTATTGTCTGGACAAGTATAAAATACTCTATCCCGTTACCCTCAAACCATACTCTGTATGCTCGAAAGTCGTCAAAGCCTTAAATATATCGACCAAATTTTACTCTTTCCGGAATTTATTGCGGAGAAGGAGGTATAGTTCGTCCCCTGAAAAATTCCAGGCTTCGTGATAGTGTATCAATCCATTGTCCTGGCCTAACGCTAGTCTTCACTTCAATTTTGAAACGATATCCAAAATTTTTCAAAGATGGCGGTGATAGTGACAATATTCTCTAAATAGACCTTTTCGGCTTGCATACAAATTAACTATTTCAGATGTTGTGACCATGGAATTGCCAATAAAACTTTCAGGCCATTTGACTTGAAGTGGATTAATTTGCATACAAGCTGAAAATGCCTATTGAATTTAGTAAAATAAATTAAAGGCATGGAATATGATAAAAATAAGAATAAGTAAAGTAAGCAATGTGAAAATTATGAAATACTACTAGAAATAATTAGAAATGGAAATATTGTGTGTTGCAGAACAGAAAATGTGCTCACTGGAATCCTGAATTAAGTGAAAGTGGATGGAAAACAGCTGCATGTGAAGAGGTGTTTGATGAGTCAAATAATCACCGCATTACATGTGAATGTCAGGAGCTGGCAGCCTTCGCTTTTGTAGAAATTTTCAGAAATTTGGTAAGATCAAATTAACCTTTATTTTTCCTATTAATTTGTTGTTTCTTAAGAACGCAGAAAGAAAAGTTGAATTGACTTGATCACACATCCAATTTTTAAAATATAATTATTTCGACACGTGATAAAAAAAAACACTGAATGCGGGGATACTAAGTGGATACTTGTGTGGATATCAAGTGGACACTTAGATAAATATAACGTCACTCTAGGCATTCCATGGAGGACAAATTAACTTTGTTTTGATTTAACACATATATTCAAAAGCCAATCTCGATTTGAATCAGACATCCTGTACCATGCGTCCTAAATTTTTTTTACTACAATTTTTTTTTACTATAATTTTTCTACGATTTACTTATCTTTTGATAAACACCTTGGGAATTATTTCTTTTTTCTCGGATAAGTAATGAACGAGTGATCCTTCAATTCATATCGCTGCTTTGTTTTGGCGAAAAGTTACCAGGCGTGTAACCCAGTGTATACCTATATGCTTGCCAATGTTTATCTGTTTCAGTTGTGAAACCAACCGTTGCGCCCTTCCCCCCAATATTTGTCTACGCAATCGCTGTCTTCACTTCTTATTTTTGTCACAGAGTAAGCTCTCCAAAACATTGCTTGGTCAGGGGAACATGAACCCCGGATGCCCCGCTTAACTTGACACCCTGGGTCCCTGACAGCCCCTCGTTTTCGTCAAATTTTGAAGATAGCTATACACTAGGGGTTTAAAAACAATAACATATAGCGATACTTCAATGCTTTCAGGTTCAATCAATTCAGGCTCAGGTTCAATTCAGTCTATCCTTGACAATACTTGAGTATCACACATAACTCGGGCTAAATACTCGTTACATTTGCGATTTTTGCTGCGATTTTCGTTTCCTTTGAACGAGTAATAAGTTACGAATGCTCTGATGTGTACGAGTTCCTATTTTGAACATCCGTAACTAATTCACTCGTTTATAAGGAGAAAATCAAACACAAAATCGCAGTGAAAGTGTAAATGGGCCTTAAATATTTTTCAAGGAGAGCCATCGTGAAGTGAGAAGATCTAATGTTCACCCAATGTCAATTGTTGGCTGCACAGTATCACTGGTTTGTGTATTGCTTACGATACTTGCGCACGTTTTCTTGTGGAGAAGGCTTGATGAGAGAGCCAAAATTCCATCTAAAGTTCTCATGAATCTCTGCGTCGCTATTGTAATCGCAAATATCTTTTGCATCATCGCTGAATCCGCTCTACATCATGAGGTAACGCGAATATAGTCACCTAGAAATTTATAGTATAAGCAATGATTATATCTATAACTATTTACGGGTTTTTTATGTTTCAACTATAATGACTTGCTTGCCTTTAAACAAAAAGCTCACATATTATTTGAACCATGAATAATAAACAAAAGCGTTAAACAAACGTTTAGTCGTGCGAAGCCAAAAGTTTCAAACTTGAAACGTGCACATTTCATGCTTTTTGATCGATAAGGCACGTAATTAAAGGTTTAAACTTATATTCGTATTCCTTTGTTTTAAAGTCATTAGTTGCATGTACCCTACTGTTTGGACATCTCCGGTTCGATGGAGATAGGGACATGTCACTTTGCTCGGAAGATTTCGTTCAGTTGGATAGATAATGCTTTTCTATGATGAAATAGGTTGTAACAGAAATGTATTGTAAAGTGAAAATCAATGAAAATCATTCTTGCGAGGAGCTGCGACACTACCCGTTCGATACTGTTCTTGGGTGTGCGTGGGTTTTTCCCATTTCATTGTTCAATACATTGTTCAAGTCGATACCTAACAGTCTGAAGGTGACAAATAATTAAAACTTAACCAATCCCTGAGCCAGTTATTGCAGAGATAACGTTTTGAGCTTGAACGCAATAATTATAGAATAGCAAGTAACAGCTCTTACAGATTTCATTCAATTTTTCTATTTGACCTGATTTCTAGAAATTCTGTATTGCTGCATCGATATTATTGTATTTTGCTCTACTCGTTCTTTTTGGATGGATGTTGGGCGAAGGATTTATCATTCTCTTTCGACTTGCGAAGGTCTACCTGGTTTCAGATTATTGGGGAAAATTTTTGAAAGCGTTCTACGGCATATATTGGGGTGAGTATAGTTATAATTTACATTTATGAATTTACATCCATTTTTCATTGCCTCGTCTGAATGCCTTTAATGGGCTTAATTTTTGTATAGTCTCTTACGCCCAGTTTTCATCTAATCGTTGCTTTCCACTGTGATGACAACTCACAAGTGGTGGATGTTAAAGAGTGCCATTACATCTCTGCAATCAGTGAACTGTAATATCAACTGGAACGCTAACTCCTATATTTCAGCGTAATACTTAACTGAATTAAGCCAAAAATTGAAGCAAAAACTGAGTTTTTGACTGACTTTTTATAAAAATTAGCAAGTGACTGTATGATTTTACATAGTTCTAGACGTTCCTAGATAATTAATCTCTACGTGTCTGTCTTAAACGTTCAATTGGCTTCATATTCCGCGTACACCTTCATATTTGGCTTCAAAGATGGCGGCCAAGTTAACGTTCCAGGTTTTATTACAGTTCACTGGTGAAGACTGATTTGCCACACTTCAACAAAAGACGTGATAAACTTTCACTATTTCCTGTCTACCATTTGTCACTAAAGAGACAGGCATAAAAACCAAACGGAAACTAGACCTAATTTTGCTTTTCGCCAAGCATTAAAAGTTTTCTAGTAGACTAACGCCTGTATTCTAAAAGCTCACTCACACTCAAACTTCTCATAACGTTTCCATGGCGGTATTTCCAACCGAAAAGGGGCTTGATTTTCAGTGATTTACCTTATATCTTTCCATCTATTGAAAGAAAACTTTCTCATTCACCAGCATTAACAAAATTTATATGCCACACTCGATGAGTGTGAGTGAGCTTTTTGAATACAGGCGTAAGTAGTTTTATAAACCAGTTACTATGACTAAGTACTTTTATAAACAATGTTATAGGCAGCTTTTGTATTCGTCTTCGATAACAATTGAATCTCAATCTCAACTATATTATTTTCAGTTATTTTTACAGTAAATACTGCTATCGATTCTCATTCAGGTATCCCAGTTATCATTGTATTATTAACGTTAGCTACTGGAGTAGACGATTTTGGTGATTTCATAACCGAGTATGTATGTTGGTGCCGTAGTGGAAGTGAAGCATTCTGGATTTTCATTGCTTCTCTTTGTGCAATTTTACTTGTAAGTCTTCACACGAATCTTTCAGCGAAGTTCAACGTATTTATCTGATTTGCTAATTTAAAAGAAATCACACACAAAAAATATTTAAAGAACCAACAGTACAAGGTATAGCCAGCCTGACGATTTAGGCGTTTTCAAAATCGTTTTTGACAAGTCTATTGTTCTAACGACCTGCTAACATGATGCAGGGGAAATATGCTTAATATCTTCATTTAGCTTCAACTTCTTTTGTAAATTGACGGCATTTTTGCCACGTTTTTCCGTTTTGCCACGAAAACGAAAATGCTCCAAAACTTTAACTAACCGTGTTCAAATATAGTCTTAGTTCTGCTATGCTATTATTTTGCTTGATTGTCATTAACCTCAATTTCTAATGAAAGGAGTAATTATAATAATCAATTTAAAAATCCTCAACATTTGAGCAGCATCGACAAAACTTCATCTTCTCATTTTGGCCTAAAGCCCTTAGAACTTTCGTTAGGAGAGTTGTCAAATTGAATAACTGAAGAATCCCCTTAATGAATCCCCTTAATGAATCCCCTTGAAATGTCAAGTCGTTTTCTTGTACCAGGGTTGGACTGAGGGGATGTCATATAATTACTCTTTGAAGAAAGCCATAAATATTTTAGAGCCATCACTAAAGCAAATTTTGGGGACGAACAATTTGTGTTGTTGTTGTTTTTTTGTTTTAGATCAACGTCGTTATCTTTCTCTTTGCCTTCCGACATGCTTCATCTTCTCAAGAGTTATGCATAACGCAGACAAAAGAGGACACGGCACATGAACACGAAAGAGAAATTCTTGGTCTAAGATGCGCTGCTCTGGTGCATCTTCCGCTGCTTGGACTCACGTGGTTGTTTGGTTTACTTGCATTTCATCAGAATCAGAATGCGTTGAAATATCTTTTCGTCATTTTCAACATCTTGCAAGCATTGATGTTAGTCGTTTCTCACGTAGTGTTGAATCGAATGGTATGTTTTTAGGTCAAACGCTAGCCTCGGCTGATACATTATGTCTGTGGATGAAAATAGTCTATAATGGGGGTAGACATATACAGGGCCGTAGCTAGAAGCTTAATTGGGGGGTGCATATTCATATATTTGTCTTATGCCCGAATGATCTCTTTTGTATGCTATTGTTCCTATGGTATACAAACATGAACATATGAATATACACCCCCCCCCCCCAATTAAGCGGTCTAGCTACGGCCCTGGACATATATGACCGAATTTTTAATTTTATTTTCAGCATTAAAACATCTTTTATTCTGTTTTGCTAGAATCTGCAATAATTTTTGCCCCAATACATTAGTTCTGAGGAATTATTGGGACAGGGAGACTGTCCCTATCCACGCGTCTCGTGCATCTGATAAACATTAATCTGCTTCATCTTTCCCTTAGCTTCACAAAGCCATGCACAAAGAAAAGCAAGATCGTCTTTTCAAACCGACTAAAGGTACACAACTCCTCTAGAAAAAGGTCTCCTTTAGAAAAATTGAACCAAATAAGGAATGCAAAGAGGAATGATAATTTTTTGTATATGGTAGAACAGTTTTTCGCTTGCAATTGTAAATCGTCCATACACCGTGTATCTCTGTAGCTATCAAGAGTATATCTTCAGTTTATATTATTTCACATAACTTGTTCAAAGCATTTAGCATTCCAAGTAGTATTATATATCAAGCATTCCTTGAAGAAAATCTTTTTGAAAGCACCTTAATATTCCATTCTAACATAATTATATCCAATGAATAATTGATTTTTGTTCTTGCTTAGGCGTTCCTTCGACAACACGCGAAGACGACGATGAAAAAGCACCAATTGCAGTTACATCAGTGTAATGTTTCAGATTCCATTATTCGAACAACCAGCTTTAGATGCCAAAGAAATGAGTTTGACGAGCAGTCTACTTGATGGAGGGTGTGAGATTCATTCAATGAACTTGTAATATATAACCAGGCCGAAATATTTAGGTTTTCGTGGGAATTAAAGTAGAATGGGTTGCAATTGGGAAGTGTATTTAATTGAAGGTTAATTCAACTAAACTGAATAGTGTGAACACACAGTTAGTATGAAATTAAGTTCTGGGATTTTGATTATATTGCTTTTCGTAACTTGACTATCTTATTCACATAGACGTGCACGCCAAATTATTATATACAATCTCCGTCATATCGCATGATTTTGAGATGACCAACCCTGATTGAGTTTTAATCCACTGTGAAATTTGGTGAACACGTTCAACATAAGTTGATTAATAGCTCATGATAGCAATATGTGTTTATAAACTTAATTTCATAACGTAGAATTTTCTTTATCATTTGTTGGGCCAATATAAATAGTTTTATTGCTTTCCAAGAATTAATATTTTCCAAAGATTGAAAGAAGCAATATTGATTCTGTGGAAGAAGACTTGCGAAGAAGACTTGCATTATTATGCACTTCGATCAGGGAATAAAATTACCAAAATCTGACATGACAGACAAACAAGCAAACAAACAAAGGACGTACATTTGTGTTGGCGAATATCTCAAAAAGTAAAGAGGATTATGAAAATCTCTAACTTGAGTTTGTAATCAAAATTTTCATTGCTCTTTCATTGATCTAGACGCAAAAAGCAGCTAAGCGCTTAGTAAATGAACAGACATGGCTATTAGGACAACCAAACGAAATTAGACATAAATAACAACACAGGAGAAAACGGGACATATTGAAAAGAGAATATCTATGACTTGACAAAAAACACTGCAGGAGATACCAAAATTATGTTTACTTATTACCACTTTTTTATAACTATCACATTTCCTATGATTGCTTCGTAATAGAAAGATATGATTGGAATCAATTGTTATCAGTATGTTGAACTTTACAATTTTTGAAGATCGTTCTTGATGATCATTATGAACATTATTTAAATTAGGTTCTCACATTCCAAACGTTTCTGGTCTAATCTTCATTGCACTGTCTTTCAGAGAATAATCAGCTCCTTTCCAGTGCCGCCAGGTGACGCCTTTGTGATCTCCGTGACTATGAGCACCATGGTAATACATACTATTAAGATTGGAATAACAACAAGCTTTGTACCACCATGGACCTTTATACATAACTGCACAGTCACCATGATAATCATCATTGTCTGAATCGATTGTTGAAAATGCCGATCCTCGGTGGTATGTGAAAGAGTCTCCAGCCGTACCTACATGATGCATAGTATAATTTGACACTGTATGAAATATTCTAAAACACTGATGATAAAAAAATTGCTGCTAATTATTGGCGTAGATTTGAGCGTGCAATTTTTCCACTCAGGACACATTTTTTACGACAGCTTGGAAAAATGAGTGTTTACAATAGGCGCCATAACTATATAACTATAGCTATAACTGCAAGAGAAACAATTAGCTAATTAGAATCACACCACTCTTACACTTGATATTTCTCTGCTAACAGTACTTACCAGAGTAGGTTCCAACGCCCAATTGATATTTTGCTCGTTCACTCGTGACAGCAAAATAGCTGTATTCGGCATATCTTGTATTGCCCGATGTGTCTCCAAGGTCAATACGAAGATTATTTCTTTTTAACTTCGTTAGTCTATGAATTTTATCCAATCCAAGCCAGAATTCACCATCCAGCACCCCAAAACCTTGTTTGTAATCTTGCCACCCTCGGTAGAAGTCAACACTTCCATCAAGACGACGTTGAAATACAGTCCATCCTCCACCTGATGTTGTCATATCACAAAACACTTTGAAACTTCCCTTTCCGTCGGGGTCAATTGAGTAAATTCCATCTGTTGTCACTCCTTTTTTGTAATACTCCGCGCAGTTTTTTTCTGGAAAGAGCAAAGTATTCGTAATGTTGAGCACACGTAATGTTGAGCACGTAATGTTGAGCACGTAATGTTGAGCACGTAATGTTGAGCACGTAATGTTGAGCACGTAATGTTCAGCACGTAATGTTCAGCACGTAATGTTCAGCACGTAATGTTGAGCACGTAATGTTTAGCACGTAATGTTCAGCACGTAATGTTGAGCACGTAATGTTGAGCACGTAATGTTGCATTCAGTAATTGTATAAAGGTCAGCTGAAGAAACGCGCACGCGTGGGGGTGCTTGGGGTGGTCTTCGCAAAGGGAGCTTCTTCGCTAAACAAGACCACCCCAAGCACCCCTGCGCGCTTGCTTTTTTAAGCTGACCTTTATACAATACCTGAATGCAGCATATATATATTTACTATAAAAGCGCCTGGGTACGAGGCTGCCCTCTTCATTAATCGTTTGATGTTATATATTTTGATTCGTGAGAATTAGTATATTGTTAGCGTTCCCTAAAATAGTTTCTTCTTTCCATTTTATGCACCGATGATGTGATCAACAACAATTTGCATCGCCGACCGTCAGTGACGAATGCGAATCAAGCTCGACAGGTTGTGAAGAAACAATTTTAGGTGAATTTCATAAAAACATAATATATACGTGCAGTTTATAAACTAAAGGTAAATTTAAAAACACCTAATAAAACTGAAAAAAAACAACTTCGTGCTTGCCGAAAGCTAAGGCGATGTTACACTTGTAGGCAACTTTTGCAACTTGCAATGTAAGTCTACTCCTGATGTATCTAAAGTTGTCAAAGTTGTTAATATCCAGACTTTTTTTTCTGATTATACTAATTGGTAAGTTTAAACCATTAAACACTGTTACCTGTTTTTGAAGGAGCAAAGATCTTCCAAACAGCATCTATTTTAATGGCCATATCGTTGAGACGGATTTCAATATTTTTGAGATTACAAGAATTTGTACGTGCTTGAGTTGGTACTGTTGTCGGAGTTACAGGTACACAGTCGATTCTGTGAAATAATATACTAAAAATTTATCATTCATCTACAGTAATTGGAATATTTAATAGGCTGAGAAGACTCCGCAGTTGCTTTAGTAGACTGAAAATAATACGGGAAATTTATTAAATACAAGAAAAGCGTCAGAGAGTTCTGAAGCAGTGACACGCTAAAACAGAATAACAGGGCCGTCCAGAATTTGCAATTCGGTCAAGGTTTGTAATTCCCATAAAAAACATCTGCGGGAAGATGATTAAAACTTGTGTTGGAAATATTTAGCTCTCGTACAAAAAAATGCAATATGAATTAGTACTCTAGCATAGCCCTCCTCACTGGGTGAGGAATAATATTAATATAATTTCGCACCCCTCATTAAGAAATCGCACTCCAAAAACTAATGAAATCGCAACTGCTGTCCCATGCAAGAACGCTCTATTCCTTAAAAAACAATATTTGGGAAACACGTTATTGCTTTGCAATGGCACAAACTATGACGTTTCTTTCATTTGCAATTGGGTCACTATAACGACTAACAAGATTTTTCCCAAAGATCCTCAAAATTTCTGAAAAATGGAAATACCTCAAGATTTTTGTCATATATAGCTGCAGAATTAGTGACATTTTTATGCCTGCTGCTTTCAACATATCAGGATTGCAAGCAGTGTCGATCTAGCCGCTCCAACGCTGATATTTCATCTTACACACAATTTCATTCATAGCACGCAGCAACTGAGTGAATTTCCGCAGAGTGAATTTCCGCAGAGTGAATTTCCGCGATAATACGAGATAACAGGTTAACCAAGGTTAGTCTCCGTAAAAACCTCTCATATTTTAGCCAGATGTCAGGATTCAAGTTACGCAAATGACGCACATTATAATGAGATTAATCTGCCATCACGGCATACATTAGGAATTGAACTCAGATTTTGTTAAAATGCACTAACTGCAATGACGTACAAATGATCATATACTTTCACATCTGGCGATACAAACCTTATCGCACAGGGACAAAGTTACAGTCCGACGTTAATAAAGCGTCCGTACAACGTTCAACTCAATGTTCATATAACCTAATGTCCGGTGGAAATGCAACGTTCAGCCAACGTTCGGCGCCAACGTTTAAATAAAGTTCAACTAACGTGCTAGGATAACGTTGTGTGTGCTAGCTGGATAATTGTGTTCCTTTATGTAAATTGTTACACTCCTCGTGTGGACTTTGATCGAAGCAGTCATGTTGGTTCTCTTTCTGTGACAATTTTTAGTTTAACGAGGCAACTGTATCCTGAATCTGAGGCTATTATGTTCACAATGTCATTCTCTCAGTCTCCGCATTTTGACATGATGCCACAAATAAAATAATGCTGAAATTTGGTTTATTTGACATAAGATGTTTAAGAATAAGGCATACCTGACATGGAGCAGAAAGAATATAGCAGCAGTAAACACAGAAAATAATGTGTTTTTCATGTTGATAAACACGACGACAAGGAAGCGTTGAGTTTGTTGATGATTGTTTCAAGAAATGTGAACCCTTCGAGATTAATCCCCGCAAACGTTCCGTTTCGTCGATGGCTTAGCTTATCCAATTAGAATAAGAGGCGAAAATGACGTCATAAGATACACGAAAATAAACTGCGAGATTAAACAATAAACTCGGGAAGGTAAATGAGTGTGTTGGACTGTTCATACTTGATAGTATATTTTTAGTTTTATATGCGAGGGATTGACGGAGTGGCGTAATTACCTGAGGAATTAATCTGAAGTTCGTTAAACAAAAAGAGGACATGACCCTACTAAATGACCGCTTCGCGAAACGTTTGAACGGTTCGCTTGGAAGATCTGGACAATTCATTACTTTTGTGGACTAATAATGTAAATGCCAACCAGAAATCTTTCATCGTCCTGTTTACATGGAGGTAGGGTGTCCCTAGCAGAAAGGTTACTCCACTAAGAGTCACCCTGAGTGTTCTGTCTAATATGTTTTATATAGAAATCGCAGGTTTAACATGCGCGCTGGGGTTATCCTACAAAAGTAAGTTTCCTCTATCAAATAGAAGGAGTAAACCTGGAATTAGAATTGGGCCTAGTTTTCTAACACAGGCAGGGTCAATGTTCAGAACAACTGTGTTTCGATGAAGATTAAGAATAAGCAAATATTCCTGACGAGTATTTTCACAGACACAGAGAAGATTTTCCGCAAATTCCGGGTGTAGAGACATTAACAGATATAAAATGTATCACATGATTAAGATTTTGACGACTGCGCTAACCCAAAGAGGAAGCAGCCTTAGAGCGTTAACGCATCTTGAAAAACAAGGCAAAAACTACCATTAGCTTTGCTGGCATGGTGCGCTTCTGTTTACCCCAAGTTGGTAGAGTGACCATATACACTATGAAACACTCATGCCCCCCGTCAGCCCTGAGCCTCTCGACGGCAATAGCATTGTGAATGATGGAAAATATTATAATATGAACGTGCAAAAGCTCCAATTTCATTGTTTTTACATTAAGGAGACGTGCCAATGGAAGGAGACGAGTCTAACGAGACTAGTCCTGTGGAAGAGTTACGTGGATATTTCAGTGTAAAAATGTGGTTAGTTTGGGATTACAAGGGGAAATGAGGGATGTTTTTGGTTAAGATACACCTGATGGTCCCTATATTTACTTGCTTTGATTGCGCGATTACTCATGTGCTTTGTAGGATTCACACGGAATTGAGACCAGGTTAGTTGACAAAACTTCAATTGCTTAAACCGATCAGAAAATTGATTTTTGGTGACCTTGTTTACATTAAAAGTTTAACTAAGGCATTTTTTTTTACCAAGGTCAGATGATGTTGTGTAGTTATCCAAATATAACTGAATAATTCGTTTTCACTTGGAATAAAAAATCCCTAATTCCTCCACTACGCGTCTATATTACAATTTTCACGATATTATTAAGCGATATATTTTGTTTGTCGATTCGATATGCTTCGATTGCTCGTAACTGGTTGCAAATTCCTCGCAGATATTCCAACTTAACGCTCTAATGAAGAGTACTGGTTCTAGTCAACGGGTAGCGATCCATCTTATTGACATAACTGTACGCTTCACGGCATCTTTTAAACTTGAAGATTTTACAACGTGTCTTTGTGCCGGTAAAACCATTCAAGCAAGAAATCATTGCAAGATCCAATTTAAATTATAGGCAAAAAATAAATCAAACTAACTTAAAAACGAATTTCAAGTTTTTTGCTAAACTATGATGGAGTAATTATATTTTGCTAAACTATAATAGAATAATTATATGTTGCTAAACTTTAATAGAAATGTTTACTAAGTTATTCTATTATGTACTGAATTATATAATATCAGTCTGAGATGCAAACTCGTGCTTTATTGCCATAAAACTTTCAATTCCTGATTTTACTGCATCAAAGCCCCGTTTTCACCCAGTTTCCTATAGTTCTTAGCCCATTAATAAGTTACAATTTTCCGATGAACCCTGTGACATTTCAGGGATTTAAGGGCTTCCTTTTAAACTATATATTATAATCATGTCGGTCATATGCGAGACTGTATAGACTATAGAGTAAACTGTCGCCGTCTAAGTATTATTTAACCTCGCACGATTGATCTAAGCTGAAATGGTAATGTACAAATCTATCATTTATAATTTACACTTTTGAATGTATTTATACGTGGATTATATTTGTTGCAAATGAAGATATACTAAGTGGTACTGAATGTTACAATTTTATTCAAATGACAGTTCCGTGCTTTTCTTTGTTTATTTTCAAACTTTCAGCAAGCTACGGTTCAGCAAGCATATTTTGTGCGAAATCTAGCGGCGTTAAAACCTACCTGTTCATATTTCTCTCTCATAACACAGCCACCTGTCAATTCAATAATCTTGCGTTACTACGTTTACTTTGCTTACAAGCCCGCTTCATAAAGCTCAAGACCACAACACCGTGAAGACCATCCACCGTGGCAGATGATTCAACTATCATTACTCATGAGAAAAATATGAAAACTTGAATTCCATATTCATTACGCAAATATGACAACAAATTTTGGAGGTAAACACATATTGATGTTATTAGATCATTTAGTTCTGATTAACATATTTATTCAATTGCATTGTCATCAAGGAAGAAGCAACGGCTTTTGAATTTAATATTACATTTTGAAAGAATTTTTGTTTCCGTATTTAGCGCTGCCAAATGCCAGTCTTGGCACTTTTATATGCTGCCTTGAATAGCAAAAAATGGCTCAAATTAATAGCCAAGACTCAATTTGAAATCAACTTTTGTAATATAACTCCAATGAACTATTGAGACACATGAACCAGAGTTAGGCACCTGTCAGATAGGTTTTAAATATTTTTATACATAATTATGTTTCATCGTACTTAGCTTAAATGTACTCAGCCAAATAAACTGGACTATAATTCGACAGTGATAGTAAACTTGGTTTTCTAAGTTATATTTTAGGTTTAATTACATATAACAAAAATAAAGGTGAAATGTTGTTAATTATTCATGTCGGTAACAAAGGGTTCTTGATTCTAGCTTGTAAAAATATGTCTTAGGATTTCCTGGCGGGAAAATTTAACGTGTCTTCATCTTTACTAAATGAGTGTATAACACAGTTTATAGTTACATTTTAGCAACATTTATTTTAGATCGCTTGGTACTATAGAGTATTAACGCTAATAGCAAAGACACTGTATGTACACTAATTTGAAATTTTGAATGAAGTCCATGAACACATAATTTTTAAATTTGCGAAATTATATAGGCTTTATAGCTATTGGCTCGAATTAGCCCCTTCGCACGATCCAATTTTGTTAGATGAATGTTTTATAACTCAGCTGGTGACTTTGACACTGTATAGGATAGCAAACTAATACAGTACTTCTTTACTAATATCAGGCTACGTTTCATAAATCGCAATGAATTGATCCAACAAAATTAGATCGTGTTAAGAAACCTTTAAAGTTCAATCATGGCGGCACTCAAACTCATGCTTGTGATAGATCTCAATCTCTTTGTAAGAAATCGCTCTTCAAGGACAGCCTCCCCTAATTTTTCCCAACTGAAATTAATATGTCAACCAATCCTTGAAAAACAACCGAGTAACAACTAAATTTTTAATTCTTTTAGGCACAAAGTCAACCAAGATGTCTGTGGTGGTTGTCTCTGTCTTAGTTCTAGTTTTAGTTTCTCCTGTTCAACCTGCGTATACGAAACCAAATATAATAATGGTCGTTGCAGATGATCTTGTAAGAATCAATATTTTCTGTTTCTTTCTCGTAACCGACGTAACAGAAAAACTACTCAGCGTTTAAAAAACTCCTTCGTTGCAAATGAATGGATTTACTAATATTAAAATACTGATCAATCTCTAAGACATTTAATATATTTTCATATAGGGATGGGATGATGTTAGTTTTCATGGTTCTAATCAAATTCCAACGCCAACGTTGGATCGTTTAGCTAAAGAAGGAGTTGTTCTCAATAATTATTACGTTTCACCGCTATCTACACCAAGTAGAGCAGCATTTATGACTGGAAAATACGCTAGTCATCTCGGTAGGTCAATATTATAGTTTCGTACACTTGCACGCGGCGTTACAGCCCAGTTACAATAACTTTTTTTTCTAACAGGTCTACAGCACGATGATTTTCATAATCAACAGCCAAGCGGGCTACCTCTCACTGAATCACTGCTTCCAAACCGTTTACGAGAATTAGGATATAGTGCCCATGGCGTGGGAAAGGTGTGAGATCTTATCATTTACGTTATTGCTGAGATATCTTAATTTATTTCTATTTTTGCCGCTCCGTGAGTGTATTTCAATGCATTATTGTCTTCAATTAGAATTTCAATGCATTCGCTTCGTAATTATTATCGTTGTTGATTTCTGTTTCGTAGTGGCATTTGGGATTTTTTGCCAAAGAATACACCCCAACATTTCGTGGTTTCGACTCCTTCTTTGGTTTCTGGACGGATACGGAAGATTATTATTCACACGTCTCGTATGATAATGGATATGGATTAGATTTACGAAGAGACTTGAATGTAAGAACAACTCAGTATATTGTATTATCACAGCACAAAGGCCTGGATCAAACTTGTCGGAAGAAGTTGGAATTCCTTTTGTCTCAGATCATTGGTGCGCACAATCACTTGTCTATTGCAAAATAACGCAATGGATCCCCGATTCTTAGAACATGTGTGAACCAGGCCTAAATACGTATTTAGTTAAGAATAAATATTATATAATAATTACAGTGAAACAGGCAGCCGTGCAGGATCGCAACATCCCGAGTGCATGAATCACGCAATCCTGCACGGAAAACTATTTAGTAATCCTTTAATGACAACAAGTTAAAGGGAAGGGGATTTTGATATCTAACACAGACATATCCCAGTTCAGGACGGTTGAATTGGATAAAATTTATTAACGAATAACCGTCACTGTACACAAAGCAGGGAATTGTCAAACATATATTTACTCAAATCTCTTTTAGCTGGTCTACAATGAAAGTGGATCGTATAGTACGGAGTTATTCACAAAAGAAGCAAGAAAGATCATCCACGATTACGACAAAAAAAAGCCATTGTTTTTATATTTGGCGCATCAAGCGGTTCATGTTGGTAATGGCGATGATCCACTTCAAGTACCCGAGAAATACGTCAAGATGTTTGCTGGAATAAAAGATGTTTCCAGACGAAAATTTGCAGGTAATTTTAAATCCCTCTGGATCAAAGACTGGCCTTAAAAAATAAATTTCACCCGCCAGTTATCATTACACAAATATGCGTCTTTCATTTCAGGCATGGTTGCAACGCTTGATGACTCGTTAAAGCAACTAACAGATGCCTTAACGGCCAAAGGAATGATGCAGAACACTATAATTGTCTTCACGACTGATAATGGTGGGGCCGCTGGTGGATATGACAATAGCGCAGGCTCAAATTATCCTTTACGAGGAAGCAAAAACACATTCTGGGAAGGTGGTGTACGTGGTGTAGGCTTTGTGTACAGCCCACTCCTGAAAAACAAAGGTAAATTATAAAAATTTTGGGCGACTTCGAAAAGCGTAGGTCGAACAAATTAGGAAACGAAAACCGGCAGACGGATGTCTATAGAAGAATAAAGTGAACTGCTATCGTCTAAACCAGTCTGAATGTTTGTTCGAGGCCATAAATTAAGATTCGTAAGCTATTTTTAGCCCATTTGAAACCTTCATTTGATTTTTTTTCACTCCAGGTCGAATTTGCGACGAACTTGTCCATGCAACTGATTGGCTCCCAACTCTGTACGCAGCTGGTGGAGGAAACATCCAATCACTTGGCAAGATTGATGGTTTTAATATTTGGGAGACCATCTCGAATTCAGAATCTTCGCCACGTTTTGAGGTGCTTCATGGTGTGGATACCTTCAGTGAACTCTCCGGTGCCCTTCGCGTTGGAGATTATAAATTGATTGTAAACCAAGATGATGGTTATTACGGAGATTGGTACCCAAGGCCGAGTGTTCCAATACCCAAAGGGATGAATAAACGTAAAAGAAGACAAATTATTGAAGGTAAAGACACGGATAAAGGATTATTTGTGCTAAAGATCTTCTAAATACCTGGCCATTATTATCCAGGAGCAATATTGAATCTTAAATTCAACAACTTTTTGACACATGAAAGCAGAAGAACCATGTCTGTTTCTAATGCCAATCTTATAGATTGACAACAGAAATTGCAAATGGCGTCATTCGAAGAAATAGCGTAATATTCAATAATAAATGTCTAGAATAAAATATGTTTCGTCCATTATTTTTCAGGTACCACCGTTGACTGTACCATACGTGAACCTCATCCATTGTTATTCACCCATGCACCAGTATGTAAACCACGAGAACGACCATGTCTTTTTAACATCAAGTGGGATCCGTGCGAGTACCATAATATCGCAGAAATCATGCCAAACACGATGAAAGTAATGCTCGAGAGATTCTATTATTTTGCCAATGCCTCAAAAGCACCAATCTATCCCGAGTCTGACAATTCCTCAAGGCCCGACATGCACGATGGGAGTTGGACATTCTGGCGTGATAACCCAGAAATACCTTCAACCAATCCTAGATTTATCTATCCAGATCCAATGGCCCAACTCAAGATGAATGATCACGGGGGAAGCAGTGCACCTTACATTCCTGCTGATAATGAGAAGATTTTTAAAGAAAAGGCAAAGAAATTTGCAAATATTACCAAACACCATCACAAAGACGACCACAAGCATCTTGCACCACCCACCGTCCACAAGGAGAATCCACCAACAGTAAAACACAAACCTTATAAAATTTCCTCATCGACAACTGTGACCAAAGTTAAACCAAACGTGATTATTGAAGGTATTGGCAATCTTATAGAGCCACAACGTCAACCATTGGCCCCAACTGATGCACCTTTTGTTCCTGCTACCACCCAAAGCGCATTTGTTCCGATGATACCAACTCAACCACCAGTCATTGATATACAAAATGTGCTGATGGATGATGTAGGAAGCGGGTTTGCACCAACTATCTCTCCAACCGCGCAGTTCTTATTTCCCAGCAAACCACCGGCCAAAAAGCTTAAACCTGTCACCCTTGGAGACGTTATCAGCAGTAAAAACGAGAAGAAGATCAAGGATGAAAATAAAGGCTTGGGATCCAAACTACACTCAGATGAGATCAAAATTGATCTACCACAAGTTTATGACGTTATTGATGAGACTGACAACCCACCATCCAGCCAGGCCCCGAAAGATGATACGAATATCCCCAATGTCTATGACGTTATTGACGTCAACAAAGAAGAGACAAAAGCAACTAGCAATTATGATAATGGATCAGGCATGTGGACAAAGCCAGAGCAACCGGCGAAAATACCCCAAAAGAAGCCTCCCGCCCCGAAGATTACACCACCTGCAAAAGCCCCACCTGCAAAAGCCCCACCTTCTTCACCTCTGTCAACATTTTTCAAACCCAAACCTCACGTTACTGCAGGAGTACTCCCTGCACCACACAAATTCACTGGTGATATTATCATGGATGGACACAAGTTCCATGTTGAGGGAACAGAAACCGGGGATACCAACTGGCTGATGAATGATTTCAAACCAGGTACGTGTACAAAAACAGCTGATGTGTGTTAACTCTTGCTTAACTGCAATTTTAGTGAGTCTTTTAAGAAAAATTGTCGACCAGAGTAATGTTAGAAGTGTTTTTTCAATTTGAAAAATTTAATTATTTCTGCAGTCATGAACCATGATACTAATCCTATCTGCTCGACATCATCAATCGATTTTTTTTACTAAAATGTAAACAAGAAAGAGCATCAAGTTTGCACTGCCCGATGTTTCATTGCGTGTTCATCTGCACAGTTATTCACATAGAAAACGTGTAAAGGCTACTCTATCACCACTAAGTTAAGGCAGAAATCTTAATGAAAATTACCTTCACTAATCCCTGAATCATATTTAAAATAGAAATACCGTAGCTGCCTTGATAAATATTAGATATTTTTATACCATTTGTGATCTGATATGTCTATTCCTCATGTGTGAATAATGCTCCCCCAGGCAACCAGAACGAACCAACACCGAAATCACATGTTTTCGAACCCAAAGAAAAATTAAAGAATAACAATCCAGTCGACTCCACCGATTATAGCGAGGTCACAGATATCATTGTTGAATCACCGAAAGCAAGTGCACCATCTAAATCGAAGAAAGGATCCGAGAGAAATATTCTGAAGCAAGATAATGTCGGAAAGTTATTGAAAGATGCAGCAGAATTCGACAGCCCAACCAAGAATATACCCGTGGTGACGACACATCAAGTTGAAAATAAGGGAAATATTACGAAACAGAACGACACAAATTGCGAGAAGCCAGTTCAACTGGAGTCCTCCGACAACGCTGTCGTAGTGTCTTCGGTAGTTATCGTCGTGATTGCTTCGGCAATGGTGGTGGGAGTGGCACTTGTTGCAATGATCGCGGTAGTTGCAAGACATTTTCAGCGGGCGAAAAACCTTAACAATGGAGGGGCGTCGTAGAATAGAAAAGAGTTCGTAAAAAACTTAGAAGACTGAATTTTTTGTAGTGTTTGCAAGCCAAACAAGGATTGCATGTTTGCAAGCCAAACTAGGAGTGCAACATATATTCGAAAGGAACACGAGTATATATGTTATTGAAATACCCATACCATTGCCTTCTCATACTGAACGAAAAGCAGTTTTTATGGCAAGGCTTACAATTAACACTGTTAAGGATATGATGTTAACATTTTCGGAAGGATTCATTATATTTTAAACTGATTTCCAACAATTCATGAGAAAACCCTCAAATCCTAAAAGGCAAATACTTTGAGAATACTTGACAAGAAATCAGTTATAAAAAAAGATTATAGAGATATGATATGTGTCAGAGCAAATCAATATACATTTATACATGCAAAATTATAAAAGTAAATTCAAAAGATCTTAAGCCACAATAGTAACAGGTTTAAGTTACATTGATATTTGTTTTGCCTGATACATCGTGTAAAATAGATAAAATGTTAAGATATTCTTCCATACATGCATTGCCAGAATTGTAAGCATCAACATAGAAGACACGTTTTGCTTGAATGGTGGTAAATTTATGAATGGTGGTTTATTGTTCTCGTGCAGCCTAAAAATTCGGTGAGACTGAGTAATTTGAATCTTACTTTACGGACATTAATATTGAAAACAGTTGGCTAATTTGTTGCTCTTTCTTTTATTATATTATTTTTATAAAACTTTTATTTTTCCTGCCCAGACAGGTTAACAATGATAGAATATAAAAGAAAATTCTTACATGAAGTCTTCACATTACACTGATGTGTATTCCACTGCAATTATCCACAGTGGGCTACGGCTGTATATCTACAATCTTATATATTACATAAAAATCGTTCAGAAAACTTTTAGTTGGTATTTCACAACGTTCCGAATATTCAAACAGTTACTTACGGTTAAAAAAGTACTTTGAGACTTTGTTTGTAATGAATCGTACAAAGGATGGGGGCAATTTTGAAAGGTATTCGTCAGTATAATACTCTGGAAATCGAATTGGGTCACCCAATACGGCAAAAAGATCGTCAGTTGTGTCCTCGTTCTAAGATAAAAAGAAAAATTACAAACTTCAAACATTATATACAAAATAGACTTAACAAACTTCATTTACTAGCCAGATTTATTCTGGTTTTATCAAGCTGATTTTTGAGTTTAGGTGTCAGTTTTGAAACGCATAACTTTCGTGTTTTCAGAATTGCCAAGATTGTCTCTAATAGACGTTTAACTAATATTGTTGGTCCTGTAATTTTGTGCGTTTACCTGTAATAGTTGTCTGTGACTTTTCTGATTATACATATTTCCATCAAGAATAATATCCTCGACAAGATCTCGGACCAAGTCTAAGAAGAAAATGAGATATCTTCATGTCATGTTATATCTACCAGACAAGAAGGAAGTTCGTTTTAGCCAGTCCGCAAGTTTGTTTACATTTTCAGTAACCCAATCAGAATGCATAAAATTTGACATACAGTAGAATATATACCATTTTACATGAAGTATTTAAAATTTAGGCATTCTGATTGGCTTTGCCTAAAGAAATGTAAACAAATATGGCAATTATATTGCGCCTGGAGTACCAGCCTGATTAAAGGAAGATACTTTTCTCTCGTGTCACTTCAAAGTTGACAACTTAAACGCATAGAGAATTTGGAACAGGACTTCATTATACAATAATTGATCGTATGAGCAGAATAGAATACAAACACTTCATATAATATTGGAATATTTCAGTAATTAATTTACCCAACGGGGTTTTCCACTTTCAACCTGACAGTATTTTTATTGCAAAGGTAAGTTGCCTGCCGTTAGGTTTATCGGCAGTCAAACTGGGGTGTGGCCTTTCAGAAAATTTGCTTACGATGGTTTAACAAAGGAAACTAGTGAATGAACTCAATCACAAACAGACAGAATAGAGTTTGATGTGTCGTAACACCTGGTCTGGTAGCATTGGTGTGGCATGAAGCCACAAACAGAGTGAAATATTTTTATAAGAGCAATTGGGAATAAAACCATTGGAAATGTTTATTAAAGACAAAATGCGAGACGTTACCTCTATACGTTGCAAAACGCATTTTAAAACCTCCAGCATTTCGTTTGCTACGCGACTGAAATTTAACATAAATTTTCTTTGATCTCGCGACGATAACAATAGGGTCAGGATTACTCTCGCATGTTTGATATGTATGCACAGAATATGGACTAGTGGTCTCTCGTATGATGAGGTAATCTGAGCATGGCGTAGTCTGTGGCAGTGAGATTTTCGGAATGAGGAAGAACGTAGTGTGGTTTTCTAGTGTATCAATATACCATTCGCATGTAATTCCGGGGGGAAAGGGATCAGGAAAATTTGGGGTGGAAATGAAACCAGATTTTGTATTGGATAATGACCAACCGCATCTCGTCTCTAAATAAAGGAGAAATTTCTTGAAATAAAACTAAATATTTTTGCGTGACTAAATCTGCTGCCATAACGTCATTACAGTTTAAAGTGGTTGAGGGGGAAAGAAGTTGTCTCAGCGGGGAAAACTGCCCCAGCTATAAACACGCTTCATAGGCCTAAGTATAGGTTGATGCAACATTTTTAGATCACTTCTACAAAAACTATTATTCTATCCCTCCTTTGAAACTTGTGCTCACTTCTGTAAAGGCGGTCGACAGTAAAGCGATTACTTTGGGATGAAAATACTTCAAAACATTCCGCCATCAATAGTTTCAAAGAAAGCGTTCATTATTCCAGATGCCACAACGATGACTGGACAAACCAGAAGATATAGCATGCACTACATGTGCTTAAATATAAATAAGTATAATCACCTATACATCTTGATTTACTCCTTGCTCCTGCCTCCAGTGTCGTTTTATTTCCAGGACAACGGTAGCAGAACTTCTCAGAATCTTGGTTTTGATACGTACCACGTGGGCATTTTAAACATTGAAGTGATTTGACGTCGTAATAACTACCACGTCGGCATGATCCTGTGGACGGAAAATAAACAAAACTCAGGAAAAAGTTTGAAAAGCTCACTCGTTTTCCTCGTTAAAAAAAACTTTTTGATATCTCAACTACAGTGTAATCTTATATCGTTCCGTGGAAAATAGAAAGCGCATAGCTACTGTTCACAGAAGTGCAAAAATGGGCTAAATTCTATCCAGTCTACGTAAACAGAATCTGTCGCTAATTACTTTGATGAAATAGACTAAGCTGCTTTTCGGTTGGTCGATAATGCTACAAATCTTCCAAACATTAGGAATTGTTTTTTGAATTCTTGGATTTCGCATTTTGTTATATTAAAAAAACAAATTTCCCAAACTTAAATTTAAGGTTACGTCTTGCAAAAAAAGGTGGCCGCGTACCGGAGGAAAACCGGGTGTCTTTATAATAGAAGTTAGTCAAAATCACATGGCACACCCCAATCCTGACTAACTTGCCACGCCCCCCCCCCCTGATTAGCTTTACAAAAACTTTCTTACCACTTCTTCTGGATGGTCTCTTACAACCACTGGACCACCTCATTCCTTTGATACCTTTTCTATCCAGAATATATTTCTGGCCATCAAAGGGAAGAATGAATTTATCTGAATTAACCAAACGTTTCAAATTTGAAATAATCTTCTGAAGTTTTATCTCAGTTAGACATTTAACGCAGGATGAATTACAGTGAGATTGAGCGAAGATCATATTTGGATCCATTTTGATCTCAAAACTTGTCAGAAGTATATTTGTTCGTTTCTTTCGGCATCGTAATGTAACAGCATGGATTTCACACGGCGCACTACAGATATCTTTTGAGATCAGTAAACGGAGGTCTCGTCGAAAGTTGCTAGCAATTTTTGCGTTGGTTTTACATTGCTTGACTTGAATCCTCAATCTGATTTTTCTCGCGATGAGTGCAAGTTTTGTTGTATCTATAAAAGATATTTCAGACACGGTGAGCTATCGTTGGCGGTCTGAGCTGAATGTTTGCCCCTGGACGTACACGCCTTAGAAGTTAGGAAAACAAACTCCGGGAACCCAAACGCTACAGTGCATGTTAGAGAGAAACCAGGAAGGTGGAAGGCTACGTCTTCCAAATCGTATTCTGAGAGGATTTGAGCAGGCGTTTAAAATTATTCAGGATATCTATGATAAGTAAATTAGCTTGTAGGTACACCACGTAAGTATTTTATACTGCAAAGCTTTGGGTCCTTTCACCCGGGCCTTCATCAGTGCAATAGATGCAATCGAATATCATATCTATGATAATTCAGTAAAACGTGTGGTATAAAAAAATTTTAATCAAGAAGTGAAAATGCGTGAAGTAAATCTTACCAACACAGTCATGTTTGTTGAGATGAAGTCTGTATCCAGCATTTCTACAGCTGCACTCATAACTGCCTGGTGAGTTTGAACAGACCTGCGCACAACCTCCATTGTTTTGAGAACATTCATCAATATCTACGATGCACAATGAACCATCAAATAAATATTATCACAATATTAGTACTTCGGTTTATCTCTAGTGATAAAGCACACGAACTAAAGAAAAAAGACCGCATAAAAATATTCTTTGGGCTCGTGCAAATAACATCATAGAAAGTGCTTTTTGCTTTCTGCTAATTAAAATACAAAGTTAGTTAAAAGAAAACACAATGCAAAGAATGCAGCGCAAGTTGATATTTGCCTGTGATCTTAAACCCAATGCAAACCAGGTGACATCCGCATTGGATAAAATGATTAAATCATCTCTACCTTCACAATTGTGTCCATTTTTCCGGTAGCCTTGTGAACAAACGCATTCGTGAGCGTTTCTCTTTCCTTTGATACACACTGAGTTTGGGACACAAGTATTCCTCCCAACCGAACAAATATCATCTATGAAGAAAACAAGCCACTATAGATAACTCTGAGCATGACGAACGGTGTTTTATGTACTCTTTGTATAAATTAATATTAAATTATAAAACTTTTATACATATTTGATTTCTAAAGAGTTTGCAGCCTTTCAGTATACACCTGATTTACGTTTGATGAATACTTTGAGAACAACTTATTAAGGCAGTGTTACACTATGCAACTTTCTTTGCTTCTTGGGGTGCAATTCTACTCCTGAAGCATCCGAAGTTGTCAAATACGAACATTTTTTAAGATCTGCTAACGTTTTCTTATCATTCCAAACACGCTTTACGACTTAACATCCCTCAAAATTATAATTGCATTGCAAGTTGCAAGGAAAATTGCATAGTGTAACACCGCCCTTTCTTGCATTCCCTATATGTTAAATGTCGCGCACGTGTTTCCACATCACCGGAACTGAATGCAGATGGTGGTAAATGTTACCATAGAATCTCTATGAATGTTACCACAAAAAAAAAGAAATTTACTTTGTGCTCCGTTCACTGTTTGCGCTTCCCCACGAGTGAGTGGAAGCACTAGTATCCAAAATGGTGGCCTGAATTTGTAAAGTCAATATTTTGTAAATGTTTAAGTTAGTTCTGCGTGAACAGAAGTAATAGAGTTTTAGACTCCGACCAGATCAATGGTAAAATTGCAAGTTGCCCTCGAGCACTACTGTTCGTTCGAATTCCTCCGAAGCTTAAGGGCTTATTTTACAGAGAAACGTACATTATACTGGCATTTTCTTTGGCATAACAGGTAACTTTTTTGTTAGTTATAAAGTAAGCACATAGTTTTAGTATATCATTTTGCAATGTAGTTATTTAATAGGTATATTATAGACTATCACGACCATTATAGAACTCTGATGTAGCTATAGTGTACCACATGTCTTACTTTACTGAAATATAATATAGCTTGTACAATATCTGGTGTAATTTGAATTAAAATAATAGACGTTTGTGCTCAGTATTACATGCGTTACTTTCAAGATTTATAACAACTATTTATTTCCCTATAGATTTATATGGTTTTTACAACCAATAAACACCTATATGTTACGCTACTGTAAGAAACAGTCCCAGTCCTACGCCGTATACGGACAAGCATTTATAATGATAATGTCGGGATTGATTTCATATAGCAAATTACAACGAAACTCCCTTTAAGCCTCCCGCAGTTCGCAGTAAGAATATATTTGAGTGAATGAACGGTGAGACAATTGTAAGTGCAATAGGTCAATAGCTTACAAAAGAAATCCATCGGGCAGAACTGAATATATGAATAAACGCACCCCCAATCCCCCACACCTCAACCCCTCCTCGCCCAACTATCGTTCTAGTCTCGTCGACATAGTTAACATGCAATTCCCGTTTCCAATTTGAAACAATGTCAGAGGAGTGTAACCAGGGAGCAGCGTGGCAGCGTCTTTAAACATCTTAGCATCAAACGTGGTATAACAACTGCCTAAAATGCGAGATTCACTTCTCGACGTTTCGACCTGAGGGCCTTCGTCACGACAGTTAGTAACATAATCATACTAAAGGCGATTCTCCATTACGTCCGCTTCACCCGCGCGGGCGAAGCGCGCTTTGTTTTTCAGTCCCGTCACGGTCGCATGGACAGAAATTCAAAAGCCGCTTCGCCCGCGCGGGTAAAGCGAACGGTAATGGAGAATCGTCTTAACTCTCCTGACGACGGCCCTCAGGTAGAAACGTCAAGAAGTGTTTTGTTTATTTTAGGCAGTTCTTATACCACGTTTGATGCCAATATCAGAGGAAGCTAAATTTCGTATCTAAATATAAATTTGGAAATATGCCTTGAAATATGCCTTCAAGTCGTGATTGTTTACAATAGCAAAGAATGTGTCACAACATGCGAACGACGTGTAAACAGCATGCATTGAAGGGCATTTGCGTGCAGAAGTTGCGAGCGCGAGGTATAAGATTAATTCGCAGGGAAGATATTGATAAACACGACATGAAGTCTTCTATTCCCTGAAGGTAACTTGCACGTTATATGCTAAGTACAAAAATTACGCGCAATGCAATATGACAGTAGATTGAATGCATGCTGTCTAAATTTTGCAAACCAGGAGCGTGTAATTTAGATCCAGACGAGAATGTATATGTTAATGAGGTCTGTTGTTATCATGAATGTTTTTTCAAACGTCTGGTATTTAATTTGACATTAGACTAATTCTCAGCATGATATGCATATCATGGGGTTATTTTCCTTGTGTTGAATTAGCGACAAAGCTACCAGTTATCTTAATAAAAGTGAACATCAATACACCTGTGATCCAAGCATGATGTTAATTCTAACAGAGCAATAAGAGTATTCAAATATTTTGCACAGTTTTTGACTGTGTGTAAACGCATACAAGGCATACAACGCATACAACGCACGATGAAACACGGAATTTAGTATTCAGTGCACAACATGAAACAGCGCGCGCAGTCGCTCAAAAATGCGCAATCTAATCCAATAAAAGTATTGTCAAAAACGTCTGACTGAGGTAAAGCTGAGACTTGGCGTGTGTAAAAAACGCAATTCAGCCGTCATGCACGTCCTTATCCTATAAACCCGCTTATCACTCCTTTGGTCTGCATAAAAAACGCATAATGCACGATTTACAAGCAGCGTGAGCAGCAGCCAAGATAAATACTGATCAAATCTTTCAAGTGCACCTAATTATGCTTAAAACTGAGAAGGCGGCGAATCCCATTGATGATAATAGCGCAAAGTACCGATTTTGTATCTCTCATTTGCGTGCTTATAACAATTGTAATCCATCAACGAGCATTAATGGGATCAGGCAGTGAATGTTTTTGCCAAGGCAGGCAGGCAGGCGTCATGTGTGGATTATTTAACCGCTAATTATGGCTCAGCGCCTCGCGCTTCAGGTTATACAAACTGAACATCCGGAAATTCTCGTGTAAATTTAGGAGATTTGCTTTTTTTAATTCAAATTTCACAGGATATTTAGCAATTGTCTTGCGTTGATAAATAGTCGTCAAAGAAAGTTAAACTAGTCGAAGTACTTTGGTAGAAAAAGTGGTAACTTGGCAGCGCATACTAACAATGTTCGGCTTTTCTTTCCTGAAGTACTGAGACATACAATGGGACGTATTTGGAATGAAACTAAATAAAATCACAAGAGTAAAAGAGTCGAAACTAAAATTGTATATGAAAGGGCACAACTTGGCGGGACGATTCAGGTCTGTTTTCAACCACTTTCCAATTCGGATCAAATGTTAACCTGAATAAACTTCTGTACATTTTTGACATTTTTCGAACCGTGAGGTTTAAAGACGACTAAATATACAAAACTGACCAGAAAGTATCCATACCTTTACTCCTGTCAACTCTTATTCTGACATGACAGAGACCAGTTCCAGCTCTGAAATTACCATAAGGAACCCTATTTAACCCAATGTAAAGGTATTTATCAAGAGGCCCATAGGTTGTCCATTGTCCATCCAGTGTATAAAGAAAAGAGTTTCGTATCTTTAATGTATTATTTACTGAGATGAAACCATCTCCTGCCTTCACCAATACCGTTGACCCTTGATGTACCACATCATCCATCACCTATAATAAAAGCAGTATATATTTCATCATCAAAGTGTTAGTTATCTGGCCCGCTTGATGTTTTTATATGAACCGTTAAACGCAAGATCTCGCTTCGTTCAGGAAACGGGAGATCTCGCTTCGTTCAAGCGGGATCTCGCCAGAGCTGGGCTGTGCCCATGAATGCTATTTAACAAATATGTAGTGAAACACTGATGATATGTTAAGCGAGATCCTGGCACTGCCGAGCTGGTCCTTCTCATATGAAGTATGAACAGGCCCAAAGTAAGTCTAAATGAGACTTATCATAATATAACTTTAAATGGATTCTTCCGCAGGTGCAACTTCATGTGTTACTCATTTTCTTACCTTCATAAGCGTGTTGCCATCAACAGCTTCTGTTATATACCCAGGCAGTCGATTACTGTAAACTCTTAATTGCCGATTGATCATCTGCGTTGACGCACAATTACTCGAATGATTAAAGTTTCCACCAAATCCATAATCATTTGAACAATCCGAGATCACAAAGGTCCACCCCTCAGGATCTTCCCCATAACGAAACGTGAAACGCACAGGATTGTTCGTGACACGAACGTCAATACGCACTAACGCTTGGCTGTCGCACGTTCTGGAGCTTCTTCCAGCCGTTGGAGCGGACAGTATCTTAACATAGGCACTGGAACCTGATACAGTTCCTCTTTGAAGGTCAATATTTATCACGTCATTTGAAAGGCAATGCAAAACTATTGAAAAAAATAATATTGCATGAATACTTGAATAGTAAGATTGATTGTACTTCAAGGTTGCAAAAACTAATAACAAAGGGTTGAAATAAGCAGGGCGATGTAATTCAGTCGTATTTAAAGGTTTTGTAGCAATTGCTTCAAAGACTACCCAGTATGCTAGAGATTGAGTTGTGTGTTGTTGTGAGTTAAGCGAGAAGATTCTTTGCACGGTCACGAAATCTCACAGAATCTAGTCGACACTGATAGATGTTGCCTGCCTAACGTGAATCTCGCTCAACAAATCTATTTTTTCTCCCTATGGGACATTTAATTCCACAGCACTGATCAGGAAAGCAACTGATTATAATGTTTGAGGAATGAGGACCCACATTTGAATTGGAAAACATACACATATTTCGCCAACGCAAATTCTCTTTGCGAATCCAGCTTTTCATAAAGTCTACTTCTCTTTGAGTGCGATATTTACAGAAAAAAAGCCACGAATTTAAACTGCTCAAATGTCGATGACGTATTTTAAAACAAACACGGCCTTATTTGGATATTCTAATGTAAATACAATGACCTCGCTGCATGATGACTCCATACCTGGAGTGTTATAAGCTTATTAGCAGCAAATCATGACACTTTATGTTGGCGAATAACTTTTGGCAAAAACGCAAAAAACATCTCCTGCAAAGTTGCGAAAAGCCACATCATACCGCTGACAACCGCTAAGTCCACTGTGCAGAAAATTATGAGTAATTACCTGAGGCTAATTACATGCGAAGTCTGAAGGGCGTTATCCACAGTGTAGTGATTTTCCAATTGCTGAAGTCGCCTCCAGCCAACAATAGGCAGGGTTAGCTTCAGGACGGGAACGTCTAGCGCCTAGTTCAAACGTCGCATTTCGGTCCCGTAGATAATGAGATGAAATAATGAGGCTGAATGAGGATACAATCTCATTATAGATTGCGAAGTATTAACTAGGTAAGAAACAACGTGAAAATGGCGAATAAACGGCGTAGCAGGTCCATATTTGGACGCATTACGCCTTTTATTCGCCATTTTCACGTTGTCTTTTAAGTTCATGTCCTCATGATAAATGTATCGTGCTATATTATAATCTATTGTGTTATAATCTATCATACGAAAAAATACTGGACA
The DNA here is from genome assembly GCF_004324835.1 of Dendronephthya gigantea. Lineage (NCBI taxonomy): Eukaryota > Metazoa > Cnidaria > Anthozoa > Malacalcyonacea > Nephtheidae > Dendronephthya > Dendronephthya gigantea. The sequence goes on from NW_021163117.1 coordinate 258,665, forward strand.
AAAACTAAAACTCGGCAAAGGCTTGATAACAACCATGTTTGCAGGGTGCAGCACAAAATATTCTCATGAAATGGGAACAACTTGAGCCGTGTTCTAAAGGCTTTATCTGCGCATTAAAAACACACGCCCCTAGCTATAAAAAGCGTTCGCATGTGACCTCGAGTAAAGTTTTCCTAACGTTGCTATTTTTAGCGGAACGATAACCGTGACATGAAATGTGGTCGACATGTTTATTTAAGATATTGAATTTAGGTGTGAAATTGTTTACTAAAATTATGACTCAATGTAAAGTTCGTGATCGACTGAGAGGCACTGCAACCAAATACCTTTCAGTTTATTTAACTTGTGTTTTTTTAACTCATCACTCTTAGCATGTTGACCGGAATAATTATCACAGAAAGGTCATTTTCACTGTGTTTACATGGTCATGTTTAGTAATTCGCAAAGGAGTTTAAAAAGATTCGTAATTAACGGGACGACGACAGTTATGTGAAGACAGATACTATTTACAATGCGGTTTGAAGAAAAAATTGTTGAATTAGGGAAGAATTCCTGAAATATTTAGTTATTCTTCAACCGTGATCTGCCATACCTAATATAGAAAGCAGCAACATAATATGAATATCCATATAATAATATATTGCTGAAGATTATTGGCGTTGACTAATTTGGAATATACTAGCAATGTTTTATAGATATTATAACATCATAATATTATCAAGATATTATAAAAGATACTATAATATTAAGCTGTGTATTAAGTGACATTAAATAAGTAAATTAGCTTGTAGGTACACCACATAAGTATTTAATACTGCAAAGCTTTCGGTCCGTAATAACGCAGGCCTTCATCAGTGCAATAACTAAAAAGGTATATACACAATTGCACTGATGAAGAAGGCCCGGGTTAACTGAGCAAAAGCTTTGCAGTATTAAATACTTACGTGGTGTACAAAAAAGCTAAGTTACGTAATATTAAAGTACTTTGGTATTTTGTATTCCCATAATTTGGTACATTTATTAATTTGGTGTATATAAAACAGCGACACTGGCATTTGACAATAATGAGGACTGGAACGGGTGGATATATTCACGCATACATGCTTTTAATCTTTAGACCAGTCGCTTTCAAAGGCTTCAAAAGACAGATTTGTCTTTACGAATATAATTACCTGTCACTAAAATCGTTAAAAAATCGTTCGCCATTTCTGTTCGCAATTGATTTCAAGCGGAAGGATTGAAACTTTGCTTTTAGACATCATTCCGATGAAAGGTAAAAATCCTGAATTATTGCAACTAGATATGATTTTTTTTTAAGAAAATTAAGGAAAATGGTGATCAAATGACTGTTGTGATGTCATATGGCTCACAGCTGGCGTAAGACGTAGCTACATATGTGTAAAATGTAATGGTTTCAATTCATAACGCGCTTGTTACGCACTAACATCATTTAGTTCGTAGCGTAATTATCAATATGTCGTAATGTGTAATGCAGCTTCAGTCGCATCAAGGCCGTAAGGGAAATAAGCCTGGAGTGATGGATAAACTTTCATTAGCTCCATAAACGAGATTAATTCCTAGTATTGTTTTTAATTTATCCAAGATTTAAGCACATCAGTTCATCTTTCATCGCTTCTCTAAATTGAAGTTTAGTCAAAATGTCATGGTTTGTGATTGAGACTAACAGACAGAAATGAAAGTGGTTTCGTCAATGGCGCGTCTAATAAATCACAATATGGTCTATATAGTTGAGGAAATCTTTGTTAGAAACGTGGAATTAGGCAAATTCATTTATTTGCATTTTCTTCGGACTACAAACTTGGAGGTTCAAAATAATCTTCTGAGTTGAAGAATCACTTTGTTTACCGCATTTCTAAAGTTGCAGCCGGGAGGCCTCTGTGAACAGCTGTCACATTAAACCCTCTATACTCAAGAGCAGGCAAGACATTTTGATCAGCTTTGCAAAAATTGAATTAGCATCAAAAGCGAAAAAAAAACTTTGCGTTCTTAATTGTAGCTATAGTATTTGTTGCGAATGCTTTCAAATTTGCCTTCCATTGCCATGTTTTGTAAACATCCGTCGGCATGTCGGGAAACTGGAGAGACTCGTGGCTATACTGTTTTCAACAACAATTTCTGTCTCTGAGGCTTATCAGAAACATTAATTAAAAATTTACGAAAAGGTTACGTTCTACTACCAAAGAGTTAAGTCATTATAATGATTGATTTCTTTAGAAATTGATTGATTTTACAATGAATAATCCCAAAAATTGGAATAGCAGGACAAATTCTAAGGCAGGCTTGGCCTCTGCTGTGTTGATATAACAGTGTACAGTTGTATACTGCACGAAACCTAATTATGATCGTCCTTTTGCCTTCATAGAGCCTGTCTGTAATATCTAGTTCAGTAATGGTCGGTGAAAAGACGGTGAATAACAAACTGAAAACCTTAGGAAAGGCACGCGCTAGGAATTCAGTCAGGACTCCGTTTTTGACTTGTCTGGCAGTGGTTGTTGCAAAAAGGTGATTCATAAATCCTCGCACCCCAGTAGCCATCAATATCAAGGAAATAGCAAGATAAGATGGATGGCATTTTATGTCAAGAGGTACACACTTGAAAGGTGTTTAATATGTTTGTTTAAATAACATGCACGTGAAAATTGTTTACTTTAAACATTGGTGAATGCCATGTGGCCATCTCAAGGATAAATGGTAAATGCTTTCATTCTTCAAATCACCAAATCCCCTTGATCAAATTATCCTTGCGCGCGCGTGTCTTTCAAAGAAAAGTGACCTGCCTAGTCTGTGTTGATTTATACTAGATGTAATCTCACGTATCAAGTTCTAAAGGAATTTCCACTCTAGAGCGCCGACATGCTCTATATTTCTGGTATTCAAATCTGTTCATTAAAATATGGTCAGAATTCAATGGATTATTGAATAAAATGCGGTCAGAATTAAAAATAGCATGACGGGCATCATAAATTCAACAGACTGGTACGTCATGCACATCTGAACTTCATAGTCACGCACAAGTCAAACGTATAGGATCTTTACTATTCATATACTCAGCGGTAAAACTGTAAAATTTTATCTCAAACGCTTTCCGTCTGCGGTATATTCATTATCATCGTCCATATGTGTATATCTCTTGCTTTTGGCCATATTGTTCCTCCGCAAGTGCGCATAATTTTGAGTTTGTGATTAAAAGAAGATGATCTGCAGCTCTACATCTACATCTACACTTATTAGGTCGGTAAAATCCTATTGGATATCACACCAACCGTAAAGGGTTGCTAAATGCGAAGGCCAACGCTATGAAAGCTCGTTTGTGTTTATTTTTGAAATGATAAACAATATCATAAGCATAACTTAAAACAAAGATGGATTTAATTAGTGCTAATATTAGAAACAGAAATAGACTACAAAGTTCAGTGTTTGCACAGTCAATTTTACGGCTTTGTCATAGCAATTTGTGATTTACTGATAAATATAATACAATGGTATATCCGAAGTACTGTATTATCGATGAACTCTGGCCTTCAAACTTTGAATACCAGCAAACTTTTTTTGACATATTTCGTGTGACAAATGCAGCCTATCTTAACCCCGTGTAAATGCGGAATTTGTGAGAAAAAATTCACTTAGAATTGGAGCTCAGTTCAATGCACTGAAGCAAAAATATGCAGAGCCTGTCCACGAGTAACAAATGACAAAATGTTGACTCAGGCTTATTATCACAATGAACAGGAATTCTTGAATTACGTGGGTAGGTCGTATTGATATTTGACAAACACTTGAAAATGTTCCTCTAACAGTATTATGGATCAGCGAAACTTAATCACAAAACGTAAACTATAACTTTGACTAGCTTGTGCGTAAAACGTTTGCTTGCGTATGGTTCTAGATCTGGTAAAAGCTGCGCATATTCTATCCACTCGAGATATGCGAGGTTTCACATCGTTTTTCGAAGAGAAGATGATTCCGCGACCCGTTGGGGGATTGCGTTGTACGGTCGTGGCAAATTATATTCAATAATTTATTAGCATGTAGTTGTTCACAGTTACAACAAGGAAACAGCGATGATACTATGCAAGAATTGAACGGCGCAAGTCATATAGTATTTTAATTAAAGAACATTAGCAGTTACTGATCTTTACATAATGATGATCGATCTGATACTCCTTACCTTGTAACAGAATACAAAACAACTTGCAGACGCTTGTACGTTTACAAAACATCATCTTGGTCGTTAAAAGCGAGACTCCAGAAAACTTTCAAAGCAAAGTGCTTCTGAATGTGGCAGAGCACGTATAAATTCCTGTTACCAGACGAATTTCAATGCATTCATACCGGAGTGCAAACCAATCTGACAATGATAATGACAATTCACATTACAAGAATAATTGCTCGCCAATAAAATCACTCGTCGAAAATAGCCTGTCAAGGAAAGATGTGAAGTGTTAATGACAGACTGGCGGAACATTCCAAACGGTGATAATTGGCTTAATTTGCTGTTAAGAATACTTGTATGAAATACAATACATTACCTAAAGCTGGTCTATACAGTGCCGATAGGCAAAGGCCATAAGATTGATGGGAAACAATTTCCTGGGCAACATTTACAATTCCTTATCTTTTCTTTCGTGCATGCGCATGCTCAAGTAATTTCCTCAGAGCCGACTAAAATTAATTTCGTATGACGTTCAAGGCACTTTAATAAATTTAAAATTGTTTGCTTGTCTTTTTTTAAAATCAGACTGGCGCATTCTACAAGCATAATCAGTTATCATCTCAAAGATATCTTTTATCAACAACAACATCTCTGATGTCAAAACCTTTCGCATTTTTAAACGACGCCAGAACGAAGCCATGAATTCTCCCCCCGGGTATAGTGTCGCAGCTCCTCGCAAGAATGATTTTCATTGGCTGAACTTTACAATACATTTCTGTTTCAACCAATAGCATAGCTTCGTTCTTTAGAAAGCATAGAAAAGCCCTATCCAATTGGACGAAAGCTTCCGAACACTGCGACAAGTCCCTAAATTTCAGCGCAATGATAAGATTAGGGCACGCCACATTTGAAAAGGAATCCAATTTCTGTTTGCGTGTAAACCTGCTGATGAGCTTAATGCAAAGAAGCATTATTTCAACAACTGTTTGTGCAAAGAATCGCATTACCTAAGTGCCATGCAGCGAAGACAGGAAGGATCAAAAGTCTATATGCCACGATTTATAATTAATCCGAATTTATTGATCTTAATCTTGTTAATTCTGAGCGATATCTTAAGCATTTGTAGTGGATGTTGTCGACGCGTCCAGGAAATGAGTATTTTCTAATAAACATTTCAAATTATTCCAAATAGCAAGAAGAATGATTAAAAGAGTTAACCACCTAATATGGGGTTGTTGCGACTAACATTTTTTCAAAGATTAGCCATTTTGAAAAAAAACGACTGCAGAGTTCTCGTGAGGCAGAATTTCTCTACAACGAAGCCACACTTGACAGGTTTAATTTTGACAGTATTATATACAAAAACGGGATAAAGTAGCCAACCTATTGGGGCTAATACCTAGTAATCGAACAAACTATCAATTTTTTGCGAAAATTGAAATCTGGACCAAATACTGTTATCTGCATCTTTGATACCAAAGAATGAATATGTTGTTCTGATTTTTTACACGCTAATTTTAAAGCCGGGAATTATGATTATTCTAAAACTTTACTACATTGCATAATAAAGGATGCAGAGTGATTTCCAAGCTAAAATGTGCTGTTAACCGATTTTGCCGACAAGCTTCGAAGACAAATCAGTCACAAAATTCTGTAAAAATGTTGCAGTTTTAACAGGATTTCAGAACAGTGCGTCTCATTTCATATCACATCCTCTTTTTTTAGAGATTATTGTCCGAAATCCTTTTAACTGAAAAGAGAAGCACTCGTTTGAATGTACTTTCCTCTACTTATTTGTGCAGTATTATAAAACACCGGCCTTCTCAAAGTGGGAGTCCAGGCCCCTCTATGTTATTAACCCACAATAATTGCAACTTATTTGCATATGACTGTCCTCATAGGGAGTGGCAATGACAAAATAGAAAAACAAATAACTTTTGAAAATAATGAATATAATATCTATTAAAACAGATCACTAGCTCCCTCCCTCATGTTTGCCAAATGACAAGAAAATTACCTTGTATTGTGGATGCCCTGAATATATCTTTGTATCAGAATTAAACGGACTCACTGTCACACACGGGAAAGTGTTTTTGTCGCACGTGGACTGGAATCAAACAGCGTGACACTTCTGACCGTTGTTGTAAAACTGAAAAATGGTTGGCTGATTAGTATTTAAGACTTAAACTACACTCGCGTTCTTCCAGATTAACAATATTTCTCACGCATGTCGTCCCGGGCTTATTTTTACAATTATTCGAAGAAAATTGGAATATGTATTCGAATGCAGTGGCGGATCTAGAGGTGTGCAGAATAAATTACTACAACTTAAAATCGGAATTGCGTTGGCAGATTTTTATGTAAAAATATTGCGCTGTTATCCACTGACCACGTTGTCAAACAAACTGACCTACTGACTAAACTAACCCGAAAACAATTGCCTAATCATTGCTTCTTTTGCCTGGAGCAATACGTGAAGGATGCGTGCATCTCAGTCAATCTACTTACAGTAAGTCAATTGTCTCTGGTTTTGCCAGGCGACGGTGTTACCAGGACTGATCTGATAATAAACACTGGATTAACGATACTAATCGAGCAAGGTTAATGAATTAATGAACATCCGAAACACTTGAAAGAAATAAAAACATCACGCGAACCGCACAAAGAGACTCTCCAAGTAGCTGTACGTAAATTTTAATACTTAGATTTCAGCATATATTAGGTTCTAAATTAATCGTGTGGAAAAATAATAGCCGGTAAATAAATAATGGTAGGTGACATGTTCCTTGGTTCTGATTCTGCTACATGTTTGCATTCTCGCAGTTCATTATAATTCAGGCTTTGAATGATATTCGTAGGAATATCCGGTATGTTATTGGATCAGTGGCTACCATATCACAGCAACGCTAGCGCTGAAAACAAACATGGAATGATATAAACACATGTCATGTTACATCATTCAATAAGCTGGCTGACTGGCTCAGTTCCGTGAAAGCATTGTTTACAAAATCTTTCATTTATAGTACATATGTCCATCGAAGCAGCAAGAAAAGTACACAAGTTTAATTGGGTAGGAAGTTCACTACAAACGCGCGCGGTAGTCGCCATCATCGCTAACTGGTTCACCCAGGAGTCTTTCGGTTTAAGGCCACCTAATAACTTCCTTCCACCAGCGAGTAGGATTACATTTCTCCAATCTTTTAACTGAATTAATAAAATACCTTTCGCAAGCTGATTTTACATCTCTTTGCACCTTATTACGCCAATGTTTGTACGAGTGTGAGTTTTTTCCAAATTTCTGAAGATATTTTTGCCCTTTATTAATAGATGATTTAAGTGATTGCGTAATCCATGGTTTTTCAGACTCCCTCACTTTAGTTAACTTGGCAGGGAAATAATATTCAATCATGGTAGTTATTATTTCATTGAACTTCACATACTTCTCATTAGCGCCGTCGATTTCATAGACTTAGGACCAATCAAAGGTTGTTATTATTTGACCAAAAAATCTAACATTGCTTTCTCTTTTCTTCATCCAATTATTGTTAGGTTTCACAACGCGACTAACACGTGGCTTGACTAAAATACAATTATGGTCACTCGAACCTAAGGGAGGTAACTGGCTTACTGTGTAGCCGACTATCTTAGCGTTCGTAAGACACCAATCGATAATAGAAGTGTTTCTTGTGGATATTTTTGCTATTTGGGTTAGTCCTGTTAATATTTTTATATGCTTCTGGTCGAACGAACATTTGTAATCAATAATGAGGGTAAGAAGAACTTATCATTAGTGGTTAGGGGTAGTAAGGGGCGGGTGGATATATTGGAGCTCCCATTGATGGTATCGACCAGGGAGGAGGTATCGGCCACGGACGGGAGGTTGTTGGCCCCGCGGATGTATTGGGGCTCCCATTGGTGGCATTGGCCAGGGGGGAGGTATCGGCCACGAAGGAGGTTGGCCCCATTGCGGCACGGGAGGTAGAACCGGGAGACGCCGTGGAGGTAGTCTTAGTGGAACTAACGCCGTCGGAGGTGTAGGACTCTGCCATGATTTACCGATAAAATATAATATAGACTGATTTGAGTTTTGAGTAATCAGTTCTTAATATAAGTCCAGGTCAGGTTAACCTAAGGCTCAGTAAATTGTGTACTTGCATATGTATTTGTACTTGCATATGTATTTGTACTTGCATATGTTTTTCTAGTATTTGCATGCAAAAGGCGGTGTGATAACTTCCTCGACCTTGTCAGTTAATTTGTTGAAGAAAAACAAAACCATATTTAGCAAAAAGACTGCCTCAAGATCGCAATCGCTCAATTTTTTAGCAAAAGGTTGCCCTGATATTTATATGAACTGGCCCTGAATATCGGATTAGTTTTTCATGTTGGATTAGCTTATTTAGCTATTCGTGTTAGATTAGCTTTTCATATATTAGATTAGCTTTTCACATTAGATTGGCTTTTCATGTTAGATTAGCTTTTCTTGTTAGATTAGCTTTTCATGTTAGATTAGCTTTTCATGTTAGATTAGCTTTTCATGTTAGATTAGGTTTTCTTGTTAGATTAGCTTTTCATGTTAGATTAGCTTTTCATGTTAGATTAGTTTTTCATGTTAGATTAGTTTTTCATGTTAGATTAGTTTTCATGTTAGATTAGCTTTTCATGTTAGATTAGCTTTTCATGTTAGATTAGCTTTTCATGTTAGATTAGATTTTCATGTTAGATTAGCTTTTCATGTTAGATTAGCTTTTCATGTTAGATTAGTTTTTCATGTTAGATTAGCTTTTCATGTTAGATTAGCTTTTCATGTTAGATTAGCTTTTCATGTTAGATTAGCTTTTCATGTTAGATTAGCTTTTCATGTTAGATTAGATTTTCATGTTAGATTAGCTTTTCATGTTAGATTAGCTTTTCATGTTAGATTAGTTTTCATGTTAGATTAGCTTTTCATGTTAGATTAGATTTTCATGTTAGATTAGCTTTTCATGTTAGATTAGCTTTTCGTGTTAGATTAGCTTTTCATGTTAGATTAGCTTTTCATGTTAGATTAGCTTTTCGTGTTAGATTAGCTTTTCGTGTTAGATTAGCTTTTCATGTTAGATTAGCTTTTCATGTTAGATTAGGTTTTCTTGTTAGATTAGCTTTTCATGTTAGATTAGCTTTTCATGTTAGATTAGCTTTCCATGTTAGATAAGCTTTTCTTGTTAGATTAGCATTTCATGTTAGATTAGCTTTTCGGGTTAGATTAGCTTTTCGTGTTAGATTAGCTTTTCATGTTAGATTAGCTTTTCTTGTTAGATTAGCTTTTCATGTTAGATTAGCTTTTCATGTTAGATTAGCTTTTCATGTTAGATTATCTTTTCGTGTTAGATTAGATTTTCATGTTAGATTAGCTTTTCATGTTAGATTAGCTTTTCATGTTAGATTAGCTTTTCATGTTAGATTAGCTTTTCATGTTAGATTAGCTTTTCATGTTAGATTAGCTTTTCATGTTAGATTAGCTTTTCATGTTAGATTAGCTTTCCATGTTAGATTAGCTTTTCTTGTTAGAATAGCATTTCATGTTAAATTATGTTTTCATGTTAGATTAGCTTTTCATGTTAGATTAGCTTTTCATGTTAGATTAGCTTTTCTTGTTAGATTAGCTTTTCATGTTAGATTAGCTTTTCTTGTTCGATTAGCTTTTCATGTTAGATTAACTTTTCATGTTAGATTAGCTTTTCATGTTAGATTATCTTTTCATGTTAGATTAGCTTTTCATGTTAGATTAGCTTTTCATGTTAGATTAGCTTTTCATGTTAGATTAGCTTTTCATGTTAGATTAGCTTTTCATGTTAGATTAGCTTTTCATGTTAGATTAGCTTTTCATGTTAGATTAGCTTTTCATGTTAGATTAGCTTTCCATGTTAGATTAGCTTTTCTTGTTAGAATAGCATTTCATGTTAGATTAGGTTTTCATGTTAGATTAGCTTTTCATGTTAGATTAGCTTTTCATGTTAGATTAGCTTTTCTTGTTAGATTAGCTTTTCATGTTAGATTAGGTTTTCATGTTAGATTAGCTTTTCATGTTAGATTAGTTTTTCATATTAGATTCGTTTTTCATCTTAGATTAGGTTTTCATGTTAGATTAGCTTTTCATGTTAGATTATCTTTTCATGTTAGATTAGCTTTTCGTGTTAGATTAGATTTTCATGTTAGATTAGTTTTTCATGTTAGATTAGGTTTTCATGTTAGATTAGCTTTTCATGTTAGATTTAGTTTTTCATATTAGATTCGTTTTTCATGTTAGATTAGCTTTTCATGTTAGATTAGCTCCTCATGTTAGATTAGCTTTTCATGTTAGATTAGCTTTTCATGTTAGATTAGATTTTCATGTTAGATTAGTTTTTCATGTTAGATTAGGTTTTCATGTTAGATTAGCTTTTCATATTAGATTAGCTTTTCATGTTAGATTCGTTTTTCATATTAGATTCGTTTTTCATGTTAGATTAGCTTTTCATGTTAGATTAGCTCCTCATGTTAGATTAGCTTTTCATGTTAGATTAGCTTTTCATGTTAGATTAGATTTTCATGTTAGATTAGTTTTTCATGTTAGATTAGGTTTTCATGTTAGATTAGCTTTTCATGTTAGATTAGCTTTTCATGTTAGATTCGTTTTTCATATTAGATTCGTTTTTCATGTTAGATTAGCTTTTCATGTTAGATTAGCTCCTCATGTTAGATTAGCTTTTCGTGTTAGATTAGCTTTTCATGTTAGATTAGCTTTTCATGTTAGATTAGCTTTTCATGTTAGATTAGCTTTTAGTGTTTGATTAGCTTTTCGTTTTAGATTACCTTTTCATGTTAGATTAGCTTTTCATGTTAGATTAGCTTTTCATGTTAGATTAGCTTTTCATGTTAGATTAGCTTTTCGTGTTAGATTAGCTTTTCATGTTAGATTAGCTTTTCATGTTAGATTAGCTTTTCATGTTAGATTAGCTTTTCATGTTAGATTAGCTTTTCTTGTTAGATTAGCATTTCATGTTAGATTAGCTTTTCGGGTTAGATTAGCTTTACGTGTTAGATTAGCTTTTCATGTTAGGTTAGCTTTTCTTGTTAGATTAGCATTTCATGTTAGATTAGCTCTTCATGTTAGATTAGCTTTTCATGTTAGATTAGCTTTTCGTGTTAGATTAGCTTTTCATGTTAGATTAGCTTTTCATGTTAGATTAGCTTTTCATGTTAGATTAGCTTTTCATGTTAGATTAGCTTTTCGTGTTAGATTAGCTTTTCATGTTAGATTAGCTTTTCTTGTTAGATTAGCTTTTCATGTTAGATTAGCTTTTCATGTTAGATTAGCTTTTCATGTTAGATTAGCTTTTCATGTTAGATTAGCTTTTCGTGTTAGATTAGCTTTTCATGTTAGATTAGTTTTTCATATTAGATTAGCTTTTCATGTTAGATTAGCTTTTCGTGTTAGATTAGCTTTTCGTGTTAGATTAGCTTTTCATGTTAGATTAGCTTTTCATTTTAGATTAGCTTTTCGTGTTAGATAATAGCGTATGTGTCAGTTAGGTTAGGTTCAATTTCAGCTGCAGGACTGTTAATTAGCATTGACGTCATGTATAATAAGTAGATGCTAATCGTGCTATACTCGTAATTATTACACACTTCACATATTGACTAGGGATAAACTAAGAGAAGAAAGACAGCCTTTGTTTTACTTCAAAGTTAAATAGGGGCTTTCACCGCGGCGAGGCAAAGAGGATATGTACAAATATTCCGCTGGATTAAATGCAATCCATATTTCCTATTTTACTTTATGGATGCTGTACTATTTCCTGAAAAATAATCCTGTGTTTCATAACACTTTTATATAAGGCTAACTAATAAACTAAAATAGAAGCAAAGGTTAAAATCCTTTTCGACCGAAGGCCGATTCGTACGAATGTTCAATATATTTGCATATATTCGATTACTTTGAGTCATAAAGCAAAACTATTTGCCATTAGTTCAGGTTTAAAACGAGTCGCGAGTTTAAAAGTTTGACGGCAATATTCACAGCAAGTTGGCTTCACTATTTAGCATATAATTTCCCCTTCATGTGAGGAAGATATAAAAAGTAAACAGCTGCTATATTTAGATCCCACGCTTTTCATAATGAATTACGGCTTTAGACGTAGGACAGCGAAAAAGATAAACAGTCGCGCTGGCTCGTAATCGCTCAGGATCTTAGAGCAACGGGCTCACGCAGCAGGCTAACTAATTGATTGTCTTCGACGGAAAATGTAGGCGAAATGTAGTCGGATATCAGAGAATCACCACGCCGGTGCTACCGTGGGATTGAGTATTTCGCCCCATATTAGGATAAGGTAATATAATATAATGTCGCTACCAAGATAACGAGCGCCTAGGATGTAGCCAACTGGGGTCGGTTGTATCAAGCCCGTTCAGCTTAGACGGCGGATAAGTCAAAATTAAATAACACTCTTACATCTCTCTTGAACGAGTCAACTTGAACATTATGCACTGAATATGTAGTTGTAAGCAGTATAATATTTGTAATAAGGTCAAAAACATTTTGTTTGCTTGTTGAATAAAACGAGAGACTTGATTTCTATTTTGAACTTATCCGCCATTTAAGCTAAACGGGCTTGATACAACCGGCTCCAATTTCTTATAATCACACACGTTTCACGCTTGGAATCTATGCAAATATAAAGACCCCTAAGACTTGCAACTTTGGATACGGTTTACTTTTGATAGATGTAAAAACCAGATGTGAATCAAAGGCTTCTCTTTCTCATCAGTTGTAAAAGAATTTCATCTACAATTGCGGTAAAATTTCCAAGTGTAAATATATAGGCTCAAGTTAAAGCGGAAATTATAACTGAATAAACAGAGCTTCAGTTTTTATCATCCACTATGTTGTTTTGCTGAGCCCTAGGCCTTTGACACTGCATGGTTTGTGGTTACGTAACACAGCTATAAAGTTCATTAAATTTGATCCGAAAAAGATATCACAAAAGAATAACACGCATGATATATATGACCGTTGACTATAAATACACCAGGTAAATTAAATAATCATTTTAATTTCTGTAATTTGAAAGAACTATATACAAGAGCACGAACAGAATAAGCCGAATATTTATACAAAATGATTTCATTATATATTGATGTTTCAGGATGTTTCGCGTGGAAATTATATTTTGTGATTGTGTTGTTATCAAATTAGTTTTGATTTTGCTCAGTTAAAATTAGTCACCGCATGCATGCAACTGCTAAATATAGGGAAACGACATATTAATAACTGTATTTATTTACAGTTAATGTTATTAGCGGTTTTGTTTGAGCGAAAAAAAAACCTTACACATCTCTGACGCTGCAGGATTAGTGAATGTTTTCAAATCTTGATCCAGATTGTGTAACGAAGTCGGGATTTTGAAACTAACCACAAGTTTAAAGTTAATATCTTATCGTGAAATTAAATGGCAACATTATCCTTATCTGAAGTTTCTAATCCGCACAAATACACGCAAATAAATGCATCAAGCAGCCTTGATAGACGGCTTTAGCAGACTTGTAAAATGATGTATACGCATGTCGACAAAAATAGTGTTTCAAACTTCTCTATAATGTTATTAGATTGATACACCCCTTCTGTACAATACTTTATTTTAGTCAATTTATTATTAAACTACGCAGCACTTAACTAGTAATGATTACGCAACACATTACGCCAAAGAATTATATAAATAATGAAGCGATTATTATTCATGTAGTTTTGCCTTCATTTAGTCATGATCCAGCCATCTCCTCTTACGGCTGCGTTCAGACTTCAGACTGAGTATATATAACCGGCAATCGGCATTGCATGATGAACGTCACTTTTTCTGGCGCTAGGTTGAACACGATGCTTCCAAATGAAATTAAACAAGGTGGCCACGCAAGAACGGTGTTCAGAAGTAGTATACTCAACAAGGGCATGTTTTATGAACCAATTATAACTTTTGCACCAGTGCTGGACACACTTTACCCCGGCTATGTGCACAAACGTTTTCGAGCGTTTTCACATTCGTTTTCATGCCAAAACGGTTTCAAACACCGTCAATTTACAATCGAATTCGAAGTTTATTCAACATATTAAGCATATCTTTCCTTGTACCGTCTGGGCAGGGCGTCTAAACAACAAATAGACATGCACTTGAATGATTTTGTAAACGCTCGAAAACGACGCTCGTGTGCTCTTGATCTCAGTTTGAGCGTATTCTAAGAGTTATTTCATGAGCAGGTCGCATTTTGGTTGCATTGAAAGCAAATTCAACAATGCATAATGAGAGTTAATAAGGTTTATCATCTTGTTATCTATTATCTTAGTTATACATTTGGTGTGAGCCGTGTGACCGAGATGCGGCGAAGAAAGTATAGACTTAGCGGTCCACTTGCAACTTCAGTGATTCGTGCTGTGATAGTATTGAAGGTGTTCAGATTTTACTGACTGTTAGAACGTTTACGGGTAAATGCACAATTCTTTCCTGGTCAATCAAATGAATAAGAAACATTAAAACAATGATATTCTGCACCTCAGGAACACGATTATGAATATATTGTTAAAACTTAATCGGAATATGACTTCTCCAATGTGAATTCCACCAATTTTTAAATTTGATATACAGGATACCGTAAAAAGTCATCCGCGTTATGACTGTGTTGCAGTGTTGCTGAAGCGATTGGATTGGATAAAATAAGTTAGCAGCATGTGTATATAATTTGATATCAAACCTCTATAGTCACAGACACGTACAATATATTTTTCGGAGTATAACTACTTTGTAACAATCACTCGATCCTTGTCGGAACTACTATAGTATTATAAAGCCAAAGGGAACGTTATTTTAGTATATTGACATAAAATGTGCATACATGGCACTGCATAACATTTATAATTTATACGTGTCGAGAAATGATAAACATTGTCGCAGGTTGTAAATATAGCACGCAGCTTGTGCTTCAATTCAAGGTGTTCAATGTATGAATAAAGATCACGCGATCCAATTCACTTCTGACGGATGTTTTATATAGTCTGTTGAAATACAAACTATATGGCCAGCATATCGTCAAAACCAATGCAGTACTGCTTTATTGATAAAAGACTACATTCCATACGCCAGAAGTGAATTACTATATTAGATCCGACAAAGTTGGATCGTGTGAACGGCCCTTAAATATCACGATGTAAAAATTAGCGATGATGACCTATAGCGAAGTTTTTCAAACTCAGATTTTGAAAAAACTAAACACCGCGAACAGGCGAACCACAAGTCTGAATGTTAACATAATTAACATACAAAGTGTCTAATGTTTCGTGCCCGTAGTCACGATTCATTTCAAAGCTACCGACGTCATAATTAATATTGAACTTCTCGAGTTTCTATTGCTAACATCATTGATGTAATTTTTATTCAAATTTTGAACTCTGGCTATTTAAAAGTTTATTTCTCTAATTTCTAATTTTACATCAAGATCTAGATGCGACAGAAGATCACTCTGCATGCCTATTTTAGGATCATTCAGCATTAAAAAAGCTATAACAATCATTTATCGAGATTTATAGTTCAAAACAAACTCGCAAAACCCGACCAGCCTCACCCACTCACGAACAAGATGATTGTGGCTCATTTATATGCAGTGCCAACCCGGTTTACTTGTAGATTCGCTTGCCCAAGGTTGAAAACGGTAGCTTTTATAATGCTAGTAGCTAGCAGTCCATTATTAGGACATTTTGCTGTGACCTAACAAAGATTTTCGTGACTCAAGTCAACCTAGTTAATCTGGCTTGCCTAGTTCGTATAGACGCCTACAATATATCGTTATCTTCTTTCATATTCGATGAGTAGCTATGAAGGAAATCTGTCAACAATGAACGAAAACTACTCAGCAAAATTTTATAGAGAGCACGAGTCTTATTGCTACAATATATATATAGTATGATATATATAGACCCACAGTTTGCTACGTGTTTGCAGCTGTTTGGGCTGTATTACTCGTAGCCTGGTAACAAAACCACGTTTTATGAGACTTAAAAAGAAGAGTCTATAAATAGAGCTGTGAAATATTTCGCAACAGTTCTAGAGAAGTCGAGAAGGGAACCCTCATTTGAAGCATGCAGTGAAAAATATTACGATGATACTAGAAATAATTGTAGAAGAATGGAATCGTGGTAAAATCCATTAACTTGGGCATACAATGAAAAGCTTTCAGTTCAGACTCGTGAAAACACGCGTTTGAATAAAATCTCAGTTCTGGATGTATAACCTGACAAATAGGCTTCATTGTGGCTTTGCACAACTTTACCGAAACTGATATTCATTGTGTTTTATCCGCTATATCACAATTAGACATGCACAACATACATTTCCCCCGCGGTAGAGCAATGTTCGTTAAGCTTGCTAAATATATAACACAATGAGTCTAAAAGTAGACCGTTTCTACGTCATAACGCTGCGATAATTTAGTCAGTGTGTACTATTGAATGGAGCACGTAGGTAGAAAGTGTTGGCGGGGAATGTTTGTACACCTGTCGCCAGCGCGATCAGCTGATTGGCTATGTGAATAATGTATAATTATCTACCTCAGAGTTTTATTTGTAAAGTCAAATTATGGCGAGTTGAAGCAATGACTATGGCTCTACAAAGGGGAGATCCGACACACAGCAATCCGTTGTCGAACGGAAACCTCGCCAGTAACGGTCAAGGAAGGAACCGAGCACGCAAGGGACCTGAGGATCAGTTAGTTGAACGTATTCGACGCTTTAGCAGTCTGTCTCAAGACGATTTTGTGAAAATGAAAGATGCGGAGCAACAAGACGATTTCTTTGCTGTCAGAAACGCTCAAGATATCACAAATCCCGATACGAAAGGCGATACTCATTCGTTGCTATCAATAAAGATTGTTCCGAACTCATTTCGTAGAATTTTAGGAGTGAAAGAGATATGCTCGAAACAGGGAAGTTTTTTACATCGGACAATTGATTTACCGCATAAGCCTGGTGATTCGTTGGGTTTTTTAATTCGGCAAGGTGATGGCTGGACGAGAACAGACGGGATATTTATTTCGAGACTTGTTCTAGGCACCGATGTCGATAATTTCGAGTTGTTGAGAGTCGGGGACGAAATAATACGCGTGAATAAAGTAGACGTACGCGGAATGAACGTTGACGATGTCAGTGCACTTATGCAAATGGCGAAACGATTAATAATTACTGTTAAAGTTCTCACTCCTTTGTCTAAGAAGAAGTTGTTTGCTTTGAGCAACGGCAGAACACGTACTCGACCTGGCTCAACATCGCCTACTCCTGTACCATCACGAGAAACCCAGGAAAAACTGAATGTACCGGCCCCAAATGATCCGTATCGGAACATACCTCGAATGTACAGCCATCAAGCAAACTATAAGATCGCTAGCCTGCCCATAGGGAAGACTGCAAACAATAACAAAGGCAGTCAGTCGCCAAATTTGCCAAGATCACGGTCAGTAGGTCGTTCCCCGACGCCGGGCAAGCGAGCGTTGTCGCCAATTCACGAAGCAACTGATTTCCAAGGCGAACCAAGCGGAATTTTAGCAACCGGGCGAAGGAAAAGTCTCGGAGGCAGTAATTCAGTTAGTTGGTCTGATCAAGTGTCTACAAATAATACAAGCAAAACAAATACAACTCAAAGGACAAAGTCTGGTAAAGCGGGGAGATAGCAGCGGAAGACGTTGATTTTGGGAGACGTGTTTGAAATAAATTTCAGCGTAGCTGGGATGAAAATCATGAAACACATGTTTGAAATACATTTCATTGTTGCTCCGATAAAACATTGTATTCAAATGATCACAAATAATACGAACGAAATGAGGAATATTCGATAAAGACTTGTTTGATCCTTGCGATCGTCAGGAAAGGCGGAAATTATATACGGATGAATCAGCGATATTCTGGAAAAGTCTCGAAAGGAAAATACTTAATATGAAGTCATGTCATGCGATGTATTTGTGGATTTCAAATAAATTTTAATAAGTGGGAATGAGCCGATATTTGAATATTAATTCACTTGTTAATGAATATGCAAGATAGCTGGGCAAAATTTCAACCGCATGTGTACTCTGTGGTTGAAAGAACGTCAAAGAGTAGCTCAAAATGACCTCTATAGCTTGATAAAATCACAAGCATTATATCTTTTGAATCAACACTTTGCTAATGTTCAAAACAACTCCTCTGGTTTTGCTGTGTAGTTTATACAGGTACTGTGTACACGATGATATATAGACATGTTATGTTAATCTAAGTATAACATTGAAATAAGGAAAAATTTCAATTTTTTATCTCGTTGATACGTTTTTGAATAGTGAGTTTAACTGAATGCTATTATACTATATTCAATAATATTATAGTATAATATTTTCTATATTAAACGGTACAACAATTGGAATTCTGAATGTTGCCGTGTGTTTATAAATATGACAAACGAATCGATCATTTTTTGCCGCTGAATGACAAAGTCTGTTTTTTAGTTTCACAAGGTTGCTGCTGAAGGTTTGAGATTTTGACTTCGGCAGTAGGGATCGGTTGTAGGCGAAGGCTGTATGGATAGCGCTATCCACCGCGGATAGTGATGTTTTCAACCGCTCTAAAAATGCTTGGAACGCAATCAAATTTCTGCTTTGAAACTAACAATTGTCAAAGAGGATTCTCAATTTAGGAATGCTACAAGATTTAATCAAAGTTATTTCTAACAACGGGCGATTTTAAAGCGATTGAAAAAACCCGCTATCCGGTGGATAGCGCTATCCAACCTTCGTACAACCGGCCTCAACCTAGTAATTATGCTACACTAAAACTATAGGCTAATGACTCAAGTATTTTTCATTTACTTGATAATGCATGATAGGGCTTTAAAAGACATATGTGAAATTCTTATAGCTTTAAAGGATATTTGTACAAAAAAACTCGCTCAAATAAAAGTTGCTCATCCGAGAAGTTTTTCGTATATTTAGCTACATGTAAAAGTCGGAGAAAATGATGCAACCCTCTAGCTCCTCTTAAATCAACTAAAATGAGAAAACGTACATCTTTTCCCCACGTTTTCCCTGCATGATTTTAAAATGACTCTTCTATTTTAAAGAATCCCCTCATGAAATCTGAAAATATACGATGACAATCTTATATTATAATGTTTTTACCCTCTGTAACTTCCTAACCTACAAAGCGTTAGTCGAATATATAAATTATATTATATTATACTAATCCTCCAGAAGTGTTGGATTGTACATATAGGACAATACCAAAAAGGAAAGCCTTTTTTTAGAAATTGCATGACAGACCTTTTTCGAAGTTGAATATCTCTATATTTAGTCTATTGCACTAAAAGAGATTTAAACTGAATTTGAATGCATTCCGTGGGTTCAGGAAGCGCAGTGCCTGATAAACGAAACTAAGGAAATCGTTTATTGTTAGTGTTTTCATGCATTCTGATCACATGCAAGTGCAACATGCAAGTGCACTCATGTAATCATATAAAACATATTATTGGAATTAAATTTCGGGGCATTCATATGTTAACAGAGGGTAATTAATGCCACTTTTTGCTGTTTGTTTTAATAAATAAAAAGGTTATATGAGCAAATTCCAATGCTTTATACGTAGGTCGTGAATGAATATCCCCTTAAATACACGAATTAATTTTCTTTGGCCAATTCTTCCGACTTCACATATTGGTAGAAAATACCTCATCTGAAATACCTCATTCACACCGATAAGAGATATATTTGTCAGTCATCTAATGTTTGGCAAAGAAAATAATTATACCCGTTAGAACATGATGATAGCTGTTTTACAGCTTGTATAAAACGGCAATATCAGTTAAATCAGAGGCTCTTATCACAATTGAAACGTTTGTATAATTACTTAATTAAATTCCTGGCAGCATAATTAATTTTCTCCAGCTTATTTCAAGCAAAATATTGGACTAACAACGTCGAGTTAACCGCATCGCAGATTTGGGGTGTTTTGCTAAATTTAAACCAGTAATTGGTAAAGTTTTAATAGCATGTTGCTAAATACTGACTGTTCAATAGACCTTTCTTATAATGACGTCAAACGCGGAAAGTCTGATGTCACACGATATTTAATTTGGCTTCACAGACTATCGAGCCACTCAAACTTTTCGCGTTTGACGTCATTATGAAAAAGGTCTAGCTATTAGTTTCGTGCATTCAATCTTCAGTCTTCACCAGGTCATCGCTCACACTTGACGGTGACGTCACTATTTCGAGGGTACGTACCGTAGTTAAAGATGGCGCACGAGAACAAAGTTTAATTAACAACTGAGTGCTCAAATTAAAAATTCCCAGAGCAATTCTTGTATGACTAGATTAATTTGAATTTCGATAGCTTGAGGAAAATTTTACAACCCACGAAGCATTTCTTGCGTCCCAAGTTTCCCCCGGGCCTCCTGCTACGGGTAGGTCGCTGAACTTTACAATACATTTCTGTTTCAACCAATAGCATAGCTTCGTTCTTTAGAAAGCATAGAAAAGCATTATCCAATTGGACGAAAGCTTCCGAGCACTGGGACATGTCCCCCTGCTGCGCGCATGCCTTGTATTTTAAAAACTGAAAACCAATATTGACCAGCCGCATGAGTGAAACTTCTTTTCTTAGAACAGTAATCGTATATTTCTTTGCATATTATATGATTCTCTGTCTTAGTTCATTGCCTCATGAAAGGCCTCTTATAAGACCTCCTCCGTGAGGAGCATGAAGAAAAAGAAACTTTATTTTAAAGATGCGACTAGAAGCTGTATCGTGTTTTTTCCCGGTCTTCAGAAACTTCCCGCTCAGTGCATACAGAAAGACCTCGGTCCGACATTTCATGGTAAGGGCCTCGCGGTCGGTTAATAAAATGTTGTTGTGTATGCCGCTTGCCCGAGGCGCGCAAACTTAATGGAGGTTCAAATCCGGTAGGACACAGGTCAGCTTGAAAACCAGAATGTTGCCGAATATCCCGCTAATTTGGCTGCTAATGGTAAATGATTGGGCAATTTCGCTTAACATTAAAATATTTTAAATTGCACTCTTTGTCGCATAAGAAAGATTTATAATTTTGTATTGCATGTCGGTAAATTGTTACTCATTTTCTACCTCAAATGCATAATTTATATGGTAACAATTTCTACATTTCTTCTCATAACCGCCAAACTTTGCAATTTTACTAATGTTTGTAGGCAATCTCTGGGAGAACACTTTAAGACACCAGGGGCTTGTTGTACAAAGATAGCGCTATCCACCGCCCGATACTTGTTTTTTCATTTGCTTTAAAATCGACTGTTGTTGGGTATAACTTTGATTAAATTTTAGTATTTCTAAATTGAGGATTCTCGTTAATAATTTTTCATTCCAAAGCTGAATTTTTTTGCTTTTCATGGATTTTTGGAACGGCTGAAAAAATCACTATCCAGTAGAAAGCGCTATCCATCCTTCGTACAACCGGCCCTAGAAATAAAATAGTCCACTGATGACGTTGGCGACGTTGCCTTGTCTAGCGTCATTTGCAGAATAAACTTCTGCTTCAAATTGCACTCATTAAGAAAACAAAATAAGACAAAAATATTAAATGCAGTAAATCTAATTTAATTCCACCAGCTACAATATTAATTATTATATGAATATAATGTAATTTTAAACTCGATTGTCCGTGTTATCGCCATGTCTATTACCTAAAAAATAGAAGATGGACGGGTTTTAAAGGGTATATATTGCCAACGAAAATATAGTTTATTTTACATGAAAGAACATTTAAGATTATGTTTAAAGCTCATTTATCGATTTTTTTCAATCTTCTCTAATTTTTGAAACGAGTGACCTAGCTGCCATCTGGAATCAATCGTTTTATCATTATTTAGCGTCGTGGTTTTATGACGTCACAAGGGGAATAAACGTATAAAACTACTCTTGGACGGCTATATAACGATTTCCAAATGCTTTTTTTCCGACACACTATACCTAATAGTATAATTTTTAACAATATCTCGCAAAAGAAGAAACTATAGATTGATTAAACAGATTCATAAATAGTCTTAGGCTAAGTGGCCTTTTTATAAGACAAACTAAAGTTTTATTAGTAATATCTCATTAATGGAAATACAACTAGAAAACTTTGCGAAATTTTTGTCAATGGATAAGATCAAGCATCGTCAGTGTGCACAGGATAAGTGGGGAAGAAAACTGAAGAAGAACTGTAAATAATAACTAACCGTTTTGTTCCAAATGTCGTCTGAATGATTTTGTACGTTCTTCTATTCAACAGCCAATTCAAAGAGACTAATACTGTCGCCCCTCCCAGCACATTTCATATTATCATCGCAGGTTTCAGATTTTCTTTTAACACAATTTGTGCTCTCCTCAAACATGTTTTCCTTCCATCCAGATTTTGGACCACCCCAACACTGTCCTGTGTTTTAATATTTCATTTTGCTTTAATATTTCATTTTGCATTTGAAAGGACGAATATTTCTTGGAAAAAGTTGGTTGTGTTGATGAATGGGACAAGCGCGACTTGCAAAAGGAATTTTAAGATTGAAATTGTGCCTTAATTGTGCGAGAAATATCGTAAATCGCAAGAAGTTGTGTTGTTCGTAGAAACATTTACTGGTATAGTTTTAAAAATGGTATAGTTCAAAAAATGCAATCATTAACTTAATGCTAACTACGGTGAGGTAATTGATCAGGCTCCTTCTTACCTTTTTTACGAATAGCGAAGTGACCGTATTTTGCATCCTTGGCAGCATGTGCGCAACGACATAGGAATTTAGTAAACATCTCATCCCAGGAGTCATCAAATTGCAGCAGGTTGCCTCTAAATCTTCTACCTCTTGGGGATACCTCGTTCAGTAAAAGCTTCCATTCCATGTTCAAGTCTTTTTTTGTTGCTTGGTAACAACCCAAACCATTGTATTTCATTTGGCATGGAGAAGCTGCAAGAATGTGATAAACAGGGTATTTAGAACTATATAATCATATTGTATACCACTTTTCAAAGTTTCATGTTCGTAGCGTTTCATTGCTCGAGAGCCATTTACGCAAGAAATAATGTGGAAAGAGTTATAATAAGAGAAAGAGAAATAATAAGAGGAAATAATGTGTTTTTCCCACGGGAAATAATAACTTTAATCACGTGCGGCGCACCTGGACATGCGACCTTTGAAATTAGGTCTTTTCTCCGAGCGCCTGTGAGGATACTAATTCCGCTCGGAGATTAGGAGTTACACCCGGAACCCGGGAGAACATAGCGGATCAAAAGTTGTCCATATGGACGGTGGCCGATGTACCGTTTTGTCAGTTATGCAAAGAAATAACCAACTGTGAAAGGCTATTACACCTTTCCTTTAACTTCAAAAAGTTATTTTCTTCTTTCGATAGATGTGAACGAGTAAATAGTTACGAATGATCTGATGTGTACGAGCTCTTACTTGAACATGCGTAACTAATTCACTCGTTCACATTTATCAAAAGAAGAAACTCGCTGTAAGTTGATATTCTTGTATGTTGGCATGGTGAAAAAAGTAATTTAGCTTGTTGGTTTTTACTGCACTGTTGAAAGCCCGGGTTAATGAACCGAAACTTGCGGTAATAAATACTTACGTGGTGTACCTACAAGCTAAATTACTTATGAGTTGCTCTTCACTCAGCTTTCTGCTGGGTTTTGATAAATAACAAACCCGCTTGACCCAATTAATGCAAGCTCAATCTGCGTATAAAAATAGAAAGACAGCCCAAATACGCTTCTGGCTCATAAATTCACTAATGTGTCTTCAAAATGAATATCAGATGAAATGATAATGGAAGGTATTTCGTATCAGGCAATTCAGTTAAACATGGTATCAAACTTGTTACTTGTATTACATATGCTTCCCGCTTCAAAGTCGCTTAATTTTACACAAAATTGTACGCCATTCGGTCAATTAGCTGCCATCATTTACAATGCCTATTGGATAAAGAATAAAAATAAATTCACACTTACTTATGCGGAAGACGGCATTGGTAAGACCTCTGCCCATGCAGAGTGGATCTGAACGTCGACATCGTTTATAGCATTTGTTTATACATGCATTAGATCTCCCTTGCTTTATGTAATATCTTTTCTCAAATTTCAATCCGGCCCAACATTCTCCTGCGAAAGAAATTACCATGTTTACTAATTTATAACACCGAGTAATTATGCATGATATCGATATATTCACTCGTCTTAAGCCCCAATTCCACAGGCTAAATTCTCAAGCGAAATGCGAAATCTTCTTTTGAATTGTGAGCAATGAAGCAGAATTAATTTTTTCAAGTGGTCGAAATCCAAAAGAAATTTGCGAAATATTTCGCATTTCGCCGAGAAAAACCGCCCGTGGAACTGATAAGGCCCATATACATTGTCTCATTTTTTTCTCTAAATTATTAAACTGAAAGGTTAATGCCGTGTTGGATCCTTGCATAGTGGCAGACCTTCTATCTTACATATTACAGTTGCGGACTTCGATTTAAGACGGGCAGAAACTCAGTACTTTTATGATTTTTTTTCATATTTTTATTATTACCTTTAACAGATTCCCCAGTAATATCATTTCAGGAACTAACTATTATATATTACCTGAATTTCAGGTAATGTCGAAAGCCCAAAATTAATTGACTTACCGTAAAACTGCATTCCAAATGTCGAATGTCCATTTTCAGCCGTTTTCTTAGCACACTTACAAGCAAATTTTCTGAGAAAAATGTCATAATTCCACCAGTCAATCCATCCAAAGAATTCGGCACGCGTATTTTTCTGGCGTGCCGTCAGGATAAGATCATTCCCTTGCTGAGGTCGAGGTCGAGATCTATCGCTGAAGCAGCCAATCTTTTCAAAATTGACGTCGCATGGATAAGTTTCTTTTTGAAATTAACGATTTACGTAAAAGATAAATTGAGTAATTTAGTTAAAATAATAGCAACAAAAATAATTGATAAACACAGTAGCAGCAGAATTTTTCAAAAATATCAGTGAAAAAAAAAATAGTTTTTAACAAGAACCACAAAGCCTATTCCTCGTAAGCCTTAAATCCCTAAGCGATGATCGCCTCTGCTCGCGGCCTTTATCTTCAACCATTAAACAATAGTAAGAAATCCTTGGCCAACTTGGTATTTTTACGAAGTTCCCTGACATTAAATTTTTTTCTTTCTCTCTTTCAATCGTGCAATAATTGCATGCATTTTAGACAAAATATACTTTCAAAAAAGCTGTCAAATTTGGTCTAACATAATGCCAAAAGTTGAATTAGGTTAATTTAAACTTCAAAATGTAAGTCCATGGCCTGTACTCGGGGTATTTATAGGGGTATTTGTAGTAAAAATAATAAAGTTCCTATAGATTCCCTAAAATGTCCCAACGCTAAAACTATCAATGCTAACTACAAACTATCAATGATTTACAACTAACTACAAACATACCATACACGAAATTGTGCGCGGTTGAACCGACGCAGTTTTCATCACTTTTTTTACACCGCTTGTATTCTGGTCCGTAACAATCTATGCCTTTTCCATGTTTCGAGATATCGTTCTTATCAGTTGCTGGACCACTCCAACATTCCCCTATATAATTGAATTATTTATTGTGGCAACTTGATTTGTCAGTGGTAAGTCTGATTTTCAAATGACATGCGATATAGCTATTGACTACAATTCGGGATTAAGAGTACGAACGAGAACCGTTAATCCTTATATAATTGTATGCTTGTTCTTAGTTAGTAGCCAATTAAAATTGTTAGAATTTAGTTAAATTTGAAAAAAAATAACTGGGGCTGGTTCTATAAAACTCTTTAACTACATCTTGCATAGACTTCACTTAGACTCTGATTGGCCAACACATGAAGTACTCTGTCCTTATAAGTAATATTTAAAATACGGTGGCTGATCTGCATATACATATTTTTATGGGTGTGCAACGAAGTTATGAGTGCTAGTTAAGTTATCAAAGTTAATATATGAATAATTAGTATATAATTCATAAGACCTTCATGCAGAATTACAAATACTGTGACCAAAATACTTTCACACAGTTAAAAGTTAACTAGTCTTTTACACAACTGGATTTGGTTATACAAAGGTGTTTAAAGACAGAAAAGTTCAGACATAAAAAATACAGCCTCTTGACTCACCCCAGAATTGGATGGCGAAATATCTATGCCCTTTCTTCGCAGCCAGTCCAGCACAGCGACACACCATTTCTGGCATGTATGTAGACCACTTGAACCAATCGATGGTATGGCCATGGTAATAGTTACTTGTTTGGTCTCTTTCATTCGTCAGCATCTCCGGTAGAGTTCTATCATTTCTCTTATCCTTAAAACACCCCACTCTTCTGTATTCATGCTTGCAGTCGCATTTTGTTGCGTCCGATACTTAAAACGAGAATGAAAATGTTTCCTTTATTCAGAAATTAAAAATACTTGTAAACGCATGGAATGGTGAAACAAAAATAGCATTTCTATCGAATTGTTCCATTGAATGACAGTTAATTTTTTTTAATCTTGTGGCTCACTGTGGTTCTTTTCAAACTGTAAAAAGTTTGTTTCCATGACTGTGCATTGACAGTCACAATGATGTCATGAATGACGTGTCTTATTTGTGAAAATAATCTCTTCTAATACTAATAATTTGTCTTGTGATAAGATTTACTTGTTTATATCGACTGTGACGGATATTAAAAAGCGTTCGATGAATTGCACAGAATATCTCATGTTCTAGATATTTCTTTGTTTATTTTGCGTTTTACAAAGTAAAGTTATTTTTCTTATACATACCTTCAAAGAACATCGGAAGAATGAAGAAAAACACCGTAATAACTTTCATTTTGCTTCTATCTGGTAAAATAAACAATTCATACAAATGTTTGCAATGAATTCGAAAGAATCTTTAAGTAGCATCTTTAAGTATTTATGTTTTTTCACAAGCCCTTTTATAAACATTCCTGACACAACCGTTATATAATTTATTTTTAATGCTATTACTGATATTTATTGGTATTATTATAATTTTGTCAAAAACATGCATTATATATTAGTGATATATATAGGCTATACAGCACGTTTAGAAATGCTTAATCCTCGGATTTTCAGTAGCCGATGAACACGAGCATGAAATATTTTACTTAAGGCTTATTTACTAAACTATACACGATAAGTTGTATGCAATTGTCATTTTGACGAATGCAAAAGAGCGCCTATATGCTATAATCTTCATTCAATTCTGGTCAGGATGGAATTTAAAGTGTCACGTTTGTACGTGTGTTTATTCGTTCACATACGTCAGGGTACGGATCGTATACGACAAATCGCATAGTGTAAAAAAATTAATAGCCTTTAGATATTTTACTTGTTCATATACTTAAATGATTGTACAGATGTAAGAGAAAAGTCTATACAACGTTATCGTTTTCTTGTACACATTTACTTACAAACAAACCTGTAGGTTTCCAATATTTTTCTTAGTCCGGTCTTCTGCCGCGAATGCCCAATTATGAATGGGTCTGAAAGCAATATTGTCCAGCTTATATACTGCTCAATTTATGGCGACGGAAAATGCCAGATGGCAAACTAATCAGGAAATTGCAAGTCAACAACTGCTGCACTCTTTAATACAATCGTACAAATTACGTTAGTATGAAGGTACTTAAATGTATAATTTTCCCAAATTCTTCATAGTTGAATAGATCAAATAATTCATAGTTGCCGAAAGTCTTTGAACTGTTGAGCGTCTCTGTGACTACGAACCCTGTTTTTGAACTATACCAATCTTAGAAACAAACGGGTAGCTCCTGCACTGGGGCATTAATTTTTTAACGCTCTTTATTTAGAGTCTTGAAACATATCTTGCTGAAATAAAACAACTTGAGTTTTATTGATAAGGGAGGGATAATGAGTGGTTATGATATGGACGATTTGCGCTTTAGACTAATTTTTTATTCAAGTAACAATCAAAGAGCATACTTAAATAAGTGCAAATGCAAAGTTTGGCTGCGAAATGTTGTAAAATACGGAAAATATAGCTATGCGAATTTCGCATATTTTGTACACTTTTGTATTACGTGCGGAAATGTGTAACTAAATTAATTACAAACTTATACAAAACAAATACAAAAGTATACAAAATTCGTCAACTTCGCATACATGGCTATATTTTCCGTAAGTTACAACAAATCGCAGCCAAACTTGACAGTTTTACTAATTTTAGTAACTTTCCTCTTTATCGCCGGTGTAAGAAATTAGTCTAATTAAAGCGCAAGTCTTAAATTAGAGCCAGGTGCACACGATCGCCGACGCTATATTTCACTAGACCGACTAAAGAAACAACATCAAAATTATTTTATATTTAGGCACAGAAATCACTCGATCGGAAATCGGCATCACATTAAGGGACCGCACTCTAGAAGATTTTTTAGTCGCATTCATGAGTATGTTCTCAGGACGAGGGCACGAAATTAAATAATTAAGCCAGCTTGTGTGAGCACACAGGATGTCTGGACGTAAATCATTTAGCTTAATCTAGAAACGTTTCGGACAATTTGGAAAATTGTTACTCGTCACTCTGGAAAATTAACAGCTGAAATCATCGCCTTCGAGGATCCCCCGCTCCCAATTTATCTTACAAGAATTTTTCGTTCAGCTTTTCAACTCTCCTCCACTTAAATTTTTAGGTTATTATGTTATAATCTCTTGACAAAGGCCCTTATTCCTTAGGATGCCCGGAATCCTCATGTACATTTCAACGGCAGATCCACGAATCCAGGCAAGGTAAGCAAAATATATCAAATACTACGACTTTCAACACCAAATGTCATATTGGATTTAGATTTTTATGTAAAAAATTCTTTAGAATGCATGAATAACCAATAGCTCGACTAATTAATAAGCCTTGTTATATTAAGGTATATCTTTAAATTTTGGTCGCCAAATTGCCCTGAATCCACCACTGCGTTTGATGTAAAGTTGTTTAATTTGAAGACGCGCGGTAAGTCAGTTCATAAATTACTTATATTTGGATATATCACTACGACCAAGTATTTATCAAAACGAAAACTAAAGTTATTCGACGTGAATACCACAATAGCGTTTACAACTACACATATGGCATATCAGATGTAAGTTCAATCGTTTAAAACATAAATGAAAGCGTTATTTAGCTACGGCTTATCAGCCGTTCCTCGTAGGCCTACAACTGGCCCTATAGGATGAAAATGGCATAATGGTGAGGAACGATATATGAAAGTAATCTAAGATGATAAACTTCACAGACATAATATCAAGAAAGAAGAGAAGGTTTCTTTTACTTTCATGCATTTCATACAGTAAAATCACAAGAAAATGCGGCAGTTTTAGTCAAGTTATAACTAAATTTATACCGTGTCATAAAATTATATGTCATTCCTAAAGTTTTTTACACAAAGATCAATTCATTGAAATTCATGTGTGTATTTGAAATAAAATCATCTGAATTGTTGCGTATAAATTCAAAAAAATTAGTTTTACTGAAAAGTAATTAGAAAACAATAAGCTGTAATATTGATAACCGTGAGAAATAGCAATAATCTTATTTAGTTCAAAAACAGATGTTCCTTTGTGATGTGTTTGTATTGCAATTAAAAAATGATTTACAAAACTAAAGTTTTTGCATTCATAATCAAGTGAAATAACGATTTCCGTTGCACCTGGATATTGTAGACAAATAATTACAACATCTTTTATTATCTCATTATATAATCCATAAAGATCATCTCCTATCGCAGATAGGATTGTTTTTCTATATGCTACAGAACCTTGAATTCCACCAGTTTGTAGTCAGTGAAAATAGTGCATCATTCATGGATATCGTTCGTAGTATAATTCAGTCAGTGAAAATTAATTTTGCATGCTATATATACCCTTAGAAAACTATATTCTTGCAATTGGTTTCTAATTTGTTCCCAACAAATTTTCAAAGGTGTTCCCATAGGCTTCCTATAGGCACACACAGTACTCATCAGAAATAACCTAACAAAAACCCCGGTTAACTTAGGTCAAATCTCGGTCTGACCGCGATTGATCCGAGGTCAGACCGACGCTGAACCGCGGTGAGACGGAGGTTAGACCACGGCCTAACTCGGTCTGACAGACATTTATTATTTTTTTTCCATTTGGTTTTTGTGTTGTCGTTCTCAGGTGTTCACTATGTTATTTCCGGACTGTACTCTTGATTAGAAAAAGAGCAAGTCGAGAGTAAAAAGTTAAACTTCTGTTCGTAAAAGGACTTAGATTTATACATGCATAATAATGATTGAAGATTATTCCATCAAATCACCGCTGCATTTGTTGTGGCTTTTTGATTGGTGGTTCCTATTAGTTAACTCCCCCCCCCTCTAAGGCCTTCGTCTCCCAAGGGTGACTCACTTTATCCACAGTTAGGGAATTTTCTATCTAGCTAGAGAAATCATTCCACATCATTATTATTGTAGATTATCAAAAATTAGGATATAAGAATGGCGTATATTTTACTACACCGAGCTTACCAAAAATGTTTTCTTATGTTTCCCGGCAGTTTCCCAGTTTTTTCCACGGTTTAAACTACTATAAGAAATATAGAAGTAAAAAAATACATAAGTAAAAGAGTTTTTTTCGATTTGGTTTTTGTGTTGTCGTTCTCAGCTGTTCATTATGTTATTTCCGGACTGTACTAAGAAATTTAGAAGTAAAAGAATACATAAGTAAAATAGTACATTACCGCAGACATGCCGACTGAAAAAAGTTAATTGTTTCAGCAAAAATTGTTTGAACGTTAGTGAAATTCGATTCTAAATTTGATTCTCTTTTCAGATTTAAATGTCTCTTTGGCGTGCATCAGACCTCCCCAAGCCCCCTGAGCTCCACTTGCCTATCCTTCAAACTCAGTTAACGCACGTTATGCAACGAATCTTGTTTGCTCTATATCGATGAATAGCCGAGAAAAATACCGCGTAAATCTGTTATCAACTTGCACCTGATAACTCTAAGTCTGTCAGAACTTAATATAACCTCTGATAATCATCGTGTCTCGGATGTGAAAATGCAGCTCTCAGCATTCTTGCAATAAATCCCCTCAAATTTTCAAAAGACATCTCAAGTTCTCTAAGCTTCTGTCTATTTTTTATTTATGTCATTTTGTGAAATAAGGAAGGCCACTGCAAGGGTTCACGCGACAAAGTTCTTTTTGCGTATTTTTGGCAAATCACCAAAATTAGCAAAATCGAACTCCAAGCAAAAACAATTACTGTTTCGTAATTATTACAATCACATGTCGTGTTAAAATATTGCTTTATTGGTAGCAATAAGGAGAACTCTTAATCCATCATATCGAGAAGTCGAGACAACAATTCTAGAAGAGCCTTCGCATGGAAAATTGATCCCAAGTCGAGTCAAAAAAATAATGTGATCAGGCTTCCCTGGCTAATATATATCGCGTGCTCAATTAAATATTTTCATCAATGTAAATTAACAGGCTAAATTAACATATTAGAAATAATGAAGCAATGTATCGCCGGCAGAAAAATTAAAAGGACAAAATGCCGACAGATATAATAGTGATAATTGAATTCACCTGCAAATAATAGCAAACGACTTAGGCAGTTATCAATTATTGATGGTATATACGTATATATCTACCTATTTTTCACCGTCCTTAATTATTCTCAACAAACTTGTTGAACTAACGTCTAGACGTTATACAAGCGAATAAGTTTCGAAATAAAGGCAACAACATCTGTTTGGTAAGTTTATAAGTACTTTTGTGATTTTCTATAAAAAATTGCCGGTAGTGAAGTGCAATTATTTCTAATGGAGCAGATGCTGTCTAAATGTGAGAAAGGCCAATTATATTTTATTAAAGAAAACTTTATACTAGCTGTAGTTTATTTTCTCTCATTTATCGCAATTATCAACCCGATAGCTTCTTGAAAATGGACACAAAATGTTGAAAAAAAAGAAATGCTGTTCACTCTTAAGATATATAAATTCGATGAATTGGGAAAATATCATGGATGCCGATAAACAGTCAATTGTTTTTGCCATTAAGTATACTATATTAATCACAAAAATTGGACATCAGATCGGTTGTATAACGTTAACCACCATTGCATATTGACAGCGCAAAAAGTACAAGGGCTTGCGACCCTAGACAGGTCGAGTTGATATAAAGAGTTGTGGGTAGACACTAATCCATTACGTCCATTTCAAATATACCAGCCATCATATTCCGTCCGACATGCAGATATACCCACTATATACATTTGAATATATTGAGTCTCCAAGAGTGCCTATTTTGTGTTAAAAATGAGTTTATTTTAAAAGATTTGATAGAACAGACATGTCTTAATGCAGTAACAAAAAACAGTGAGTTTTTTGTTAATTTTTAAGACATGTTTTGATCAAACCAATCCATTGGTAATTACAAAACCCCCCAATATTAAAAGTTAGTATCACGTCTTTCAAGAACCTTGCCCTACAGCCCTAAGCAGTGGTTTGTTTTCCAAACTATACCATGCTCTAAATTTTGAATACACACAAATGAAAAATCTCGCTGAAAGTTTTCCGAGGATGGCGGACACGCCAAAGAGTTCTGAATTATTTAGTAAAATTGATTTAGGCCCCTACCATTTTATAAATTTCATTGTTTTTGGTAATCATTCGGTTTAATTTCGGCGAACTTTTCCGGTAGTTTATATAAATACATTATTAGTTACATACATACATACATACATCGCCTTTATTTAAAACACGGTAAACCATTCAGTAAAATACATGTAAAGATGATAAATTACTCTAAACTATAGTATATAAATTATGTAACGATATATAAAAACTACTGTTCTACCAGGTTGCCGTGTGGGGGTCGGATTAAGCTAAATAGAATTACAATTAATTCTTAGAGATCTTTTAAATGAAGAAAGAGATTCAGAGAGACGCAAGGGCTCAGGCAAGCTATTCCATATTGAAGCTCCACTAAAACTGAAGGAACGTTTAAGATAGTCAGTTTTAGGTTTAGGAACGAATAGTTTGCCATTTGTATTTCTGAGACTATAGTGATTAACTCTAGTGACAAACAAATCTTGTAAATACATAGGTGTTAAATTGTTCCTGACTTTATACATCAGAATCGCTTTTTGCATTTTACGGTTGACATGCAAGTTATTCCAACCAAGTTTTTCAAGAACAGAGCTAGAGGAGGCATCATAGGGAGAGCAAGTTATAACACGTGCAGCTCTATTTTGGAGTTTTTGAAGTTTGTCGCTCAATTTACTACCAATGCCGTCCCAAACAGGAGCACAATATGAAAAATATGGCTCAATTAATCCCTGATACACTCTAACTGCTGTATCCTGGTTGACAAAACTTCTTATTCGTTTTAAAGCACTTATTCCTGATGATACTTTTTTAGAAATATCGTCAATATGTTTTTTCCAGGTCAAGTTTTCGTCAATAGAAAGTCCTAGTGATTTAGTACTCTCTACCTTTTCGATTTGTTTCTTATCGACAATAACATTAATATCATGGTCATCGAAAGTTGATAGTCTTTGACGAGAACCGATAACCATGAATTCGGTTTTGGCAATGTTCAAACTTAATTTATTAACATTAAGCCACTTTTTATTTTTTTCAAGTTCAGTATTCATAACTCTTTCGAGGTCGTCAAAGTTATTACTTTGAAAACTTATATTCGTATCATCGGCAAACATTCTTGGTAACCCCTCATTCAAAAACATTCCGGTAGGTCGTTGATGTAGACCAAAAACAAAAGAGGACCAATAATAGAGCCCTGTGGGACGCCATAAGTTATTGGACAAGTTTCAGAAAGATTCCCATTAACAAAGCACCTCTGTTTTCGATTTGATAAATAAGAGTGAAACCATGTCAAAGCAATTTCATCTACTCCATAGTGTTTTAATTTAAGTAGAAGTATGTTATGGTCTATGGTGTCGAAAGCTTTCTTCAAATCAATGAAAACAACTCCATTTAGGAGACCGTTGTCAATATTGACACTCCAACTATTAGTAGTCTCCAATAGGGCAGTAAGAGTGCTGTGATTTGGTCGAAACCCCGATTGATATTTAGACAATAAATCATTGCTCGTCAGGTAACGATAAATTTGTTCGTGCACTAATTTTCCGAATATTTTGGCAACAGCCGAAATAATTGATATAGGTCGGTAATTGTTTAAATCGTTTCTTGCTCCGTTTTTGAAGACAGGAACAACTTTAGCAATTTTCCAATCATCTGGATAAATTCCCCGGTTAGAGAAAGGTTGAATATTTTTGTCAACGAAGGGGCCAAAATATCAGCAGCTAACTTCAAGATTTTTCCAGGAATGCCGTCAAGACCAGTGGCCTTGTTAGAATTGACGTTTTTAAGTAAACAAGTTACATCTTGAATTTCTATTTCACTGAAAGAAAATACTGCGTTTGTAGGTTTAATAAAAGAGATGGGATCAATATTTGAGTGTTCAATGTTGCTTGCAAGATTTTCACCTATCGAAGTAAAGTATGAATTAAAAGCATCCGCAATAACAGGTGGATCAGTTATCACTCTGTCTGGATGTTTAATTTCTTTAACTGTAGCTACGTTACTAATTTTACGAGAACTTAATTCATTTATGATCCTCCAAATTTGCTTCGGATCTCTCTTAGTAACATCAATTTTGTTTTTAAAGTATTCACATTTGGCTTGCTTTAT
Source organism: Dendronephthya gigantea (assembly GCF_004324835.1). NCBI lineage: Eukaryota > Metazoa > Cnidaria > Anthozoa > Malacalcyonacea > Nephtheidae > Dendronephthya > Dendronephthya gigantea. The sequence goes on from NW_021163117.1 coordinate 293,625, forward strand.
AATATTATTTACTTCATTCCGAGCATTTTTGTATTGATTCCAGTAAAGAGTATTTCGTGTCTTGTCATATTGTTTTTTCAAATAGTCCCTTGCTCTCATTTTTTGGACAACCGCAGAGGTTATCCATGGAGACTTCTTTTTACCTATACGTTTCTTCTTAATAGGGGCATGCTTATCTAGGACTTGTGTAAGGTTTGTTAACCATTGAGACCACATACATTAGGATCGTCTGACGAGCAAGAATTATTCCAATCAATCGTAGATAAGTCGTTCAAGAATATGCTTTCGTTAAAATGCTTTAATTGTCGTTTATGAACAAACGAATTTACAGTTTTTCCCTGCCATGCGGTTTTGCGAACAAGATACACAAGCGAGTGATCACTTATACCAAGCGACTGGACACCAGAGACTGATACCTTGTCCGGGGTGTTTGTAACACAAAGATCAAGTAAAGACTGCGAAGTACTAGTCACTCGTGTTGGTTCCTCGATGAGTTGAGTAAGATTGTAAATGTCGAATATATCCGAAAGCTCGAGGGTATTAGCATTAGGAGTTTGAGTTAATAAATCACAGTTTAGGTCACCTAGTAGATACATTTCGGCGTTTTCGGAATCAATTTTATCAATTATCTGCTGGAAGAGAGAGAATAGACGCTGTGCAGAGTTGGGAGGTCTATACCAAGTCCCTACCAGGAAAGGCTTAGAACGAGGGTTAGAAATCTGGACAAATAGTAGCTCAAGTTCAGAGTTTACTAAATCACTACGGACTTTAAAGTTTAAATTACTTCTAACATACAAACACACCCCACCACCGTTACGACCATGGTGTTGTCTATCACTTCTAACAACGTCGTAACCGGGGATTTGAATTTGATTATTTGTAATCGAGGAATCTAGTTTAGTTTCATTAATTGCTAGTACGTCAATGTTAGACCTTATACTTTGCATATAAATACGTAACTGATCAATGTGGGCAATAAGACTGTTAATATTTAAACATGCAATAGACAGCCCACGACTGCGAAAATTAGATAGAGACTTAGTATTAGAATTCGGCGTCGAAGAACGACTAGCTACCGAACTAACCGACTCCCCAGCGGCAAATTCCTAGCTTGATTTGATATAGTTTGATATGTTCTTTGCTAGTAGAGATGTTCCTTTATTATTAAGGTGTAAGCCTCTAGAGTTCAGGCAAGTTGCATTAATGAATTTATGATCAATAAACTTCCACTTACTTTTGCTGCAAATAGCATTAATTAACTTGTTTGTTTCGTTAACTTTGGTTGATAAACCTGGCTTGTCTGATCTTGTCAATAAGCTTGATATAACTACTTCTGTTGATGGCGAATCTTCTTGAATTTGAGTTGCTATATTCGCAATCCCTTCCGCTACACGATTAGGAGATAATTTCTTTAAGTCATTTGTGCCAACATGCAAAATAACTTTTTGAGGCTCTTTCCGGATAACTGGTTTAATATAATCTTCCATATCTGAAGTAGTGGCACCAGCAAAACTTTTAACAACAACATGATTCTCAGGCGTGGAAAGACGCCAGCCTTGTAGATTTTTCAACATCGAGTCACCAATAACCACAGTCACTTTCTTCGCGTGGTTATACGTAGGTGATTTCTCCTTTGGCGAATCATGCTCAACGCTATTATTAACTAAGTTAGGGGCATGTGAATTCAATCGACAATTTCCTGTGTCTGGAGTCGATGAATTAACATCTATGTCATTTTTCTTTTGAATATTAAATGACTGATTTGACTGCCCAGCTGGTTCGTTTGAATTTAAATTAGTATTAGAGGGATCAACAGCATGATTTTCCTGCAGATGATTCTTTCCCCTAATAGTTGCTGAAGATTTCTTCTTTTTATATTTGCGTTTCAACTCTTTTGTTTTTGGTGAAGACAGACTTTCTTCAACAACAAAACAGACGAATCCTTATTTTTGTTGACTGCAGTTGACTTTTGATCTGAATTGTTTATTACGGATCCATTTGATGGATGTTTTGCAGCACAATTATTCTCAATTTGAATAAGTCTAATAGCAGTTAGCAGACTAGATTTTTCTTCTTCGAGGCACTTAATACGAGAGTTCTGGTCAGACACTACACGATTTAGGCTATTGAGCTCTGTTTTAGGTTGATGTTATCGTTCCTGAGCGACGAGTTTTCCTCTTGTAGACTTGAGCTTATTAAAACGGTATCCGAACTACCGGGACAGGAAGATTTTAAATTTGCAAGATGTTCAAATATACGGCCGAAATTGTTGTTACAAGTGGCAGCCAGGTTATCAATTTTTGAGAGTAGCGTTGCTTGATGCGACTCGTCTTCGACACTCGAATGATTTTCTCGCTCATCGCTTTCAAATTCAGTCGCTTTCCTTTCCTCACTAACTAAACTTTCAAACGATTTTAGTAAATACTTATCTGGGTTGTCCCTCAGTATAACCAGCTTCTTTGATCTTTGCCATTTTACTGAAAATTCATCGTTGCTTGCTGTAAATAACTTTACATCTCCACTAGGAGAGGACCATCTGCCTGTTACGTCTAGGACTTCATCAAAATAGTTTCTCAAGTCGTTGAAATCCCCAATCCAGCGATAAAAATTTCCGTCAAACTTTAAGGATTTAGAATACTTAGCAGACATATTTTCAGTATTTAAACTCCATGAAATGTCATGTGGAGAATCATTGACAATCGCTGCTAAACTATCAGCTAACTGAGAAGAACAAATATCGTTCTTTCTCATATGAGGAGAGGAGCCTTGAACAACAAATTAACTATATACATATTTAAAAGAATTCTAAATAAAACTAGATCAAAATTAACTATTCTAATCACCATGCATTTTCCAATGGGCTGTTCAAAGTCTTCGAAAGTCATAATGATTGTTGTTCTTCCTAATTTTTATAGAAAAGGAGTACTTCGCACGTAAAGTTAAAGTCTAAAAAACTTTAAAAAACCTCTGCAATCTTAACATTTAGTCCAAAATCGTCTACCACTTCAAGTTCTTTTCTATAAAAAGGTGATCTAGATCCCCTTACACTCGCATGTACCGATCTTAGAATTTCGAAAGAGATTCTGGTTCTCAACCAAGCTATGACAACTGCATAACGTTCATGGTCTCTTTCTGCTAATTTCTGCGCCAGCTGAGTAAGAAACTTGTGGCATTCAGACCCCATTCCGCCATTGGTTCCGAAAACAAGTGGGGTAAAGGAGCCCATTTCAACATCTAAAACTCTCTGTTGGTATTTTCTCTTCTTTTCGTTCTCGTGTTCCTTAAAAATGTTCTGGGTTGGCCGGCCTTGGTTACATCGGGAGTTTACATGCGTTACTCTCACGTCAAAAAATGCAGTAGCTCCACGTAGCCAGAAACCGTCCGCCTTCATGTCCAATCTCGCTTCGGGACTTATATTGGCCGATCTCAAGTCAAATCTCTCATTATCAAGAGGTTGAAGATGAGGCTCAATTTCCACATTCTTACACACTTTATCCAGTTGCGCTGTTAGCAAATTACGGATTCCATCGTGCCTTTGTGCCACGAACCCACCTTTTTTACAAGAGAGGGCATGATTGATGTTAAAGCGATCTCCACACGCGCAATGACTTGGTAAATCGTTCAAAGTTAAATTGTATCTCATTCGTAACGAGTCTCTGAATTCTTGCTTATTGAGGGCTAGACCTTGATCTTTGAGTGGAATCGCATTTAGCCAGGAACTCGCTCCTTTGTCTCTGGATTGCTTTACCAAGAACAGTAGGTCTGGAGAAAGTGTTGCATCAATATTATCCATTCTTGACTTAACAATTTCCGCTTTGTTTGCTTGCTGCATTCGCTTCAGATCATCTATAGACTGCTCTATCGGTTCCAGAGTCTCACTCTGCCGTTTAATTGAATTTACATGTTGATTAGTAAATAATTTTGAGGCTGCATATTGCAAAGGAGCTTCTATTATCAAATTCGGTACGCCTAATCCCCCTTGAGCTGGCGTTAGGGTCACAAGTTCCCGAAGTTCACTCGCAAGGGGTTCTTCTTGACCAAAAAATTGTGGTAAGAGAATGTCATTCAATGTTTCATGTATTGGTTCTACGTACTCTTCGAAGGCCTCAATTGTTCGCATGAAGTAGGTAAATTTTGATTTGTATGCTTTCGTAAGGGCAATGTAGGCTGCATGAGGTTGGCTTTTCGCGATTTCCGTGAGTGATGAGATATCTGTACCCATCCTTGAATTTTTTCTTTACAATACTCATCTTTATATTCTTTTGATCCTATAACAGCACCCAAATGGCGTTTTCCTTCTGTTGTAATTTTAACTTCTTCTCCAAAGATCTGCTCTGCTTCTTTGGCCAGTTCTTGCGTCTTCACTATCAGCCAACACTTAGGACCATTTACTAGATAGCCGTATTTCTTTCCTTCCTCTTCCAAATGCTTATACCAATTATATAAATGTGTCAATCTTCCTCCTCCCGCTGAGTCATCGGCCAGCCATACTTGTTTGATTTCTGGTATGTTCAATTTCAAACTTTGAATCATTATAGCTGTGTAATTGAGTACCAGGACATAGCTAGAGGATCCCCTTGGGTGGTACCTTCTTGCGACAAAATCTCACCTCCCCCACATATGAATAGCCTGGAGGGGCATCTGTAGGTGTTAATGATGTAAATGGACATTCTGTTGCAGGTTATTCGAAGATTGTGCATTGCTACCGCTCTATTCATTTGGTTAAAAGCATTGGTCGCATCAATTAATAGGATTCCATCAGTCCCTTCTTCCTCAAAAACATGGCTCATGGCATGTATTGCTGCCTCGGCTCCAGCACTGTATCCTGCACAAACTTGCAATGGCCCCGCTGCTTCCCTTATCTCCTCTCTCAAGAATGAAGTTACTGTCTTACCGATTATTCTTCGCAGCACTTCCCCCACTCCAATTGGTCGAATTCCAGGATGTTTATCTAGTGGAATTAGCCTACAGGATGTGTAGCTTTCTAACAGGGATGGATGGTAGCATAATTTCAACAGATTTTTGGTCATTTCAACAGATTTTGGCCTTGAACAACATGACCGTCCGCCATGACGAGTGAAAAAATATGATCGCGATCTGACGCATAAAAAATTAATAGCTACACCTAGCTCTGAGAGATCAATCATAATTACACATCCATATACAAAAAGAAAAGACTATACAAAGACATCTATAAAAATAGACACATAATTATACAAAAACTAAACATAATCATGCATGGGTTAACATGTACATGAAAAACAGTATTATACACTTTTCTTCAGTGTAGCGTGACTATATCTTATCTTTACTGACGAACACGTGACACAAGTGCGTCTAAACAAAGCATATAGCCTTTTGTTGGTTTATTAACAGACGAGTGAGACGAATTATCTCTTATTTTATAATTTTACAAAATTATACTTTTCACCGACGTTTGTGTGCTATTAGGGACGCGAACGCGACGACGATGGCTATCAATACAATGGGTCATTGAAAAGAAATGAATAATTAAAGATCCATGATGGGTTTTAGACGTCGTCTTCGTTCTGTTTGCAAATGGAAAAACGTCGTTTTTTACGTCTTCCTACAACGGTTGCATTTCAGGCCCAGCGAGCCCTGCTTCGAATTAGGCTTTATAGAATTGTCCTTAAACATAAACACAATGTTTTTAACGCCTTTCGATCTCACTGAATCGGTACAATTAATAATATAAAACAACCACTTTGCCAAAGCATTTATTTAAAGGAGAATTTCAGCCGCGTCATCGTCGTGTTGCCGTGCTACATTCTCCCTATTATATACCGACCGACGTCGCGTCAAGCGACTCTGCACCTTACCAAAACTGGGGGAGTAGCACCTGCACGTTACGTCTCTGCCTTTTTCACTGGATGGATAGAAAAATGTACATGAACTTTCATGATTTTGCATAACGAATTCTGTATCGATTGCTTGAAAATCTCATTTGCAGTGCAAGAAAAATTTTGCATTCCATATTTCCAAATTAATTATCCTAGTATTATGTCGGTCGAACAATTATTTATATACTTTTCTTATTATAGGAAGACTCTTAGAAACTAAGATACTTAAAATATGTTTCTTGCAATAAATCTTCGTTTCCTCGTCAACCTGGTTGCCCGAAGCATTCTTTGGGTAGCCATTCAACATGTCCACTCTAGTGAAGGTTTGGATTTCTGTTTTAATTCCACTCTTGAAGGTAAGCACGACGAAATAATTGGGGGAATTTTAAAGTTGATTCTTGATCCGGTGAAGTAACAGATTTTTTAAACAATTGATTAAAATAAGCTGAATTGAAAATTGTGTGTGTGTCTTTACCTAATTCAGATAAGAATGCAGAATTAGATAGGAATAAAAAAATGTTTTTCAAGTTTGTCGATTTCATTTTCCACCTTGGTATCAGCGCATGAACCAGTTTACTAAAACTAAAAACTCGCCACTTTTTTCACTACATAGACATTACGTTATTATTGTATGAATAAAAAGCAGATTTGGCATGAGAACGAGAATGTAAAAGATAGCCTTAAAAAACTTTATGCTCTATAGATTATAGAGCTCACTGACTTCGAAAGCAGTGGCGGATTTAGGGGTGGTCAGAGTAAATCACTATACCATTACGAATGGAAATCGCATTGTTAGATTTTTTAAATATTCCTTTAAAATCCATAAAATTTAGTTGTGTACTCAATTCTGACTACCCCTAGATCCGCAACTGATTGATAGAATTGCAAAGTTTAGTTGCGAAAATTTGTGAAATATGGGTAAAATAACCATGCGAAGATACGAAGTTGAAAATTTTTATTTTTGAATTGCTATTTTGTTGATTTCGTATTACTTGCGGAAATATGTGACTAATATAGTTAGAGTAAATCAATTATGATTTTTGGCACTTCACTTGATGCAAGTAAACTCTAGAGGTTTAAAGGGTCTTAATTTCGTGTGGAATTATAGACACTTTAAACCTCTACTTTACTTAGGCTAAACCATACAGCTACAAAATTTTCTATATTTCACAACATTCCTGCAGATATCTTGTCAATTCTAATAATCTTATAGTAACATCTTGAAAAATTATTCCAAAACGCATAAGGTCTTACCGGCTCCATTTAGCTCGCGATTGGTTAGTTAACAAAAATTATTATTTAATGAGGTTGAACATACAAAAAACGTTTTCTCTTCCAGGATACAGGCTAGACGCAAGAATATTGAAGACACAGCATGCCCCGACATGGATTAATTGCGTAGTTGAATGTGTGAAGGAGCCATGTTGTAGATCAATCAACTACAATAAAACATTTGACTTGAATGAAGAACCAAATTGTGAAATGTTACATAACCTGGTTTACAACACATCTGACAAAATATTGCAGTTAAACCCATCTTTTGGTTATATTTATCTGCTTCAACCTGAAAAGGTATGAGTTGTGGAATATTCTGTCTTGTTGTTCAGTAGGATGTTTATTGTATTTCATTTTGTTGTGTATTAATGAGTCTGCCTACGTCAATTTCTCATTGGTTGATAACAGCCTATAAACCACTAAGCCACAATTACCACTTGACGCCACTCAGCTAGTCAGCCGCACGTGTTTACTTTTCATTTGTAGTGCCTTAAAAGCACCATCGATGGTTTGCAGTTGACATATGTAGCTATCATAATGATTTTTTACAACCTAACATAGTTGAACTTAGTTATAATCGGGTGTTTCTAATGATGTTTTTACTTGAACTCGGACTTAGTTGTATGTTGCAATTGTGTCAAAGTTGAACTATGTTGAGGTAGATTTATGCCAAAAATTGTTCCTTTCTGATCACATGTGTATTGTATTTTGCACAGATGAACCAATAGCAATCTTATAATTAACATATTTTTCAAGTCAAGTTTGAGGAGCTTTGCAAGACGAATACCATTGGTAAATACAATAGACACGTGACGAGAAAGGAACCATTTTTGCATAAACCTGGACAATAACATAGTTAATTACTTGTATTGTACTTTTATTAATTTTAGTCTCCAAACCATGTACAAGGGGTATAGAAAAATTCAACTTTCGACTTTTGTCGACCTAAAATTCGTTCATTTTCTTGCTGAATGACGCGTACATGGATGTCATATGAAAGACAAATAAATAAACTTAGAAATGTGTAAAAGATACTTTTCATCACCACGAATGAGGGCAGCGCATTCACAATCTTGCAACAGTGCTGAGTGTGGCGTCGCTAGTTCGATATTCTTTTTTATGTTATTCACTTTTTACAAATTCATTGTTTTTACAGTCAGTGAATATTAATATATGATCGATGCTACGCTACTGTCCTGCCTGAAAGTTACGAGACTAGAATCACAAAACTTATTTGCGAGTGTATAATATGGGAATTTTTTTTTTTGCAGGATTTTCGAACAAGGTGTATCACAGGTATTCTTAAGAGATAGGCCTAAGAAAAACGTCATCCTTAGCAGAGATTTTTACAATTATAATAACTGTAGATAATGAACCAGTAGAGCAAAGCTGCACCCCACCACACCCTACAAGTTTGCCCTGTGACGTGAATCCTAATCTTTAAATGCCTGCCGTGCGTCAGCATCGTTGGTCAGCATACCAAAACAAAACTAGACACATTAAACTGAGGCTTAGCTAGGAATATGTTGAAAATTGAAATTTGATTGCCCTAGCTCTTGAATAAAGCGAACAAAGGGTACATATGTTGCTGAAACCCATAATTATACCATTGCAATATATACATTCACCGGTTCCCTTACCTTTTCTGGCAATTTCTCTCTTTTTCTAAAAGGTAAATCCATTTCTCTACACTTTATTTTCGTTTATCATCCAGATCACATGCGATGGATTTTTATATTTTCAGCAAAATAATTTATCACCGAAATAAACGCATGTTCTCTTGCGAAGAAAGGCGTCTGAAAATACGATTTTTACAATGCTTTCGCAATTAGGGAAAATTTCCCTCAAAATGACAAACACGAGGGTGGAATAAATTTCTATTAATAGGATATATTACACATTATTTTCAAAATTGCTCTCTTGTTTTTTTTGGTATCTCCCCATGAGGATAGTCATCTGCAAATAAGGTGTGGACGCCCGTTGTGGTTTTAAAACGACGCAACCTTCAGTGCTGAAAAGCTAAAAATCTAAAGGCATCCGCCGCGTTCTGGTGATAACCAAACCTTCCACAGTCAATTACTCATTGGAGATACAATTTTATGGCAGTAATAACGTATAAAAATTATATTTTTTAAGGCCTTAACTGTGCTGACCTGTATAAAAAGGGAAATAAACAAAGTGGGATTTATGAAATTGATCCAGACGGAAAGGGAAGTTTCAAAGTGTTTTGTGATATGACAACATCAGGTGGAGGATGGACTGTATTTCAACGTCGTCTTGATGGAAGTGTTGACTTCTACCGAGAATGGCAAGATTACAAACAAGGTTTTGGTGAATTAAGCGGAGAATATTGGCTTGGTCTAGACAAAATACACAGGATGACAAATATTTTAAAAAATGAACTTCGTATTGATATGGAAGATACATCTGGCAACACCAGATACGCTCATTATGATTATTTTACTGTCGACAGCGAAATCCAAAAATTTCGGTTACATATTGGAGCATTTGAAGGTCAGAATTGTTATATCTCAATCTCATAGTATCAACTATACACAATTTATCCCCAAAATGAAGGATATATATATATATATAAATCAGTCATCACGACTATACCTGTAAATGTTAATTAAATATATAAACAGGAGAAGTTTAATTAAAACAGTCGTTCTTACATTTTGGCGTGTAAAAGCTCTGACTATTGTTTCTTGAACATAGATTACTGTCTGTATTAGAGCGTAAAATTGAAATGTTTGCCCCTATTATTTCACTTCTGAACCCCTTCAATACAGAGTCTTTGCAAAGATTGTCTAAAGGCTGACATTACCTTATATAATGACGCAATAACGAGGCCATAACTATGCAGTAATTCCTCTTTCCGATTATAACTCATAGATTCTCTCGCAAGAAAGTTCAAAAATTAATTTGCAATCATTAGTGGCGATTGGCGAGTTCACGTAACAAAGGATTCCACTATTTTTTGGTGAACGTTTGCCTTCTAAAGTGATTGAAAATATAGTTACGTCTTGATACCATTTTCAAACTTTCTCAACATGTGTGTCCCACTTATTTCGATCTAGCCCAATAATGAAAATATTTCAAAATTTCCATGGTTGTGGCATTCAAAATTTACATCATCTTCATAATCATATACAACAAAACCTTTTGCTCCTGACAATTCATAATTTTGTTGCTAAATAATTTTTTGAATGAATCATAACATTTGCTTATATGTCATCGTTAGGAACAGCAGGAAACTCGTTATCATATCATAACCATATGGCATTCAGCACGAAAGATTCTGAAAATGACGTTGATTCAAAACGTAACTGTGCAGTGACATTCAAAGGAGCCTGGTGGTATCGTAGTTGTCTTTATTCCAATTTGAATGGTTTATATCATTATGGCAAACAAACATCGTTTGCTGATGGAGTTGGCTGGTTCCATTGGAAAGGTCATTATTATTCTCTGAAATCAACGTCGATGAAGATACGACCACGTGAATTAAGAATTAAGAAATGAACTGAACCAGTGATTTTTATATCTAAAACAGAATATCTTGGGGAAAGTATTATAATAATAAACCCCTTTGCAGAATTCTGAATTACACGGTATATATGACTAAGTAATTACTGGTAGATATAGTTGCTTATAAACAATCAGAATAATTATATTATTAAGTCTGTCCAAGTTGCTAAAAATGAATAGTAACTGATTAATAATTTCTAATAAAACCTGCATGCATATACCTATTATCTACAATATAAAAGAAAAAAAGCATTAATAAGAATATTTAATCGTAATAAAGCTTCTAAACCTATCCGTGTTCGTAGAAGGTATGTTTATAATATATTGGTTGATATCGTAGTTGTAGTTTTTATGAATAACCTCAGGTGGATTGTTCATGATCTGTGACAATGGGTTATTTTGTGTACTTGAAATTGACTTAAGCTTCGCAATGAAAGATTGACAAAGATTGATTCTTCGACGTGCAAGAGGCTCCACGTTTGAATGTGATATAATGCATAATGCATAATGCCCCTGGGTAAATTACTCTGAGAGCACGTTTCTGGATATTTTCAACGAGATCGGACAAGTTCACTGTCGGATTCGACCAAACAGGTGCGGCGTATTCAACAGATGATCTTATAAAATTTTTAAATGCCGTAACGATATGGCACCAAGTGATACCTCAGTGATAATTTTTTCATCCGTTCCAGTGCCCACGATCGCGAAACACGCAATACGAATGAGTTAGATATACCGGCTTTTTTTAATACGACATCTTGGCAAAGAATTTCGAGCAACCAAGTTATGAAACGACATAATGAGCTCATATAAAGACATTTGCTTTGAAATATTTTCAAAGGATTAATATTTTATTCTAACTTATGTAAATATTATAAAGTATATTTTAACCCGTTATATATAATTTCTAATATGATATGAAAAGCCCGTTTGGGAGATCTTATTTCAATTAATAATGGTGCCGATTTTATCATAGAGCAAGTTGAAAAATTGGCTCGGTTTTTCCTTTTGCGTCGCGAGTTTACGAAAATCACGCGTGGGCAGCACGAAGTCTTCCAGCGAATTTCTTTGCTAATATATTGCGAGCTCAACTCTTAAACTTTTTCATAAACCTAAATTAACGGGCATTTTAGCAATAATAAAGAACCAATGCATCGCGGCTGCAATGATAAAGGAACAAAACCCCGACTAATATAATTGTGATAATTGAATTCACTTGCAAACAATAGCAATAACATGCAAACGACTTATGCAGCTATCAATTATTGATGGTATATATCTACCTTTTTCTCACAGTCCTTATCATTCTTAAACAACACGTTATATACAAGCGATAAACTTTGGAAATAAAGACAACAACATCCGTTCGGTAAGTTTGCTAAATTTGCTCTTTAAGTATTTTTATGATTTTCTGTAAACAATTGCCGAGAGTGACAAATATTTATTATTGTCATATTGAGGAAGGGAACAGGTGCATGTAGTCTAAATGTGAGAAAGGCCGAAACCGTTTTATTTCCTCTCATTTATCGACTCAATAGCATATTGAAAAGAATTGAAAAGAAGAAATTCAGTTCACATAATGATTGAAAAGAGGAAATTCAGTTAACCTTCCAAGAAATTTAAATCCGATGATTTAGGACAATGATCATGCATATCGATAATCGATTCGGTATTTTTGTAACGTAAAATATTGTACCAGCGCTGGCGACCCTTAACTTGCCCGGTGAAGTTAATGCACTGAGCTGAATTGAGACCAATCCTGTTTCCATTTTTTAGGGATCTTTTGAACAGATCCATAGGCCATCTTTTTTTTATTTTAATTTGAATATTCATAGTTATTATAACGTCTTTCTCGTTGCCCTACATACAGCCACGCTGTAGCACCGGTTAATTTTGCAAACTACATTGATCATAATTTTGAATAGATACAACTTATTCACAAGTCTCGAAGAAAATTTTCCGGCCGATGATTTCGCACACGAAATATTATTAGTTTTGCGACGTGAAGCATATAAAAAATTAATATATTCTTATACAATTAACATTGCGGAAAATGTATTAAAATATCTACGAGATCAATCATAGCCACACATTATACGAAACACAAGCATGGGTAAACATTCGTGTCAAGAACCTATGAGATAATTGTGGGATTATCCCATCTAACCTAGATTTGGGACTAAGAAAATTTGTTGCAGATTGTGAATTTTTTTTCGCCTCGATATTTTACGGTATCTTGAGGTGATAAAACTAGCATTGAATATACCGCATGCATGCATCCGTCTTACATGCAGAATGGATGCCCCCGAAAAATGTACATGCATGAACTTTCATGATTTAAAATAACGAATTCAGCGATTGCTTAAAAATCTCATATGCAGTTCAAGAAAAATTTAATAATCACATTTCTATGTTGGTCGAATAAAATAATTTATATAATTTTCTTATTATTGAAAGATATTTCGTTTAAGTCATCGGAAACCAACGAAATGTATCTTGCAATTGATCTCCGATTCCTTATCAACCTCGTCGCCCGAAGCATTTTTTGGGTAGCCATTCAACATATCAAGTTCAGTGAAGGTTTGGATTTCTGTTTTAATTCCTCACTTGAAGGTAAGCACGACGGACGAAATAATTGGGGAAATGTTTAATTAGGTTGATTCTTGGTACGGTGCAAATTACCCTGCAAATTAATGTCAAAAATATAGTCAGCCGAAGTTGACAATCTATTTACTAATTTTACTTGCGGAAAAGTGTGACTATATTAGGCTATACTAGGTTATTTAATGTATTTTAAAACACTCCTGCAGATAACTAATCTTAAGCCTCGTTTACGCTTAAATTATTGGCACGGCAGGGCTAAAATGAGTACCCATGCTCAATTGTATTAGCGCTCAGGCTACCAAAATAAAGGCCGGGCCCAGATGAAATGGGCACGGGCATCCATTTAGCCATGCCGTGCCAATGAATTGAGTGTATTGTGGACTTTAGAGGCTTTAGTAACCTCTTAAAAAATAGGTCAACGTATAAGGTCAATTTTACTTACTCTATTCAATTCGACTCGATTTAGCTCGCGATTGGTTAGTTAACAAAAATTATTATTGAATTAGGTTGAACATACAAAGAACTTTTTAACAACCAGGTTTTCTCTTCCAGGATACAAGCTAGACGCAAGAATATTGAAGACACAGCATGCCTCGACATGGATTAATTGCGTAATCGAATGTGCGAAGGAACCATGTTGTAGATCAATCAACTACAATAAAACATTTGACTTGTGTGAAGAACCGAATTGTGAAATGTTACACAACCTGGCTTACAACACATCTGACAAAATATTGCAGTTAAACCCATCTTTTGATCATATCTATCTGGCTCAACCTGAAAAGGTATGAGTTGTGGAACACTCAATCTTGTTGTTCAGTAGGATAATCATCTCTTTTTCTTGTTGTAAGAAAACTCTTCCACTTTTCATCAGCACATTAGGGAGAGCAAAGCACTCACGTCATTCCATCAGTTGTTGTTGAGTTGGGGGTATATTAATATATTTGAGTTCTATGTTGTTCATGTTAAAATATATGAATATTTCACACACACACACCCTCATTTATACTACGCCACTGCCTTGCATGTGATTGATAAGACTAGAATCTAAAAGCTTATTAGATTATTTCTGACCATATAACATGAGAAACATTATCTTTTCTTTGCAGGATTTTCGTGCAAGCTGTATCACAGGTATTCTTGACAGGCGCAGGAAAAACTTTAAATCATCAACATAGTTTCCAACAGGTCGAAATTTTCCTTTCACAATTCAATACCCAGCGTGAAGTTTAAGGCAATGTCAATTCTACGCAATCCTTCCTCGTGAGTCTTTAAGTTGAACATTTTGAGTTTAACTACATGCATATTGTTACTGGTGAAACGTCCTTTTGAACGCAACAAGGCATTTCTAGGTTGATTGACATACATATAGCCAGTTTGACTGACTCTTTATCAATGGCTCACTGATATTCACCAACAGTTAGTTCATTTTCAGTCTATGACCACATCCAATTTCGTATAGTCCGCAAGACATTATTGTTCGTCATTGATTCATATAAATATGGCCTCGTTATCTTTGACTTCATTATAGCTTCATTTTCCTCGTTCATTAGCTTCGTTTCGAACAGTTTAACTGTCCGTCTTCAGACTACAAATTGTTAAATTGTTTTAAAGTTTAAATTATGTAATTAACTTGTGAAAAGAGGTGAAGGCTTTAGAAGAAAAACAACCTCTATTCATCTTTAGCGAAGTTTTCTATAATTAAAATAACTTTAGAAAATGAATCTGTAGATCGCAAAGCTGCACCCCCACCCCCAAAGTATACCCTGTTTTCGACGTAAATCCCAATCTTTAAATAGCCATTATGCGTCAGTATCGCTGCATGGTCAGCATGCATACATTAGGCAGGGGCGTATAGGAAGATGTTGAAGATTACAATTTGATTGCTCTAGCGCTTCGGAAATGGCCATTATTTTGATTGTTTTTCTCTTTTAAAATTACTATTCCTGTTATTACTGTCGTACACAAATACTTTTGGACGTCCTGGTTTCATATAAGGACCGAACATTCAACTATTTCCATAGTATTAAACTGCCGCGTGTCGGTTAAATTACTCATTGCAGATACAATTTTAGAGACAAAAATTTGGGGCCACAATTTTAGGGGACTGTTAAAGTACAAATATTATATAACCTGGGAGCAGCGTGGCAGTGTCCTCAAACAACTTGGCATCATGCAAATGTTGTATAACAACTGCCTAGAATATAGACAAAACACTTCTCGACGTTTCGACCTGAGGGCCTTCGTCAGAAGAGTTAGCATGACAGTTAGTATCATACTAACTCCCCTGGCCCTCAGGTCGAAACGTCAAGAAGTGTTTTGTCAATTTTAGGCATTTGTTATACCACATTTGATGCTACATAAATTATATTCTTCAGGTCTCAACTGCGCTGATTTTTATGAGAAGGGAAATAAACAAAGTGGAATTTATGAAGTTGACCCTGATGGAAGAGGAAATTTCAAAGTGTTTTGTGATATGACAACATCAGGTGGAGGATGGACTGTATTTCAACGTCGTCTTGATGGAAGTGTTGACTTCTACCGAGGATGGCAAGATTACAAACAAGGTTTTGGTAACTTGAGCGGAGAATATTGGCTTGGTCTTGAAAAAATACACAGGATGACAAATATTTTAGAAAATGAACTTCGTATCGACATGGAAGATACATCTGGCAACACCAGATACGCTCATTATGATTATTTCACAGTCGACAGCGAAATCAAAAAGTTTCGGTTGTTTATTGGAGCATTTGAAGGTCAGAATTATTATCTTTAAATTTCATAGTATCAATTAAATACACAATTTAAGGTCAGATTTTTTAAAGGGGGGTTACAGTCGCTTCTGCACTCTCGGTTTTGCTCATAACAATAGGTAGTCTACTTGTTTCAAAATTGTTCAAATTACGCATATTTCCTAAATCTCTGAGCATAAACTCTCTCTCGTATAGTCGTATTCATTTAAAGGTGTAGCAAACTATAAACGTGTAGCTATATACGGATTCAAAATGTAAACAACTCGCTTGTTTACATTACGGACTGCACTCCATTACACTATATTATTAACTACGTAATTTATCCCAAAAATATTATAAATGTTACGGTGAAAGATATAATCATGAATATCAGTCATCATGATCGGCTAGCCAGAAATGTTAATGAAGAATATTGACAGGGGAAATTTGTTTCTTGCATTTGGAAACAGCCCTCTTGCATTTGGACGTGTAAACTTTTTTTTGACTCTTTTTCTTGGAGATATATAGATTTCTGTCTGTATGAAAGGGTATTTTTTTGCGATTTGCCTCTATTATTTCAGCACAGGAGACCTTCAATAAAGAGTCTTCGCAAAGATTGTCTAAATAGGCTGTATTACATTATATATAATAACGCAAGCACCATAGTAATTATATCTTTTTTCCCAAAGATAATAAATTATAGATTCTTTCGCTAGAACGTTCAAAAATTAATTTACAAATATTAGTGGCGACAGGCGAGTTCACGTAACAAAGAATTCCACTATTTTTAGTTAACGTTTGCATGTTTCAAAAGTGATATATTGAAAATATAGTTACGTCTTGATGCCATTTGCAAACTTTTTCAACATTTTTGTCCCACTTATTTTGATCAAGCCCAATAGTGAAAATATTTGTTGAAATAGCAAAATATCAATTAATCATAATTTTTGCTCATATGTCATCGTTAGGTACAGCAGGAAACTCGTTATCATATCATAACCATATGGCTTTCAGCACCAAAGATTCTGAAAATGACGTTGATTCAAAACGTAACTGTGCGGTGACATACAAAGCAGCCTGGTGGTATCGTCATTGTCATCAATCCAATTTGAATGGTTTGTATCTTTATGGCAAACACACATCGCACGCCAATGGAGTCAACTGGAAACATTGGAAAGGATATCGTTATTCTCTGAAATCAACATCCATGAAAATACGACCACGTGTAGTTTAGAATTAAAAAATAACTTACTGATCCTTGATCTTGCTGAACCAGCATTTTTTGTAAGTAAAAACATGCATGCAAGGAAATTAGTTAAGTGTAGGAATAGTAACATGATAGTTGATAGTTGGCACGTGGTATGTGAGAAAAGAAGAATGGAAATATTTTTCTTGACGTGGAAGAATGACAGTCATAGCAACTCGTGATATTTTCAAAGAATCAAGTATTACCACAGCTATTACCCTCATATTTTTGTGAAATGATGCCAAAAATACGACAGGATTCTTACATTTTTCAGGAAGTTGAGTTATTCATGTATAGACAGTGTTATCGCAAATTATTCTAAACATAAATTACCATGAACCCTATAACATCGGACGTACAACTTCCGAAATTTGATATTATTATTTCCCTCTAATGTAATTAAAATATATAAATTATGTATCACATTTTTTTGAAAATATAAATGTATAAATTTCATCAAAATTTTGCATTTTACATCAAAATGACAGTTATGCATTGACGTTTGAAAATACAAATTTTTGTCTCGAACAATCAAGAGCTTATTAGTTCACACTGGCGCATGTGTATAACGTAGAAGACCGTCCATGGCGTGAGGTCTATTGCAGAATGGCGGACAACTTTGATTTCGCTTTTGCAACATCGTGGGTGTAAATATTCTTACGGAATTAGTACCCTCGCACGGTGCTCCCCATACCACATTTAAATAAATGATACCACATTTGATGGTAGTAAAATTATAGTTAATAGGCTGTGTATATTTGTAGTTTATAAGCACGACCTCTTTGAAAAACATCAATTTGTTAAGATGGTTAACGTGCTAAAATGATCCATTTCGTCATATTTACGTCATATTTACGTCATAGTTACGTCATGGCGGAATCACGTGAAATTGAACGCTTCATTTCGTAGGTCAGTGCTCAAACCGTTTCTCACCATCAGCACGCCTTTTTATAGACTTCGCTTCGGCTTGCGATTAAAACATCGTTTTCTTAGCCAACCCGTCAAGAAAACTGTGTTTGTAAGTATACGCTATTGAATATGCCAAGTCCCAAGGACGTAGGAGCCTCGGGTCACCCCGGACAAAGGCGACAATCCTCTGTTTCAGAGGTTAAGAACGTGAAAATTATATTCCAATACCAGAGCAAGGAAGTTTTCACTAAATTATACCATAAAAATTGGATTCATACACTTTAAAATCTCATTAAAAGACCACGTCAGGTTTGACAATGACTTTGAGATAGAGTCGAAATATCACCTTGAATATTGTGTCTTGTTTTTAACAACTCATATATTGGGTTTAAAAGATGTTTATTTTCGGAGTGTGTTTTCTCTTATATTTCGCTAAATTGTCTGCTGGAAAAGGTTTTTTTATACACGGTATAAAATCCAGGCAAAATACAAAATTTAAAATTCTTCTAATTTAGCTAAAACTCCCCTAAAATGCTATTTTGCCTAATGTAAAAAAATACTTTACTCAAACTAAAATCTAAAAATCTAAAAAACCCCAGCAACCTTAACGTCTAGTCCAAAATCGTCCACCACTTCAAGTTCTTTTCTATAAAAAGGTGATCTTGTCTTGATTTATAGGTGATCTGGTGTACCGATCTTAAGATCTCAAATGAGGAGGATTCTGGTTTTCAACCACGCTATGACAACTGCATATCTTCGTGATATCTCTCTGTTTCTCTTCCTTTCGTTCTCGTTTTCCCTGAATATCGTCTGGGTTGTCCGGCCTTGGGTACGTTTGGAGTTACACTCTTACGCCAAAAAATGCAGTAGCTCCACGTAACCAAAATTCCTCCGCCATTATAATTATGTCCAATCTCGCTTCAGGTCCTATGATGGCCGCAGATGAGGCTCTATTTCCACATTCTTTCTCACTTTACCAAGTTGTGTTGTGAGCAAATTGCGGGCACAATGATCCTCACACATGAAACATCATCCATATTTCAAAATCTCTGGGGCCGGTTGTATAAAAGTCTTAACTACATTTTGCGTGGTTAAATCGTAGTTAACTCAGAAGTACATAACTCTGATTGGTCAATTCCGTCACTAACTATAGTTAAAAGTGAATTTAGTTAACTACGTTTTTATACAACCGGCCCCTGATCTTTTTTGACTCAACGTTTTTTCATTGCGCCCCATTTTACCTGCCTCACTTCGTTTAACGCGCGTCATGCAACGAATGTTGTTTACTTCATATCCGCGACACATCTGCGAATGAAATACAAATTCCGATCAGACAAGACATCTTGAGAATCAATATTTGAATCAAAACTGTCGTGGTTTTTGATGAATACCGTAAATCTATTATCAACTTGCACCTGATAACTCCAAGACTGCGGACGGAACTAAAACTTTGGTAATCATCGTGTCTCGAATTTGAAAATGCAACTCCCAGCATTCTTGCAGTAACAATTAACAGTCGAAAACGACATGAAATGCAATGAATAGCATAGGATAGGATAGAAGGTATTTTTCTATTTTTTATATGCTAAATTTGTTGAATAGAGGAAGTTCTTTAAGTCGAAACGTAAAAAAGTAATTCTTTTTGCCGTATTTTTGGCATAATAATATAGTTGTATTGTAGGAACTCCAAGCGTATGTCACGGAGACCTAATAATAAATGGCTCGTAATAATCACATGTAGTGCACGAACATAGGCGTACTGGGCGGTGGGGGGGTAGCTGCCCCTCTCCAAAAAAAAATTAACGGGACGGGGAGGAAAGCTGTTTGAAAGTTGGGAATTTTCAGTGGGCAAAATATTAACTGCCACCCCTAAAAAGTAGACCCCGTACGCCTATAAGTGCACAAACTTTAATAGGCCTTCATTGGTAACGAAGAAATTTATCTTTAATCCATCCTATTGTTATATAGGTCAAGAACAAAAATGCAGAACAACCGTTACATGGAAAATTGGTCTGAAGTCAACAAAATAATGCGATCAGGATTCAGGCTTTCCTTGCTTTAATATATTGCGTGCTCAACTTCAACTTTTTCATAAACCTAAATTAACGCGCATTTTAGAAATAATGAACCAAATTGAAATCACCTGCAAATTATAATAGCAATAACATGCAAACGACTTAGACAATCATCAATTATTGATGGTATATATCTACCTTTTTCTCCCAGTCCTTAATTATTTTCAACAAGACGTTATACAAGCGATTTGGTTTTGAATTAAAGACAACAACATTCGCTTGGTAAGTTTGTAAGCATTTTTGTGATTTTCTAGAAACAATTGCCGAAAGTGAGAAATTTTTTTGAACTTCCTAAGGGAGCAGGTGTTGTCTAAATGTGAGAAAGGCACATTACATTTTGTTAAAGAAAACTTTATGCTGTTTCATTTTTCCTCATTTACCTACTCAACGGCTTCTCAGTGCATGATAATGGCACAAAATGATTTAAAAAAGAAATGCAATTCACCGTCCAAGATATTTAAAGTTCGATGAAATCGACAAATAGTAAATTGTTTTTGTTATTACGTACTAGAAATCATAAACATTGGACATCAGATCGGTTGCATATAAGCACTTCGGTATTATTACAACTTAAAGTTAAGCGTTGGCGACCCTAGACAGGTGGGGTTAGTGCACACTAACCGTGCATCCAGTTATAGTTTTAAATCTTTGAGGGATCTTTTAAACCAATCCATTGATAGCCATCGTTTTCAGTTATAAGTATAAAACCCCCAATATTAATATTTATTATAACGTCTTCTCTTTGCTCTACAGCCCGGCTATACTATAGCACCGCGGCTGATTTTCCAAACTACCATGCATCATAATCTTTTATGGATGCAACTGAATCACAAATCTCGCTGAGATCCCTTTGCCTAAGATTGAGGACACGCCGAAGTGTTCTGAATCATTTAAAAAAAATGATATTTAGGTCGCTTACATTTTATATATTTGAATGTTTTTTGTAATTAGCTATTTAGTTTAATTTCGGATTTTTCCGGCAATTTATTAGTTTATTATTAGTTTGCGACGTGAAGCATAAAAAAGTAATAAATTCATATACAATTAATATTGCGGAAAATGTAATCAAATATCTAAGAGATTAATCATCGCCACACATTATGATTCAAAACACAAGCATGGGTAAACATTCGTGTCAAAAACCTATGAGATAATCGTGGGATTATCTCGTCTAACAGATTAGGGATTAAAGATCTTTTAGGACAATTTGTTGCAGATTGTCAATTTTTTTTCGCGTCGATATTTTACAAAAACTTGGAGAGATAAAACTAGTATTATAGTATCAATTCATTTCACTTACGTACAGCCACATCCCTTTCCATTGACAACTATATTTCCCTACTGAGACTTACCGTCTGCATTGACAATCACTCATTCAAGGGTCCATTATTAATATGTTTGTGATGATGAACGCCAGTGCTGAGTGAAATCGCTTAGTTATGAGTTTCTTCCGCTTTTTGTGTCGCAGTAGATATCATATACCAAGCCATGCAGTCACGCTGTTCGTTCACTAAAAATATAACAAAGCAATATGTAGAATACTGCAAGACCACATGCGTGCAAACAAAACACCCTTCTTTAATTAAGGCCCTGTTACATGGTGCAATTTTTCATGCAACTTGCAATGCAATCCTACTTCTAAGAGATGTAAATTAATACAGAGTATTCAAAATGTAAGAAACCACAGTTATTAGAAAGTTTCGTAGTTGCTAAATTTACATCTCTCAAAAGTAGAATTGCTTTGCAAGTTGCAAGAAAAATTGCCCCGTGTGACATGGCCCTTACAGGATGCAATAGATAAAAAAATGTACAGGAACTTTCTTGATTTAAAATAACGAATTCAGTGATTGCTTGAAAATCCCTTATGCAGTTCAAGAAATATTTGGCACTCCATATTGCCAAACTAATAATCCATTTCGAGCAAAATAATTTAATATATACTTTTCTTGTTACAGGATGACATTTCGTCAAAGTCACTTGAAACTAAAGATATGTTTCTTGATCTTCGTTTTCACGTCGCTGGAAGCATTCTTTGGGTAGCCATTCAACATATCCACTCTAGTGAAGGTTTGGTTTTTTGTTTTAATTCCACACTTGAAGGTAAGCACGACGACATAATTGGGGAAATTTTTTATTAGGTTGACTCTTGATCCGGTGAATCAACAGATGATTGAAATACTTCGACTACAAAGCGTCATTTATGGCTCAATGAAAATTTTGTGTTTTTACCTAATTGAGAAAAAAAATGCAGAAAAGAGGAACAAGAGTAAAAATTTGTTACTCAAATTTAATTTGCCGATTTTTGTTGTCTCTTAATATTTATTGAATGAGGTTGAACATACAAACATGCAACGTTTTCTCTTCCAGGATACAGGCTAGACGCAAGAATATTGAAGACACAGCATGCCTCGACATGGATTAATTGCGTAGTTGAATGTGTGAAGGAACCATGCTGTAGATCAATCAACTACAATAAAACATTTGACTTCCATGAAGAACCGAATTGTGAAATGTTACATAACCTGGTTTACAACACATCTGACAAAATATTGCAGTTAAACCCAGCTTTTGATCATATTTATCTGGTTCAACCTGAAAAGGTGCGAGTTCGATATGAGTGGAATTCTCTTGTTGTTCATTTGGATAATTATTTCTCTTTTTGCTGAAGAAAAACTCATCCACTTTTCATCAGCACGAGTAAGGAAGGGCAAATTAAAGCATTCACATCCTTGCATCAATTCAGTGCCGTTGTAGCACGATAAGTTGGGGGGTATATTAATATATTTGTGTTCCATGTTGTTCATGTTTAACAAATTAATTGTTCTTACGGTTAGTGAACATTAATATATGAATATTTCACTCCTCTCCCCCTAATTGATACTGCGTCTTGAGAGTGATGAGACTAGAATCTAAAAGTTTATTAGATTCTTTACGAGCATATAATATGAGAAAAATTCTTTTTTTTCTTTGCAGGATTTTCGTGCAAGCTGTATCACAGGTATTCTTGACAGGCGTTGGAAAAACTTTTCCATATGCTTATAGTAACTTTATAATAGATAATGAACCTACCCCCTAAAAAATACCCTGTTTTCGACGTAAATCCAAATCTTTAAATGCTGCTGTGTGCCAGCATCACTGTTCAGCATGCCCAAAACAAATACTAGAGACACTGAACAGAGGCTTAGGAAGATGCATGTTGAAGATATTCATACTTGGTTGCTCTTGCTCTTCGGAAATGATCATTTTCAGAGCTCAGGTACATGTGCAACCTAAATACCATTTCCAACACTCGCCGATTTCCCTATCTTTTCCCTCTTCTTCTAGATGAATCAATTTCTCCACACTTTATTTTCCAATTTCATTCTATATCACATGTTGCGAATTAGAGCGGATTTTCATATTTTCAGCAAAATAATTTATCAGCGAAATAATTGCATGTTCTCTTGAGCGAAAAGAAATGCGTCTGAAAATACGGTTTCTTACTTGCAAGGCTTCCACAATTAAGGAAATTCTCCCTCAAAATGATAAGCACGAGGGAGGATTAAATCTCTGTTGATAGGATATACTATTTAACAGTTATTCTGCGAACTCGAGTCGTATATGAACTGTTTTATTATATACACAAACTTTGTCGCCCTTTCGGTGCATTTTGGTCTGCTATTATCAACTAGGCTTGGATTTCTATTTCACTCAACTCCCCAAATCTTTCCGCCATTTTGTTTACTTTCTCTACTAGACAGATATGAACTAATATCTGTCTAGTAGCCAACCAATGAAATTGCTCATATCTGGCGCTTCTGTATATAATAATATATACGATATTTTCGAATGTTATTTGTTTCTCTCTTTTGGATTTGCTATCTCCCTATGAGGACAGTCATGTGGTCGGCCCTGGTTTCATAACGATGCAACCTTCAGTGCTAACATAAACTGTTTTCCAGGTCTCCACTGCGCTGATTTGTATGGAGAGGGAAACAACCAAAGTGGAATTTATGAAATTAATCCTGATGGAAAGGGAAGTTTCAAAGTGTTTTGTGATATGACAACATCAGGTGGAGGATGGACTGTATTTCAACGTCGTCTTGATGGAAGTGTTGACTTCTACCGAGGATGGCAAGATTACAAACAAGGTTTTGGTAACTTGAGCGGAGAATATTGGCTTGGTCTTGACAAAATACACAGGATGACAAATATTTTAGAAAATGAACTTCGTATCGACATGGAAGATACATCTGGAAACACCAGATGCGCTCATTATGATTCTTTCACAGTCGACAGCGAAATCAAAAAGTTTCGTTTGGTTATTGGAGCATTTGAAGGTTAGAATTATTAACTATCAATCTTATAGTATTAAATATAAATTTATCCAAAAAATACTATAAATGTTACTTCATACAATGAAGGATATATATATATATATATATATATATATATATATATATATATATATATATATATATATATATATATATATATATATATGCTGTTTAGGCAACCAGTTGAAAACATGTTTACTTGGAGTTGTATCTGGTTTAAAACAATTTATTAAAAAGATTCTAGATTAAAAAGTACTAAATTTTCGGTAGCTAACTGCTACCTTCATCAGAGTTCTAATGTTCAAGCAGTATAGACAGACTATTATATAGTGTCACTATCCTTGCATGATTGAATAATTGGTATGTAAATTTGAGGAAAATGTTTATGCTCATTCACTGATCTTTTGTCCAAAACCGAGTGCATGCAATGACTCAAGGAAGAGTCTTTTGTTTGTGTTATGCACTTTCTTTTCCAAAATCCTAGCA
Organism: Dendronephthya gigantea; assembly: GCF_004324835.1. Lineage (NCBI taxonomy): Eukaryota > Metazoa > Cnidaria > Anthozoa > Malacalcyonacea > Nephtheidae > Dendronephthya > Dendronephthya gigantea. The sequence goes on from NW_021163117.1 coordinate 318,657, forward strand.
TTCTCCATTGACACTTCATGACCGGTACTTTCTGCATGGTCTTTAATCGCTGACTTAATCTCTCGTCGTACGCCAGGTTTATGCTCAGCCCATCTCGATTTCCATGATCTTTTACTCTCGCCGATATAAGTGAATTGACAATCTGGACATTCAAACTTATATACAATGCCTTTTATTTCAGAATCTAATTGTTTATCTTTAGGTTTCCCAAGTATATCACCCAAATTTTGCATAGGTTTATATGCCGTACGTACGCCAGCGGTGTGTAGGACTCGTTTGATTTGTTCGGATACCCCTCTTACATATGGGATGCTTGTGAAACAAGTGGCATATAAACCTATGCAAAATTTGGGTGATATACTTGGGAAACCTAAAGATAAACAATTAGATTCTGAAATAAAAGGCATTGTATATAAGTTTGAATGTCCAGATTGTCAATTCACTTATATCGGCGAGAGTAAAAGATCATGGAAATCGAGATGGGCTGAGCATAAACCTGGCGTACGACGAGAGATTAAGTCAGCGATTAAAGACCATGCAGAAAGTACCGGTCATGAAGTGTCAATGGAGAATGCTAGGATTTTGGAAAAGAAAGTGCATAACACAAACAAAAGACTCTTCCTTGAGTCATTGCATGCACTCGGTTTTGGACAAAAGATCAGTGAATGAGCATAAACATTTTCCTCAAATTTACATACCAATTATTCAATCATGCAAGGATAGTGACACTATATAATAGTCTGTCTATACTGCTTGAACATTAGAACTCTGATGAAGGTAGCAGTTAGCTACCGAAAATTTAGTACTTTTTAATCTAGAATCTTTTTAATAAATTGTTTTAAACCAGATACAACTCCAAGTAAACATATATATATATATATATATATATATATATATATTATATATATATATATATATATATATATATATTATTTATATATATATATATATATATATATATATATATATATATATATATATATATATATATATATATATATATATATATATATATATATATATATATATATATACATCCGCTATCACGACTTGCTGTAAATGCTAAGAATGTAGACAGGATAATTTTAAAACAGTCCTTCTTACATGGGTGTAGAAGTTCTGACTTATTTTTCTTGAAGATAGATTTCTGTCGGTATTAAAGGGTAAAATTTTATGATTTGCCCCTATTATTTCATTACGGGACAACTTCAATACAGAGTCTCTGCAAACATATTGTCTAAATAGGCTGATATTTCCTTTGAGCTCGATGATTCTAACTCAATATCATTGCAGTTATCATAACTACGGATAGTAATGGAAAAGGAAATTAGTCCTAAAATTACTAAAAAATAATAAAAAATATTAAAATTGCCAAGTTTGCGTGCGAAATATTGTAAAGTACAGAAAATATGGCCAAGGGTAGTAGGAAAATTTGTATATTTTTGTATTTTGGCCGGGAGTTAAAACAAACGTTTACAAAAATGGCCTACTTCGTTTATTGACTTTTGGATGCAAAACTTGGTAATTATCTACTTTCAGTATGTTATTTTTAGCTGTGGTTATTTATTTTCTTCTTGTTGCCTAGATCATAATTAATTAAGTTGGTCTATTATGTATAAGTGGTGCATTCCCATTGCTCTTTTCGTCTCAACGATAACCAATTTTAGATTCACTCGTAATAAAATCTTTTTATAGTTCTTCAAAAAATTATAAACATATTAGTCAATACAGACGAGTTCACGTAACAATGCCACAAAGAATTCCACTATTTTTTTAGTGTGAACTGTGAACTTTTCCATGTTTCAAAAGTGATAGAAAATAAATATAGTTACGTCTTCATGCCATTTACAAACTTTCTCAACATTTTTGTCTCACTTTTTTCGATCAATGCAGTTGCTGAGAATAATCCACAATTTGTATCGTTTTGGCCTGCATATACATCATCTAATATAAAATATTCGCATTTCTTTCTATTTTTTGCAATTTCCGATATTTTGTGAACAACAACCTCACGGTGTTCCGCTCTTGAAAATCCATAATTTAATTGCTAAAGTCAACACTTACATTGTTAATATTAATTAATTAAAATGAATCCCTCTCATTGTTAATATAACGATGTTTTTGTAGCAAAATAGTTAACGACTCATAATTTTTTGCTCGTATGTCATACGAGGTATTAATATAATACTTTTACATTAAGGTACAGCAGGAGACTCGTTATCATATCATAACGGTATGGCTTTCACCACCAAAGATTCTGACAATGATATTTGGGGTGGTAACTGTGCAGTGTCATTCAAAGGAGCCTGGTGGTATCGTGATTGTCATCATTCCAATTTGAATGGTTTGTATCATGATGGCGCACAAACATCGTTTGCTGATGGAGTCAACTGGAAACATTGGAAAGGATATCATTATTCACTGAAATCAACTTTGATGAAAATAAGGCCACGTGAATTTAGAATTAAAAAATAAATTACGGATCCGTGATCTTGCATGGGGAACCAGCGATTTTTTGGAGGAACATTATCCAAATGAGGCGATACCTGATGTTTTAAATGTCGCGCATGCGCAAAACACCCCTGACCATGGCGCTTATATAGACTATTGAACGTCCAACGTCCATGACTCCATGACAATGTCCATGACGTAGGATTTCAATAACTTCGGACTCAGCCATGTTCTGGGAATACTCATGTCTATAATAAATGTCCAGCGGAATTAGTGCCCTCGCTAGTGAATTCAAATAACAATGGAACGCGAGCTCTGCGAAGAATTTGAAGCCAAGATGGTGGATCATGAAGCCTTTCTTGTATCTATGATCCAGGGGCCGGCTGTATCAAGCCCGTTTAGCTTAAACGGTGGTTAAGTTCAAAATAGAAAGCAAGTCTATCGTTTTATTCAAAAGCAAACTAAATGTTTTTTTACCTTAATACAAAGCTAATGTTTACAACTACATATTCAGTGCATAATATTCAAGTTGACTCATTCAAGAGAGATGTAAGAGTGTTATTTTAATTTTGACTTATCCACCGTTTAAGCTAAACGGGCTTGATACAACCGACCCCAGGCATTGGATCCAGGCCTGCACGTGGAAATTACGTTGATAAAATGGCGGCAATTTTTATTTTTCCGTTGAAATTTTCGCGCCAGAGGCCTGGATCATACAAGAAAGGCTGCATGATCTGCCATTTTGGTTTCACTCATTAATGAGGGAAAGTGAGAGGGAAAGTGAGAGAGCTAGCGTTCCAGTCTTAATTGAGTTCACTGGCCCTCGCAAGGCGGCTCAGCTAAGTGAGCAATCGATTGGCGGATGAATGCTAAATTTAAAGACGTGCTCAACCAACAAAGATGTTCCCGCTGTTTGTGGGAAAAAATTGCGGATGCTTGTGGATACAACGTAATAAATATAATAATTATGTTTATTTTTATTAAGTCAGTGACTTTTAATTAATTATTGTTTTTGATCTTTTTAATGTTTTTAACTCAAATTATTTACGCACAATAATTATTGTTGCAGAATTATCTTGCTATTACGTACTTATAATAATCGATCATTATCGCCTTGACCTCTATACGAACTTGGAGCTCTAATCGATAAGCGAAACCTTCCTCGCTAAATAAATCAAGCTTAGACTACGTGTAGTTGAAAAAAGCACGCGCTGGTAATCCTCAACCTCTGAGGCAACAAATACCTGTAATTTAAACTACGGTTTGATTTTCATCTGCAGGGAATTAGTTGCTTTCTGAATATTTCACCCAACAACTTTGCATCAAATGTGGTTCATAATCACAACTACGTAAAATAGACAATAAATACTTCCTGGCATCACCAGTAGCGTAGCCAGCCTGTCGATTTGTCCCGCTATGCTAATATTTTGGTGTTCAATGACTGTGAAAACAATAGATTTCTAAAGACATGAATAATTATAATAACTTGAAATTTACATAGCGGGACAAAATCGTCAGGCTGGCTACGCCACTGCGCATCACTGCTACTTTCCTGGTCAAAACGTTGAGAAGCTCTCTAACTTTGATAAAATTGTTGTCTTTGTTTTCATGGTATTTGGATTTGAAACATGAAAAGTAATTCTTGAAATTATTGGGGTGCTTGGCGGCTCTACTCAGTTTGTGATTTAATGCGCAGGAGAAAAAAATGTTGTTTGTATATCATATACAGGGTGTCCCAAAAAAAAGCAACCACTTAAATATGCAAGAATATTAATAGTGTTCGGGGTTTGCACCATAGTTCAGTTAAATTACTTTTAGCATTGTAAATGAAGGATTAAGAGCCATTTTCAATTCCCAGAAGTGCTTATCTATTGCGCTTTAGAGCTGTATTAATGTTCTGCATATTTAAGTGGTTTGCTTTTTTTTCGGACACCCTGTATAAGTTGAACAAATATTTCCGGGAAAATCAGCAATACTAACAATTAACAAAGGTAATCTTAATACTAAGACTAATTAATCCTGAAACACTAAACACTAACTCACCCCCCGTAAGGTTGAAATGTCAGGAAAACTGAGGAATTTCCTATGCACGCCAAGGAATACTTGAATTGTTTCACAGACAGTCACGTGATTTTTGTGGTGAAAAATCAAAACTCGCACATCCAAACACTGGAATATCTTTGTGATAAAAATACCAAATAAATCCTGATATTTCTTCTGGTAAAATCGTCGTTTAATAGATTTCTGATATCAGATCTGTTGTACTTGGAATAAAAAGGTATTACTTTGTTTTGATTGTTTTTATAGTGTATATTTATTTGTCCAATTTGGTATTAAATTTTGCAATATTCCCCCACAGACTTGGTAGTTTGTACTGTAATATATACTGGTAACTACAACATTAAATATTTATCAATAAGTCATTATCAATTCATCATAAATATTTCAAACTTTTAATAGAAAAAACAATATATTAGCAACACTTGATGAACTGTTTAATGTTTATCATCTTGTGATGAACACTCACCCACCCATGAAGCATAGTTATGTCTCAGTCATTTTGTGTAACTGTGTGTCATGTAATGTTTGTTTTTTCTCCATACATGAGGAAATTGAAATAAAGACAATGGTTTTCTTGTCAAATTCAATGTTATATTTAATACTAGAAATACATGCATGCACCAACCCTTCGCCATTTCAAATGAAGCAAAATATTTCCTGAGCTAGTTTCTAAGTTCTATTTCATGATCTAAGTTCTAGGGAAAGGGAGTTTAACTAATAAATATAAAAAATACAAATATGAGAGCAATCATGAGAGGTATTAATCGTGCAAGTGTGAATTGATGCATTTATTATTAGTCAGTGACTTAGTGTACATATTTATATTCAGACATGCACAGTAACTATAAAGCCTTGGGTATTAGGTTTGTTTAAATAAATTAAAAAGGAATTAGTTCTACTTGCTTGCTTGGTTATTGCATCAGTTTTGAAAATAATTACATTCTGCCCAACAACAACACACTTCTGTATCAAATCAAAATTTAATGATCATTATTAATACCATTCTTGCTTTAGTAATATCCAAGTGAAAAACTCAGCTATGTTATTACAAACTAATGACATGTGTGGTTTTTCAGGAGTTTCGCTCAAGCTTCACCCTTAGTAATTTCAGTAGTTAAATATTACTTATATTTACAAGTTTCCAGTCCAGTATTCAAGATGTCTGAGAGGTCAAAATATCAAGTTTTATAGCAATATTTATCTACTTCTGAGAATGTCATATTGAAAAATGTTATCATACTGAGGAATATAGATTTTCTTGATATATATATTATAAATAATTTATTGGTAATAACTATTATTCTTACTTCTACACTTGTGTCATCATGTGCCCTGGTATGAAATTGAAGCCCGAAGAGTCAAAATGAAATGAAGAATTTACTATTCATATGCGTTTGCAGAGTTTATATTTGAATTTACATCAGGGCCGCTTATTTGAACATGAATATATAAATCCCCCCACCCACAATTAATCTTATAGCTATATCCCTGATTTACAAGTACTTTTGCAGAATTTTTAGTTCAAATCACTTCCCTAAAAAGTTTTCTTTGGGCGTATATCTTCTATATTACCAAAAATGTTAAGCTATATTTATTGTAATACAAGTATTTCTGAAATGTCCTAATCACACACATGACAGATTTTTTAAAAAATAATTTTAATTCAAACCCACAAAATGAAAGTTGTGTGAGACACAAAATCCAACCTCAGCCTGCCAACAACTGTTATATTTATTATGTCCATTCAGTCTCTTATTTCTTATATTCATATAATCATGTTTGCATATCGTAGGAACAATAGCGTACGAAAGAAATCAGTCATCATAAGACAAATATATGAATATACATTTCCTCCCCCCAATTAAGGTTCCTGCTACGACCCTGAAAACTCACAAATTTCTCACTAATGTTTTTTTTTCAATCCTTGCCGCACTCCAGCACATCGAAATGATATAATCTTTGTAGAGCATATGAAATGATGGAATGGCTCTGTCAATACTCACACTAGTAGCAATTTTCATGCCACGTCCGTGTCGTAGATTTGGTGCATCTTAAACTCGCTTTTTATTAAGTGGGCTCACCAACTGTCTAATACATGTATGTTGCCCAAAAAAATATTAACGACTGTTGCGGAATTTGCGTTAACGCATGGTTGAGTATACCAACCATAATTAAACAGTCATTTACATAGTATGCGTAAATATATAGTGTTATGGTCGTAAATTGTAAATGTATTGTTAATAAAGGAATTGTTATATAAATGTTAATAGTGTAATATCATATATTATTATATGGCACGCGGCAAAATGGCGTGCGCTGATTGGTTGTTTGCCGGTCTGGAATCCCCCAGTATTAGACCGTTGCCGTAGTAACGGTCCAACTCTCATATTTTTGAACAAAAAAAAGCTTGCACTTTTATTTTCGACACGAGAAATATCGACGGAGAATGGACGAAGAAGAGCATTATTTGGTAAATGTGAATATTATATTTTTTCATCTTTGATTTTTGTTTATATTACTGTATCATTCTTATTTAACGAGTAAAAAACAAAGTTTTGGAAGCCACTTCAGTGCTTGCTTGGCGACTGGCTGGCGAAAGAGCCGGCAAGAATGCTGCAGCGCATTGTATAAATAAATAAACTAAATACTGTATGCCATATAAGAAAACCCTTATTAACCGAATACGTTCGGTCCGTACTGGAAAAATATCAGACCTCGGTCTTTTATGTACGGACCTCGCTATCGCTCGGTCCGTACTGTCAAAACCTCGGTCTGATATTTGTCTACTACGGACCTCAAATTCGGTTAATAAGTGGTATGCATAGGAAATGGAGGTTTTGAGGTACCACGTAGCAGCAGCGAGCAACCGCGAAACCAATGTCCCTCAGAATAACGTAAGCGGACGCAAATGTGGGTTGTAGTGAAGCGAAAACTACAGAAAAACATCCTGCAGTCCTGTAAGAGGTGCGTCAGGGAAATGCATCATTGTTTGGTAAAGCATCTTGTTTTGTTATTATAAATATAGGTTAAAATCATTGTTGTAATTTAGTTGTGTATTAGAGCGTGATTTGTTGTAAAGTGTTGATTCCTGAATAAATGTAAAATTATATACAGTCCCAGAGTGTGAGATTTTGGAGCAGCGTAACGGAAAATCAGACTTGTTTGGAGATTTTCAACAATGACCTCTTTTTACATATTTAAAACTGGTCTTTGGCTCGAAGTTTTCTTGTATTAGTGTAAACACTCAATTTCTGAACCACATTTGATGTGCCTATTTTGTGTGTAACATTTCATCTGGATCCTTGTTTAATATTGTTTCTGTTATAATTTTAGGAGGAGATCTACCATTATTTTGCTTATACACAATGTTGTATAATGTTGATTGAGTGTTTACAGCGAGGACAACTTAAAGTTATTCAACTCGTGTGAGAAGTTTTCTGAGTCAAGGTGCGAATAATTTACTGAGTAAAAGATCCGTTTAATGAAGCTCCCTACAGCCAGTGGCGTAGCCAGCCTGAAGATTTTGTCCCGCTATGTAAATTTCGAGTTATTATAATTTTTCATGTCTTTAGAAATCTATTGTTTTCACAGTCGGTGAACACGAAAATATTAACATAGCGGGACAAATCGACAGGCTGGCTACGCTACTGCCTACAGCTAGTACAGTTTTACGCGATCTATAGTAAAAGTTCCGTATAATGAAGCTCCCTACAGCTAGTACAGTTTTACGCGATCTATAGTAAAAGTTCCGTATAATGTAGCTCCCTACAGCTACAGTAGTACAGTTTTACGTGATCTCTAGTAAAAGATCAGTTTAATGTAGCTCCCTACAGCTAGTACAGTTTTACGTGATCTATAGTAAAAGATCAGTTTAATGTAGCTCCCTACAGCTAGTACAGTTTTACGCGATCTATAGTAAAAGATCAGTTTAATGTAGCTCCCTACAGCTAGTACAGTTTTACATGATCTATAGTAAAAGATCAGTTTAATGTAGCTCCCTACAGCTAGTACAGTTTTACGTGATCTATAGTAAAAGATCAGTTTAATGAAGCTCCCTACAGCTAGTACAGTTTTACATGATCTATAGTAAAAGATCGCTTCAATGTAGCTCCCTACAGCTAGTACAGTTTTACGTGATCAATAGTAAAAGATCCGTTTAATGTAGCTCCCTACAGCTAGTACAGTTTTACATGATCTATAGTAAAAGATCGCTTCAATGTAGCTCCCTACAGCTAGTACAGTTTTACGTGATCAATAGTAAAAGATCCGTTTAATGAAGCTCCCTACAGCTAGTACAGTTTTACGTGATCTATAGTAAAAGATCCGTTTAATGAAGCTCCCTACAGCTAGTAAAGTTTTACGTGATCTATAGTAAAAGATCAGTTTAATGTAGCTCCCTACAATTAGTACAGTTTTACGTGATCTATAGTAAAAGATCAGTTTAATGTAGCTCCCTACAGCTAGTACAGTTTTACATGATCTATAGTAAAAGATCAATTTAATGTAGCTCCCTACAGCTAGTACAGTTTTAGGTGATCTATAGTAAAAGATCAGTTTAATGAAGCTCCCTACAGCTAGTACAGTTTTACATGATCTATAGTAAAAGATCAATTTAATGTAGCTCCCTACAGCTAGTACAGTTTTACGTGATCTATAGTAAAAGATCAGTTTAATGTAGCTCCCTACAGCTAGTACAGTTTTACATGATCTATAGTAAAAGATCAGTTTAATGTAGCTCCCTACAGCTAGTACAGTTTTACGTGATCTATAGTAAAAAATCAGTTTAATGTAGCTCCCTACAGCTAGTACAGTTTTACGTGATCAATAGTAAAAGATCCGTTTAATGAAGCTCCCTACAGCTAGTACAGTTTTACATGATCTATAGTAAAAGATCAATTTAATGTAGCTCCCTACAGCTAGTACAGTTTTACGTGATCAATAGTAAAAGATCCGTTTAATGTAGCTCCCTACAGCTAGTACAGTTTTACGCGATCTATACAGTAGACAGATCAACTAAATGTGCCATCTCTTTTGTTAAATATCGGCGAAAATTGTTCATTTATTAGTAGCAGTTTTGTGATGAGTGGCGAAAATTCAAACGAGTCATACATTCAGTCAGTCAGTCATGGTGTAAACTTTACGGGAGGTAGGCTGATTTATGCGTATAGTAATTTTTTGTATATGATCAGTAATTTAAAGTTTTTAAATCAGTTTAACTTGCTTTATTTATTAATTGTCTACATCCCTTTTGCTAAGTTTAAAATATTGAGGAATTTTGACCGTTACTATCAATTTTGAAGCATTGCTTTTCCGCGGTTTGGGTTTTGTTACAACGGGATTTGCGCAGAATTGCCCCCCCGGAACACCCGATTTTTTCTTATACGTTGCGACTGCGCATGTGCCGTAGAGCCTTTTAAAACATTATTCACGATGTAAAGAAACGAGGAGCGACGAGTATTGCTTCAAAACATTCCGCGCGTAAAAATCAAGCAATTCTTTGAGAATCTACGCAAATGATCAACTTATGTTATGAATTACGAGCATTCAATTCAACGCAAATATAAGGTTTCTTCCATTAATAAAGTTAAAGTGCCTATGAAACGAATTTTTTTATTCGCTCATTTTGTACTTTCGACAGTGGAGAATTCGAATTTGAGCATAAAAATGTTGAATTCGAAATACAAAAAGTAAAGAGCAGGGCACATGAAATTGACACAACGCAAATAACGCAAATTGTAAACAAACAATATAGCACGATGTCGTCGAATAGCAGTGATAGTTCTGATGCTAATTCGGGTGCAAGCGATTCAAGCGAGTATGTATTTGATTCTTAATACATGCCATATGAAGGCGAACCATTAGCTTCTCAGGGAGACGATATATTGGAAGATATTAGTGAGGGGATATCTGAGGAAGTTGATATGGACCGGTTATTCTAGAGGCTAGATATGACCAAAAGGATAAAGTCGATTCCTGGTATGTAAGCTTATTTTCAGTTTGGTTGTAAATAAAATACTTACTGTGTAAGCTAGAGTTTGAACTTTTGTAATTTAACTTGAAAAACTTTAGAAAAGCAGTCCAAACTCGTCTGTTCAATTTCTTATAGGTGTAAATGTGGCAAGTGCTGTGTCAATAACTTGGTCGGAGCACTTGAGTATCGATGTTGTCATGAAATCACCGAGGCGTTAGGCAAATTGACATTTGATGGTAGCATAGAAAAAATTTCATGCGTAACAATGCATGCGGATTACAAAGCTATGACAAACGAGGCTGTGCTAGCGCAAGTCGGCCCTTTGTTAAGAGACGGAAAAGGAAGAAGTTATAAATGTCGGTCAGGAACTCCTTACAAAGAGTAAGTATCGTATCTGTGTTTAATGCAATTTCTGCGTTTGACATTTCAATAACAATGCTTTCTAAACGTGGACGTTATATAGGTATATCCGTGCTGTTGGCTATAGGTGGTTGGCAAGATGGATATTTGGCTACATGGGTCCAGATAATACCAGACCATTGTCCTCTTGTATTTATGAACACATCAGGACTAAATACAATACTGGTGGACAGTCAGGTTATGCTGAGCCAGAAAATCGAAGTTGAGTTTCCACTAAAAGTACGTTTTGATAGTTTACCAGTACAATAATCTTGAAAGTGGTAGTACAGTAGTGGTGATAAAAGTTCAATCTGAAACTCAACTTCGATCAATATATTTATAAAATTTTGTAAGGGGTTTCTGCCTGACATTTATAACTTCATCCTTTTCTGTCTTTGTAATCCTTTGCAAGTCTTTGTAATCTAAGTTTTTTAATGCTACCATCAAATGTCAATTTGCTAAATATCTCTGCAAATTCATGTCAGCATCAATATTTGAGTGCTCCCACCAGGTTATTAACAGAGCACTTAATAACTTTTCATGAACCTTTAAGCCTTTGCTTGAAGAGTTTATGATATGAATAAAAAAATCTTTATATAAAAAATATCTGTGTATATATTTTTATGTACAAAATTATTATTTACAATCACATTTTATTTACATTGTCTCTGCACACTTCCCTTTTGGGTGTCCTTCCCGTAGCTTTCCACATTTTCGACATTTGGGAGCTGCCCGTTGTCTCTTTTCAGTGCTTTGTTTTCCTTTTTCAACTTGACTTTGCAGTTTGTCTTGGTCTGCCTCTGTTGATAAAAAATGGGTCAGTAATTTGAAATGATTATTTTAAATGTAGTCTGATATTAATCCACTGAATGCTATAACCAACCTCTTGGATACAATGGAACTTTACCCAGGCTTTGTCTCTTCAATTGTTTCTCAACTGCCTCTTTTTTTTCCAACCGCTCTGTAAACTGACTTGTCAAGGATTTTGGTTGCAAAGACTGATATTTCTTGCAAATCCTCTCTAATATAGTGCTATCAACCGTGAACAAAATCTTTCCTATGCAGTCAACATACTCTCTATCAATCATAGAAAAATAATATTGTATATGTTTAATGATATACATATATAACCCCTCATTATCTAAGTCTTTTTGGTTTATGTGAATGCTAATATTTACCGTAAGTTGGTGGTCTCTTTACTTCTCGTACAATCTCCTCCCCTAGTTTATACTTTGGATATGTGACCTTTCTGTACTACTCTCCAGTTTTTGTCTTTTGGCCATCTCGTTTTAAATTTTCATTAAAATGGAGCACAGCTAGAGCAGTCCTAATTAGTTACAAAATATTAGCATTAGACAAGTGAAACACAACGCACAGGTAACTGGTTTATTGCATGAATGTAATTTGCCTGCAATAGGATCCCAACCATGAATAACAAAACATTTTGGGATGCCAGTGGCTTAATGTGGCATGGAAACCCTCCAGACAACTGGTTTGTGCATTTGAGGATAGCTTTTTAATTGCTGATTCCAATCTTGTATCACCAATTATCTGTTGCACTTTGTCAAAAGCAGGTGATCCTGTAGTTAAAGACATTTAGAATCTTATTTAAAATTTGTTATATTAGTATATATTTGTTAATGTTATACAAAATAGGTATACCCACATAAATTCACCTATTCTAATCCACTCCCGGGGCGTTTCCAGCTCATCATGTGCACATTTAGGAAACAATTTATTTGCATGCCACCCATGTCGATTGGCAACATGGTTTTTGAATGACCTCCACTTAGCCAGAATCATCTCTGAAAATCCTTCTTTCGTAGATGTTGCACACCAATACAAATGATTCCGAACACCTTTTATCCAACGGACAATCACTTCACACCCTTTTTCTTTGCTAGCTTTTACAAATTTCTTTGTGATCGATCTTGCCACATGCCAAATGTCATAGAAGTGGTTAGTCTGAGGTCTGGATTCTCTCACCCATTTTGCAATCCCTGCGTGTCGATCAGAAATGAACTTCTTTATTGTGACACCAGCTTCTTCTAAAAATAGGAAGCATCGTTTTGCACCATCAAGCTCCATTTGGTTGCTCCCACCTGAGTCATTGCTCTGAAAGTATAGATTACCATTACCATTAATAGTAATCCCCATATTTTCAAACATAATGGTGATTGCATGTCTGTGGTGCTTAAAATCACTCATCTTAATTACCTGTAATAACTCAAAATGAACAATCTTGTCAATTGTTGAACAAAACATTGAGTAAGTCCCATATTTTGCTGAGTGCCCCATAGAGTCAAATCTGCCATCACCACTCCAAGTTACATTTTCAATCACCTTCACTTTCTGAACCAGATTTTTCCTATATGCTTCCCAATGGTGCAAAACTGAGGGGATTAGCAATTCTTTTTGGTGAATGAAAAAGGTACGACTTCTTGTAGCACACATACCCATATGCTTAAACACTAAAAGGATCTTGCTAACAGATGTTCCAGCCATCAGAATCCCAAAGCTCAACAGAATATTACCAGCAGGGTACTTTCCAAGAACTGATGGTTGAGAATTCCATTTGAAGACACCATCACCACATTTTGGGCAATTTTGGGATAAGGTTACCATTGTACCTGTCTTAAAAGCTTCTACAGTAGGAGTATGCTCTCGACATTTAAAGTAGAACATGGAGAAGAGACTGAGCAGCATTGAATAAAAGACCATGAACTTTGGCTCCTTATAAACATTATTTTCTCCTTCATCAATCCTTATGAAATCCTATAAGCACAATTTCCCTAGTGTATCATAGATAATTATTATGCTTCGCCTCAATGATCTGATATATATCTACCTGATCTGGTTTCTTCTTTGCATTAATTCCTCATCATTTTCATCATCGGACATTGTTGTTTCAGAAGAATCTTCATCCATTGGGCATGACCAATTATGATCATCAATATCATAAAAATATTCAGCTCCACTATAGTCTTCAATGCTGTCACCTGATACATCAGCTGTAACTGCTTCATCCAGATTTCCTTCCAAAGTTTCACCTGCTTCCTGAAATTAACATGGTTTTTACATAACTATTCATTTTGGAATTAATCAATAATCCATACTACCAAGGCAACCACTATTTTGACACAATACCATTGTGTAAAACGCCTATAATTGCCACATTGTGAATTTGGAGACATAAAACTTTTCACTTCATATGCACAAATTAAGTATGCCATACTACTTACCTCTTTGTGTTTTGTTTTGGCTCTTAGTCCTTTAACCTGTTTTTTCAGTCGTTGTATACATCTCTTTTAAATTTTTGTTTTGTTTGATGTGTGTACATCGGCACCAACATCAACTACACCTTCCAAAGCACCAACACCAACATCCAGTGTGCCACTCTCATTTGTCTGTGAATTCAACTTTCTCTGTTTTGTTAGTGGTTCAGGTATTTCCAAGTATTCTCGTGTAGCAGCACGTCTCAACTACAAAACCAGATAAACTTATTTTTAAGCTTTTATTAAAAATACAAAAAGGAAAAAGGTATTATGTAATAAACATTAAAACAAATCTACATTGTTAATACTTACAAGTCTTTTCTCTTTAGCAGATAGACTCGCCCTACTATGGGCATCGACACCTTCAACATTTTCAACGTGAATAGTTGGAACTGAGCCTCGAGTCAAAAAGCGCTTGGTGGTGTTACTGCTATCGAAGCCTTGTAAATTGCTCGCAAAACGTTTGGAGAGGCAACTGTCGTCAAAATGCGCCGAGCACAACCAGATTCTTGACGAGTATTTTTCCAGGTCAAAGTCAGACCGATGTATTCGAACAAATCGTATCCACTGTTTTCGTAGTCGGATCTTTAGGAAAACAATGCATGCTAATACCTGGTGTGTCGCCACTATTTGTGCACGATTTCTTTCTTATTCGGCCCTCCAGCAACACAAAATACTTTAGAATTTCTCTTTTTTCCCTCATTTGCACATAAATGAGATGTTTCCTCCATATCCGCGGCTTATATGTTAATGTAAAACCTTTCCCTTAGTTGTTTAGCATAAAATGCGCGTAGTATAAGCTTTTGTGATTAGTCTTATTTTGGGATTCACGCAAGCCTATATAAAAGTTAAACTAAACCGCTTCTCGACGTTTCGAGCGAAGTCCCTTCGTCATATTGAAGTTGTACGAAGGTTCTCTTTGACGTTTCGAGCAAAAGACTCTTCGTAATTTAGAGTTTAGATGACAAGACTTTGCTCGAAACCTCGAGATTTCATGTATTTCGTATACAAGTTAGAGCTTATGTTATTGTGCGTGCCCTGTTCTTTACGTCACCGGAAGTAATTTGACGCCATTTGACCGCGCAGAAAGTGAACCATATTATTTGGCCAAATTACCGATGGAAACACCAGAACAAGATTTAAGTCGTTGATGGCCACCAATTAGCATGAATTTAGATTTCTTCTCATTCAAGGTTACGAGATTGTCTGTGAACCACTTTTGAACATTTGCCAGATCCTCGTTTAATTCAATATCTTGACTGTCTTTGAAGAAAAATAAACGACAGTATAATTCTCATACATAGAGATAATACATGACTTGGTACAATTGGGTGAATTGTTCACATTCACATAGATGCGCATAAAAGCGGCCCAAGAATGCTTCCTTGTTCCTACATTCATATGCAGGGTTTACAGAGGACTGCTTGTTATGAACGACGGTGATTTGGCATCTGTGAGTACTGTACAGTCCCACGCCACGCCTCTGCGAGGGAGCTCAAAGACGTCTAGGGACGTGACTTGATAAAATTTTGTATATATTTTATAGTATTTTTAAATACGTTCCAAGGTTGAATCGTCGAGAAGTGTTTTGTCTATTTTAGGCAGTTGTTATACCACATTTGATGCTAAGTTATTTTTAAATAGCTGAAATTTACTGTCTCTTTCCCATATTATAACCTGTTCGGTCTTAGCTATTACAACGGGTAACAATTCTAGTTCAAGAGTAATTTAAACGCAGAGCCCAATACTAAAACCCCGAAACACGCAGAGCTCAATACTAAAACCCCGAAACCGTAATAAGTTACTGCATATATGGCGTAGAAATGAATGAGACCCTTTTCAAGCATCGACTTTTCATGTTACGAACCTAATGTTAATGATATAGTCTTTGCTTAAGTTCATTTTGCACTGGATTTGGCACATGAAAAATTCGACGTCTGAAACGAGCCTAACTTGCACTAATGTGTTGTACCTAAGGCCCCGTGTCCACGTAGTTTGATACAAGTTTAACCAGAAAATGTTTCGTTAGTTGGGAGTATTTTTAATGTGCGTAATCAGTTACAGTTAGATACGTTGAAAGAAAACTATCCAAACAGCTAAAAATTTGGTTGAACAGCAGGGTCCACGAGAATGATTTTTTGTAGCATCGTATTAAATATTATGCGTATTAATATTATGCAAAAGTAAAGGCAATTTATTTATTTATTCTTAATATTTAAAAAATGCTGCCTATTAGCCCTCCCAAATCTTCAGTAGATTAGTAGCCTGTGTACTGACGTAATTTATGAGGGAGCGTTACGTCTGTGCACAGGCTAGTAGATTAGTGAAAATGAGGTAGATCTCCATATTTTCACGAGACGCAAATCCAAGTGAAAACGCTTTTTACGTGTTTATATCACTTTAAAAAGCTTATAATTGATAAACCATACAACATCCTTTATATATAAGTATTATAAGAATTATTAATCAGACTGTGTCTCTGGTTTAGGGGATTGTGAAGTTGATATTTAAAGAAACAATGGATCCATTGAAAGCCAAAGCTAATTATTCCAGGGTATGTCATTTGTTGGTAGATAAAGGTGGAGATGTTTTGAGAAATGCTTTGCATGTGGTGCATCCACCTTCCACTTTAGCTTCCGTATTGAATGCAAACAGAGAGAAGCGCTTTACAGAGAATACGATACAGTGTAATTAAAGCCTCGCAATGGGATCTACTCTTCCCAAGATCTGGTTCACCAGATTCAAAAAAGTTTGATATCACCCTGTTGACTGTCCTACTCCGAAATATTTGTGGATTGTCCGCACCAGCCACCGGATGGAATGTGATGCCTCCAGTCAGCGATACTTCAATATCTGCAAATATTTTAAGAGTCAAAATGTTTAGAAATGAAGTCTATGGTCATATTCCGACTGCTGGTTTGGACGACGTAACGTTTGAAACATTGTGGCAAGAAATTTCTGTTCCGTTAGTCAGCTTGGGAATTCCTCAAAATGATATTGATGAATTAAAGGTGGCTCCTCTTAGCCCTGAAGAAGAAAGTTATATTGAAAGATTAAAAGAGTGGAAACAACAAGAGGATGATTTTATGTCAAAATTAAACGATGTTGAAAGTGAAGTAATCAAACTAAGAAAGACAGTTGAAAATGTTCATCCCTTTCGTGTCGAGCAACTGGCTAAATTTAACTTCACTGGAAAGATTCGTGACCTTTGTAAAAAATTTCAAGATGGCTCTAGAAAGTGGTTGTTTGATAAACTTTCAAATTGGTTTGAGAGTGAAGAATCCAGGGTGTTGATCTTAACTGCAGGTCCAGGTGTTGGGAAAAGTGTTTTGTCTGCAAAGCTTTGCGAGGTTTTCAGAGAACGTGGTCAACTCGCGGCTCACCATTTCTGTGACTTTCGCAATTCTGATTACAGCAATCCTCAGAGAATCCTCCAGTCTCTTGCCAGTCAAATGTGTGATAATGTTGAAGGATTTCGTGATAAACTAACTGAAATTCTTCGTCGTGAACATTCTCGTGACTCGCTGTCAGACGCATTTCGTGTTCTTTTGAACGACCCCCTCCATGCCTTTGACAGACACGATCCAATGTTGATCATCGTTGATGCTTTGGACGAGAGCAAAACTGACGATAAAAGCGAATTTTTGGAGTTGATATCTGAGAAATTTTGTGAACTTCCTGATTGGATTAAGATATTCATTTCAAGTCGACCAGAGCTACAAGTACGAAATATTCTTGAACATCTTCACCCGTGGGAAATCCGTCCTGATGACAAAGATCACAACGACGACATAGAGATTTTCGTTCGTCATAGTTTACCTAATCTTGATGATTATAGTGTAAGGTCAGTTATTTTAAAATGTGAGGGATCGTTTTTGTACGCTTATTACTTGGTCAGTGAATTGAAAGAAAAGGGCGTGGGAATTGAACCCGACCTAAGTGATTACATCTCCAACGGTATTTCCGGATATTACGAAAAACAGTTCAAACGTTTAGACATAGGCCTCCAACATTTCAAGCAAGATACCTCATGTCTCTTAAAAAGTTTCATCAATGTCGTTGCCGTTTCTAAGGAACCACTCCCAATAAAAGTTCTCTTCACATGTATGGGTCTCTCTAAAGACGAATTTAAAATACGTAAAGCGTTTCTTGACCTAATGTCAGAGATTCTTCCAGTTTATGATCAATGTCTGACTGTTTATCATAAGTCATTATGGGATTGGCTGACATTGAACGGTTATGAAGAACATGCATTCGTTGCAGATGTTGAAGACGGTAATAGACGTCTCTGGCGTGCTTGTAAGAAACAATTCTGCGAGATTGATGTTTTGAAATCTGTTTTAGAATTCCAAATTTCACCCGAGAATAGGTACGCTTTAAAAAATGGCTTTAAATATTTGGTCAATACAGGCGAGGTAGATGAATTTCATTGGTTGGTGCATGTTGGTATAAACTTCTTGAAACTAAAATATTTTCATGACCCGAACAGTAATTTTTTCCGGCGAATTCTTGGCACGTACCGTTCTAAACTTACTAAAGATATTTATTGGGGCCTCGTTCAACACCTTTGTCTCTCCCAAATAGTAGAAGTTAGCTTTGAGAGAGGATTTGTAGCGGCTCTGAGACATTGTTACAAATATTTGCAAGCACTTGCTAATGGGTACTTTGATTTTTCACAAGGTGCCGTCAATTCCAAAAGTGTGGCTAGAGATATCTTTGGTGCGACAAATGATATTTGGATAGAATATGTGACAACTGAAAGCAATTCTAATTTAAGCACTGTCCCCAAGTGTGGTTAAGACAGTTCAATTTTTGATTGTATATTGTCACCGGACAACACGATGCTTGCTTGCTTACATCGCGGAGACCAGAAAGCTCAAATGCTTAAATTACCAGATCTTACAACAATCTTTGAGGCACAAATTACTATTAAAAGAACTCATTGCAAATTCTCTGCCTTTTCTCCAGACTCTTCATATATTTTATACAATTCAATCCGATTCTGCATCAATATTAAAGAAAAGAAAGAGGTCCCCTTCATTACGCACGCCCCCGATGACATCAGTTACTGTTCATTTTCTTCACGTGGAATGAAACTTGTCACATTAGAGAAAACGTCAATCAAAGTGTGGGATGTAAAAAGCAAGAATATATTGGTTGAAGTTGAGGTTGTGTCTGGTGAGCGATCTCAGTATTGTTTGTTTAGTAAATGTAACTCGTACATTCTTCTTTGGCCACATTATGGGTGGGAGCGTGCCACAGGTTACATGACCGTCTGGAATTCTGAAACTTTAGAAATGATTGATAACAAGAATATTCGTGTTGACCAGAATTTGTGTAGTAATGATCCCTTTCAAATGTTTTCCCCGCCTCATTCGTTGTCCGACTGGAATGTTGAAATGGAAATGAATTACATCTGTTTGCCATCTGGTGAGAAATTTATAATTTCCAATAAATATTGTTCAAAAGTCTTTCTGTGGAAAAACAGGAAGTGTGTAGCATTCGTAAAAGATTTGAAAAATGATGTAGCTTTGGTAGTGTACGATTTCATAAATCAAAAGATCGTTGACGTGCTTGAGATTGGATTTTTGCCTCATGATACTCGTGTCCCTTACATTTCGAAATTAGATGGGACGAGTTTCCTTTTATCTTTAGGATTTCACCAAGTACTCAGTGTTTTATCCTTCAAATCTCTTCTCGAATGGCCTGATGCTACTTTTGTTGACAATGCCAAAATAGATTGCTGTGCACTCTCTCCAGACACTTTGTATGTCGCGTGCTGTTTGGAAAATTGTCTTCTTTCAATAAGAAGTGTGGAAAGTGGGAAAACATTGCAAACTGTTGCACTGAAACAACGAGCATTAGCATGTTGGTGGTCAGAGTCGTATCTTTGGTTGGTCTGTGAAGGTCTGGTTGTTAAATATCGTTATGAACCTAGGAGTGAAAATATCTTAGGAAGTCAACATGAAGAATCTATTTTAAATTTTGAACATGTCCTTGCATTTAAAAATGGAGTTCTTGTCATTTACGCCGATCGGAAACTTTCTATTTTAAGAATTTGTAACGAAAAACTGTGTTATCAAGAAACACCGTCATGTAGGTTTACTGACCCTTCTGTCGCAATAAGTTCTGATGGGTGTGCTGTTATGTTATTGTTGGATTCTAGGTCAGATTTTCAATTGTGGGAAATAGAATGTGGCAACACGTGGATTGTACGTTCAACCGGAGAGTTGAATCTACCGATTATTCGTTGGTGTTCTTTATCTGGTACAAAAACGACTCGCAATGCAGTGTTCTTGACAAGAGATGCATCGTTAAATATTCGTTTACTTTCTATTACTTTTCCAAATGGTGTGAAAAGTTTGCATGAACTTCCTATTAGAAACCTTCAAGGGGCTGTTTATATCCCTTCGGATTTGATCGCTATTTTCAACAGTGAATGCATACAATTTGTTAAGGTGTCGGAAGGCAGAATCATAACTACCAGATACTTTCGTGATCTTTTCTTTTCTGCCAGGGTATTTCATCATTATCTACCTCCTTTCTTTCTTCCATCAACGCGTTCTCTTCTGTTTGTTGACAGAAAAGGCAACAAATATTTCAAAATTCATAATATTGAAGAGTATTTCTAAGATTTCCTTTCTTGATGTAAGTAGTTTAGAATCCGATTTCTTGTTTAAATGTGAAAACCACGCGTAAATCAAAACGTTCAGCTATGGAACACGGAATACGTCTATGAAAACGTTTGAACTGTGTAATATTAGTACAAAAATATTTTTAAAATATATTTTGTATCCAAGAGATTCTCGTGCTGTGCGTTTTTATAACCTGCGTGTGAGATAGATTAATTCACATACTTCCTTTGTGTACTTGTGATAAGCGTACATGAATATTCAGCATCTTACTTATTAAGCGATCAGTTTATTTTACACACAGTGATTCAGTATAATAGCCCTCTTTACTTGCTTTACTGTTCCTAACGGAAGACGATGAACGAAAAATCCTTCTATAATTAACCTGGATCATTATTACATGTTTTTCCGCTTTGAGTAAAAAAAAGGCTCTGAAAGAAACCAAAACAAAATTACGCCGTGTCTGAATACATTTTTCAATTGTTTATGTTATTTTCCTGAAAGTTAAAGTTAAAGGTCCTTATGGCCCTAGATAGGAAAATATGATTTACGAAAATATTTTCGTAGCGAGGGAAACGAAGCTATAATGAAGGATATTTTTGTTCATCTTTGTCTGAAAGGAACTTGAGTGAAATGAATATCAAGAAAGGTTTAGGTCAATGATTTACTTGATCTAAAGTAGCTGGAATGAATGATGAATCATGGATATCTTTACTTTTAGAATTAGTTTCCTGTTTTGTCGGGCAAACCTTTATCAGAAGTTTTTAGCATTCCATTTTTATATTCTAAAGCAATTTTTTGAAGCTCCTCTGGAAGATAAAGTACATAAACCTTTTGGAAAAGAAGAAAGAAGCCTGTGGCGAAGTACAATTTCTTGGTGTAGTCAGGTTATAATCAGATTTTTTTTTCCAATATCAAAATCATATTTATTTTATGTCACCAGATACAAAAGACGATGTTTCCTTCAATCAAAATTTAGAAGTAAACAAATTATTCTGGAATTTTTGCAGTAAAAAACCTGACTAGCCTCGTTTTTGTGTATCTCGCAATAGGCCTCTTGCTCTACTTCGAATAGGTCCATGCATAGTGATGTGAACCCGCGTCATGATGTAAGGGGTGGATTGCATGGGCGAGGCTGCCCGTTTCCTATAGTTTATTTATAGTCAATTCAAACGTTTCGGTTACACGCAACCGGGTCAGCTCGGGCTGTGGTTGTGTCAAGCGGGGCAGCTCGGCTTGCCGATATCGGCGTAGCGATTGGGAAGGGGGGGTTGGTGTGAGGGGTGTGACACCCCCTGATAATTCAGCATGATAAAAAGTTGGTCAAATTGCTTACTTCTCAAGTTACTTGTAAGCAAATTGATCAAATATACAACTGCATCATTTGTTTCAGTATTTATGAATATTTAATGCTTGTGATACTCGTAAAAAAGTTGACCAATATCCTACACCCATGTCATACACAAATTTTCATTTTCCATTATCAAAAGTGGGACAATATTACGTCACACCCCCCCCTCCAATCCTAGCTCGTTTGCCACGCCCCTGCTAAGTTGCCGGGGTAGAAGTTTGCATGTAATCGTTTTAGGCGCGCAAATTAAACTGGACTAAAATCACAAGAATGAATATAATACTATAAAACCCAGGAAGGATTGAAATTTTTAAGACATTTACACAATTGATTTCAAAAAATTTCGCTAAAATATCATACTGAAATCACTCATGTAATAGTTTGCTGGGCAAACGTGCTATCCCGGTTCATGCAATCTGCCCGTAAATGATATGATTATAAATGTTGATTCTTGAAGATTAGCGATGCATGCAGTGATTTCGCGGTGGTAGTTTCCTATTTCTCAAATATATTATTTTATATTATTGTATAACCGTGAAGATACAAGATAAAAGTATTTGTGATGCACATGCACGATATAATTTACCACGTATGTTTTTCTATACTCAATATAAATACAATATATAATGCAATATTTTGGTACTTTTTTATCAAATGATACATTCTCTTCAAAGAGACCTCGGTCCGATATCGATCTCTTGATAAGAAGTTACTAACTCACCCGCAGTAAGGTTAAAATTTAAGTCAGGAAAACTGAGGAATTTCACTTGCACGCCAAGAAATACTTGAATTTATTCCACAGACAGTAAACTGTCACTGGTTTGATAATTGTTATTTATGAATTATGTGGTCAAAAAACAAACGAATTAGTTCGTCATATTTCTTCTGGTAAAACGATCTTTTAATAGATTACTGATATCCGCGCTCTGTCGTACTTGGAATAAAAAGATATTACTTTGTTTTGATTGTTTTTATTGTGTAATATTGAATCATTTTATATGATGGGCTTGAAGTCGAAGGCAAAAGCTAAAGGCAAAGCGGAAATTTCATATTCTAGAAATACTATGGCAGTATTTCATCGAGGATGGGGGACTTATGTTTTGGTCTGTATAGTTTCGATTAGATGAATGCGAAGAGCAATTCAAGAAGTGAAGACGCATTTTGTTAGTAATTAGCCATGATCCGCCATTTTGGTTTCACTCATTAATGAGGGAAAGTGAGCGGGAAAGTGAGAGAGCTAGCGTTCCAGTGTTAATTGAGTTCACTGGTCCTCGCAAGGCGGCTCGGCTAAGTGAGTGATTGGCGGATGAATGCTAAGTTTAAAGATGTGCTCAACCAACAAAAATGTTCCCGCTGTCTGTGGGAAAAAATTGCGGATGCTTAGGGATACAATGTGATAAATATAATAATTACATTATGTTTATTTTTATTAAGTCAGTGACTTTTTATTAATTGTTTTTGATCTTTTTAATATTTTCAACTCAAATTATCTACTCACATGATTATTGTTGTAGAATTTTCTTGCTATTACGTACTTATAATCATACATTCTACATTACTTTTCTAAAAAGCTACAACATAAAAAATAGGTACGCAGCGCGTACATGTGACTACCGCTCTGTCTTTGTCATCTGAGTGGTATCATGGATTTAGCTTGCAGAATAACTAGTGCTAATAGTTGTACCTGTTTGTCTTGCATTTTGAGTTCGAAGTCGCACCATTCAGTTTACCTTTTTTCAAAGGTGTCAAGTTGTGTATGTAGCCAATAACGGCCGGATTATTAGATTATTATATCGTCTGATTAAACTGATTCACTGAATCAGCACGGTAAACTGGGTGTGACTTTTTATACTAAAGCGCGTGGTTGACACTACTGTACAGGGTGTCTCAAAAAAACTGCGACCACTTAAATATGCAAGAATATTAATATTGTTCGTGTTTGCACCATAGTTCAGCTAAAATGACTTTTAGCATTTTAATTGAAGGATTAAGAGCCATTTTCAATTCCCAGAGGAGCGTATCTATTGCGCTTTAAAGCTGTATTAATGTTCTGCATATTTAAGTGATTGCGTTTTTTAAGACACCCTGTAGTCCAAAGGCCATGTCATTACCGGAGGTCATTGGTTCATGTATAAAATCCTTTGTCAGTCAGAGAAGAATACAATGGATCAGTGAGGATCGGCATATTATTATCACTGTCCATTGTTGATGATTAATGAAGGGGCGCACTCTTTCCCAAATGAGCAGGCTATTTTACTCACCATGCCAATAATTACCACATCCATTGATCATATTTAATGATTGCAGTAAAGTTAACGCTGATGAATGACGATGCGTGACGATGTATAAAACAAGACGCCGGCTTAGGCGTACACTCGTGCTCTAGGGATTGTGCTCTAGGGATTGTGTTCTAGGGATTTGATAGCATTACTTGACTGTCTTGAGGGACACAATCATGGCGTGTTGTTGGAACCTATAGCGTAAGTTAAGGCTTTGTGGTTACCCTTGGCCTGGGAGGACTTACACGACAAAAATGTATCACACAAGTATAACTATTACATTTACATTATTATCACAATTCACAAATGCCGATTATAGGTAGCCTAAAAATCAACACGGCGTGACATATTACTGTGTCAATGCTTCTATATTGAAGTCCTGCAGACTGCAGTGTTTTAGTTCCGACGAAAGCTTTCAAAAAACTGGTTGTAATAGTATTGATTCGTATTGTTCGAAATGTCAGTCGACGGTTCAAACATTTAGGTATTTTAAATAAGTATGATTTATAAGCATTTGTACGTCTATAACACTGCGAAAACATCCATCATATATCTTGCTTTCATATAGGAATTTAAAAATATACATCGCACCAATCAATATGCATGTAAATGTTGCACCGCAGTAATGTCTTCTGTGCATATATATTTTGCCGCATTGTTTGTAAAATGTGGCTTGTATTGTCGGATAATTACATTCCGTCAACATTACTGAGTCAAGTGCGCAATGCATTCTGGGTCATCAAGGTCCAAAACGCGACCGACACACGACGAAACCTAGACTCATACTCTCCTAGAGCACGAGTAATAACAATTGCCGGAACCGTCCACTGATTATATTATGATAGGGGAACTTGCTTACGCCAACAGTCACGAGTGAAACGTTGCGAAGGTGATACTCTAGTGTGTGGCAGGCTCAAAGTTTCCAAGTTTTTCAATTTCAGAATCAGCGAATATGGTAAGTGACCAACGTTCAATTGGTTTTTGTGGGTAGCCTGCGCATGCGCGGCTAACCACTATGTAGTCGAAAAAGTGTCCGGATGTTTGTGTGTGTGTGGGTGCACATCTTCGGTAATCGTCGAATATACGAAAGATGACGAACGGTGGTTCTTCTACTTCCGGAAAATTTCGTTGTTTTCGAAGGACGGAAGCAACCGAAGTTACGTTAATACGTTTGTCAAATTTTAAAGCGAAGGCGAGTACTTTTAAAGACGATAAAGCGGTGATCGGTGAGCGTTGAATCTACAACTACAAAGTTACACTAATAGAAAATAAATAAAACATTACCTTATTCGGCAAATGGTAGTAACAGGTTGCCCTGTTTTATATAAAATTAAAATGCACTATTTCACCTGTCAATTTCTTGGTTGTGGACATGCAGCTATTAAACCAAATATATTACCTTATAATTTGGCAAATAGTAGTAACAAGTTGACCTGTTTTATAAATTATAATGCACTATTTCACTTGTCAATTTCTTGCTTGTGGACATGCAGCTATTAAACCAAATACATTACCTTATTGCAAATGGTAGTACATAATAAGTTGCCCTGTTTTATAAATTATAATGCAATATATCACTTGTCAATTTCTTGCTTGTGGACATGCAGCTATTAAACCAAATGCTTTGGAGTTTAAAAAGAAGCATTTACTTGAACATAACTAACAAAACATATTTTTTTAAAAAACAAAACTTTTAACACAAGTGCATTTCAACTGAACAAAAATCTTTAAAATATTGTTCAGATACATAGATGAGCCTTTGAAATTGTTATGCTGAAATGTTTGAAACAATTTTTACACATTTATATCAATGATGAATGATGGCATTCAATGTTAACTGATTGTCGGACTGATTACCACAGTGATAAGATATTGTCAACTGATAAATTTAAACTTGGAAAAAGCCACACAGATTTTTTGGACCTACCAACTGGTGCTATTATGTCCAGCTAATTGATGCTGATAAGTTATCTGTAATCAACATTGCAAACCATCTGTACCTTCTTACTGGATCAATGAAATCATATTATTATCTTCAGTTATAATGGTGAACATATTGCCAATAAACTTTGGAAAACAAGTGGTATAATCTTACTGGAACAATAACATTTAACCTTTATTGAATATTAACATAACTATAACATTGATTTATCAACAAAATAACCAATCTTGTATGTAACAAAGACATGCTGATAATCAAAGGACATCAAAACGATGATCATTTGAAAAAGTCTGAATTCTGAAACCTTCTTTTTCTCCTTAACTAAGTTTTATGTTATCAGATGATGTGTGCCACCATCCCGGAACCTTACTGTCTTTTTTTGTTCTCTTCACCTATTCTGCAAAAATTTCATTTCCTATCTCTCGTAAAGATACTTATGTATGTTTTGATCTGTCTAAAATGTATTTAATACAATAAAATATTATAATATATAGCTTGTGTACTAAATTGACTTTGTTATAACTGTATTCAACCAGCTAACTATAGGGTGTTTATTCCCTTGTTTATGGCATTAGAACATAAGACTAGAAAATAATATTTTATTGCATCAGTTGATATTTACTTGCCACAATAGCAGCTTTATTGCAGTTAATAATGTTTTACAGGCTACCCACATGTACGCATTGCGTACCTATTTTTACTATTTGCCGTAAAACTTACATATAGGTATATATTTAGGTTTATACGAAGACAATAATGCCATTGGAGGAAATCATCGGTGCAATGATATCAATGGTTGAACTACCTGACTCAAAACCAAAAAATGGCTAGAGGAAAAGTTCGTAATACGTTTTCACGAAGACGCAAACTGTACTATGACTGGAGGAGAAACAGAGGTGATTTCCAAAGTAGATTCAGGAAAGAAGCGAGTAATATAAACCCAACAACCTCTGAGGTACATGCCTAATTTTTTTAATAATTGATTATTAATTAATCTCTTTAAACTATAAAAGATATTGTATGGACATAAAGATTTATCAGTTAAATATCATGCTCTTTAGTTTGACCATGCTCGCCGGCACGAGGAAATAACTGATAAATATTATACCTCAGATTCAAATTGTTCAATAAAAAAACTGTATTTGTACCACGTTGTGACGTTATCTACATAGGTGTCCTGTGTAACTCGTGCCCCGTGCATGATGGGTAATGTAGTTAGGTATAAATATTAGCTTGTTGTAAATAATCTCTCTCACTTCTTCTGTATTAAATTGTACTCAATACACGAGTTTGGATACGGTAATATGACATGGTGTCAGGTGTGGGATTCGAACCCACGCCCACCATTGTGGGCGAAGAAACTTTAGCTTCTCAAAGAAAAGAGATATCAAAAAGCTAAAGTATAAACGCTGATAAAGCGAATAATCTCTAGAAGGAATCGAGCCCTGAAGTGCATTAATTATGGCGACACGAAGGCAGCAAGAACGACAAGAAAATGAAAGCCCAACAGGTCCATCAACTCAGCAGATTTTTACATCTAATGTACCGCTCCCACAGCCAATAAGTCTAACAGGCAATTTAGCGAAAAATTGGAAGAACTGGCGTCAGACTTGGCAAGCATATGAAGTAATCACAAACCTCGCCGAACGCGACCAAAAATATCGAGTTGCTACGTTTATCACGTGTATTGGTCCTGAAGCCATGGAAATTCATAATGGTTTACCTTTCCGAAATGACGAGGAAAGACATTACGAAGATAATAGAACTATGGAACAATTACTGCATAGGTAGACAAATCCTATTTATGAGCGGTACAAATTCACAACAGATTTCAACAACAAGGAGAGACAATAGACACGTATGCGACAGTCATTCGTACTTTAACTGACACATGCGAATTTGGAGCCCTTAAGGAGGAGTTAGTTAGAGACAAAATAGTATGCGGAATACGTGACAATACTTTGCAGAAGAAATTGCTACAAGAAACCAGTTTAACCTTAGAAAAATGTTTAAACATATGCAGAGCAGCCGAAGCAGCAAACAATCAACAGAAGCAAATATCGCACAACACTTCAGAGTCTACACATGCACTCAAACCAAAAGGGAAGCCCCAATTCAATAGCCAAAGAAAACCGAAGTTACCATGTCCTGATTGTAAATATTGTGGCAGGCGACATGAGCGTAAGAAAGAAAAATGTCCAGCCTACAATAAAACATGCAATAACTGCTCAATGAAACATCACTTTAGTTCTGTTTGTCAGCAACCAAAAAGACAACAAAGAGGGCCAAAGACAATACAAACTGGCAGATCTAAAACACACCAAGTTCATGAGGAAAGTGATCAGTCCACTGATGATGAGATTTGGTCAATTACAGAACGAGTAAGTACAGTCCCGGGGAGGAATTGTGTATGTGCAGGTATACAATTGGGCGACCAGATAATACAGATGCAAATTGACACTGGTGCAACATGCAATGTATTACCGCATTCCTATTTGCCTAAAGATGTCAAGGTCCAGCCAACCAATAGAAATTTATTTACCTATTCTGAGTCAAAGCTTGAAGTACTAGGCAAGGCAGTGTTGAACATTAGTAACCCAAAGAACAATTGTAAGTACTTTGAAGAATTTTTGATTGTTAAAGATGGGTCCATTCCTCCGTTAGGAGTTAAAACAGCTCAAAAGATGGAACTGTTAGTCATTCAACACCAAAATATCTTACATATGGATTGTAGTAATGCAGTAACATCTCGGGAGCAGCAGAGATTAAGTAAAGAGGATGTATTGTCAAAGTATGCAGATCTATTTACAGGTTTGGGTAAGATTGAAGGCAAACTTCATCTAGACGTGGATGAAACAGTGACTCCAGTTGTGATGCCACCTCGCCGTGTCCCAATTGCTGTGAAACACAAGTTAAAAGAAGAGCTTGATCGCCTTGAAGCCCTTAACGTCTTAGTGAAAGAAGAGAAACCAACAGCATGGGTGTCTGGGTTTGTAGCATCTGCCAAGCCAAATGGAAAAGTAAGGGTATGTATTGACCCACAGCATCTAAATACCGCACTGAAGCGTAGACATTATCCCCTTCCAGTTGTTGAGGAGATACTCCCAGAGTTAGACAAAGCAAAGTTTTTCACAAAGGCTGATCTCAAAGATGGGTATCTACAGATCCAGTTGGATGAAGATTCTAGCAAGCTTACTACGTTTCAGACACCATGGGGTAGGTATCGCTGGCTCCGCATGCCCTATGGAATTTGCCCAGCTTCCGAGTGCTTTCAGCAGAAGCTTGATCAATGCCTTGAAGGATTGCCAGGGGTGTATAAGATAGCTGATGATTTACTCATCATCGGAAAGGGAGACACCGATGAAGAGGCAGAGTGTGACCACGACCAACATCTGACTACGCTGTTTGAACGATGTCGAGCAAAGAATGTCAAGTTAAACAAGGATAAGCTGATTTTCAAATCCAGGGAAGGGTCCTTTATTGGCCACCTAATCACAAGAGAAGGGTTGAAACCAGATCCTAGAAAAGTGGAAGCGATCCAGAAAATGAAGCGACCGGATGATGTTCCAGCAGTATTGCGATTCCTTGGTCTTGTGAAGTACCTGTCAAAATTCCTGAACGATTTATCTGGAATGAGCGAGCCTTTGCGTCGGCTGACACACAAGGATGCAGAATGGAATTGGACAGAAGAGCAAGAGGATGCCTTGGAGCGTATAAAGGAAGCAGTTGTTAAAGCTCCAGTTCTGAAGTATTTCAGCGATACTGATGCAACTGAGGGACAGGGAGATGCTTCACAGAATGGTCTCGGGTTTGCTCTCATGCAGAATGGACAACCTGTGACATATGCAAGTCGGGCTCTTACTTCGGCAGAGCAGCGATATTCACAGATCGAGAAAGAGCTGTTAGCACAAGTGTTTGGTATGGAACATAATCATCAGTATGTGTATGGTCGTAAGGTTATTTTATGGACCGATCACAAGCCGCTTGTCTCCATATCGCAGAAACCACTAGTCACAGCGCCAAAGAGACTCCAGCGGTTACTTTTGCGGTTACAACAGTATGACTATGAAATTCGCTACAAGCCTGGCAGAGATATGGTCGTGGCTGATACGTTATCTCGAGCATATCTAGAAGACCACATACCTACTAAAACTGAAGTAGAGACAGAGCATGTCCATGCAGCACAGTTTCTTTCAATTCCTGACCACCAGATGAAAGAGTTACAGCAGAAAACTGCAGCAGATCCAACATTGCAATTACTCAAGAAGGTAATTTTAGATGGATTTCCAAATTCCAAACACAGTCTACCAGCAAGCATCCATCCATATTTTGGTATTCGAGATGAATTGTCTGTAGTGGATGGCATCATCTTCAAAGGGCTACGTTGTATTATTCCTGTGGTTCTCAGACACAAGATTATGTTGAAATTGCATGAGTCACACATTGGGGTGCAAGGATGTCTTCGGAGAGCTGGAGAACTAGTCTATTGGCCAGGTATGAATGCTGAACTCACTGATTACATTAGTAAGTGTGACATCTGTCTATCATCAAGTACAAGTCAAGCTAGGGAGCCCCTTATTTATCACGAGATTCCAGACAGACCCTGGAAGAAGATTGCCACTGACATTTTTACGATAGACGGTAAAGACTTTTTGTGCACAGTCGATTACTATAGCGGTTATTTTGAAGTAGACCCATTAAGTGGCAAAACAAGTAAAAGTGTAATTTCCAAGATGAAGAGACACTTCTCTACTCATGGAATTCCTAATGAACTTTGTAGTGACAATGGTCCCCCATTTAACTCAGTTGAATTTGCTAACTTTATGAGATTTGCAGGAACTAAGCACATCACCAGTTCACCATTGCATGCTCAGAGCAATGGAAGAGCCGAAAATGCAGTCAAGACAGCCAAGAACCTCATGAAGAAAAGCAAAGAGGCATATATGGAGTATTTTATCTCGTTGCTTAGCTGGAGAAACACTCCTACGGAAGGCATGGATACGTCCCCAGCTCAAAGAATGTTTGGACGGAGAACTCGGACACAGTTACCGACTGCTGAACCATTACTAAAGCCACAACCAGCGCCAGTTGATGTAAGAAAACAAATTCTGACAAGGAAGGAGAAACAAGCATTCTATTACAACAGACAGACAAAGGAGCTTTCAACGCTGAAAGAAGGTCAAGTGGTGCGAATTACCCCTCAACCAAATGATCGAGAGAATAAATGGATAAAAGGTCAGGTAACAAGAGAAGCGGGTATCAGATCTTATGAAGTGATAACTGAGGATGGCAGGCAGTTCAGGAGAAATCGTAAACATTTGCGTGCTTCTAAGGAACAGTTTTATCCGCCAGACAAACCACCTCCACCTGTGTCACCATCATCAACACCACCTCCATTAACGCCGCCAAAGTTGCAGGTCCAACATGTTCCGCAGCAGCCCGTTGTTAGCGCTGGGAAAGCCATCAGTGGAGTGACAAGGAGTGGCCGAGTATTCAAACCGCCAAGTTGCCTAGACTAGGATTAGGATGTAACGTTATCTACATAGGTGTCCTGTGTAACTCGTGCCCCGTGCATGATGGGTAATGTAGTTAGGTATAAATATTAGCTTGTTGTAAATAATCTCTCTCACTTCTTCTGTATTAAATTGTACTCAATACACGAGTTTGGATACGATAATATGAAACACATGATGAGTAGATTTTTTGTGGAAGCACATAGACTGCGATTGTAAAATATTAGCTTTTTGTTTGAGGCTGGTTAGCCCTGTTTGACCTATTTTAGACGACAGACGTTGAACTTTTCAGAGTTTTCCAGTGCTCACGATTTGACCAATTTCTGCCAAATTTGAGCACGATGATTAATTATAATGTTCCTGATTTGTAAGAATAAACATGTTCTGATAAATAGTTTAGAAGTAGATAGCTTTCAGAGAATGAGTGAGCAATACAATTGCATGCATGTGCTATCTGGTGATTTTTTCAGACTTATCGTATTGAACGTCAACTGTTTCGATTCGAAAGAAGCGTTTCACTGACTTCTTAAGAGCAGCCTGTGGAGAAGAGACATTCTTATTGGGGCCTCACATGACGTCAGTTGTCGTTCATTCCTACGCCTGCTATCTAAAAGAAGACTTCTCGCAACAAGAGAATAAAAGAGTTTTCCATGAATCGCGTTTCATGCATGCATTTGTGGCCATACACACTGTACATACCCTCAAGGTATTAAAACATTCCACAAATCCACCAATAGAGTGGGCACCAAGGTTGTCACAGCTGAACGGACCAATAGTGCCCTTAAATACTCGATCAGCTTTTGTGTCAAGATTATTTGAACACTTTTCTGTGTATACCTTGTAAGTAACCAAGAGCATGCATTGTTGTAACATAATGTTTCCAAAATATATTGAATGTTGTGGGAGGTTTTAATTTTACAATACATTATTTAGGTACCCGACAAGGGACCAAATTACACAAATATGCCAACAAATTGTAAAAGATTAATCATTTCTGCAAGATAAAGGCATTGGATCTGGCCATAAGCTCTATTATTTCTTATCCAATAGTAAAACAATTGTTAAAAAATCATTCACATTTAAATTACCTTAATATATGTTTAGGATTCTTGGTATTCTCAAATTTATGAGAAATTTAGAGATGAAAGAAAACATGCGCAGGATCCACAGGTCCTTCAAAGAAAGAGAAAGTCGGTGGATGGCGACATCAAAGTTGTAAAGAAGTCTTTTCGAAGAGGGGGGATAAATTGGGAGTCAGCCTTTTCTGAGGGAGAAGATGAGGCATCCATGAAAGCCCATGTTGTGTCCATGAAGAGCGAGTCCCGCAAGAGGAATCCTGATGCAGGAAAAATCCAATCAAGAATGGCCATCACCTTTCCCTACTGGAGGAGATTTATAAATGAAAAAACCCTTTAGCTGAGATTAAGCAGGAATATCCAGCACTTTTCTCAAACAAAGAGGTAAGATGATATTCAATTACACTGTATACATAGAAATATATATGATTGTTACAATTATTGTTTAATTATTTAACTTTAAAAGTATTTCCTTTCACAAAATGAAATCAGAATTGAAAAAGGATTCATAGGTGAATGTTCAATCTTATTTAATATGTCATTTGTATAGCAAAATGTATCAGGCTTTAAAGACGTTTTTACAAGATAGTTTGGTTTTTGCCAAATTAGATATATAATATAATACTGCACAGACTCATGTGTTATAAATTTTTAGATTATTGCAAAATTTGAGAGGATTTTGGCTGTTACATCAAGTATAAAAGATACCTTCAAAGCCAACTTTCTCCAAATGAGCAACAAGATCATAATGCTTGCCAAAATGTCAAAGAAAGTAAAGTGCTATGAACAGATAGGGCAGTATCTGAAGTTGCTAGAAACTGACCCTAATTGTCAACAGGATGTTGAAAATTCAGATGGTAAGTCTATATATCAAATATTATAGTCTATAGTCCATTCATCTATGATACATCTATGACATATATCTGATATTAATTCTCTTTGACTTTGATATAGATGAAATATCAGATGTTGCCCTGGTAGTAGCTGCCCTGCTGTTGCAGAAGTCTGGTAAAAACGACCTAAGCAGCATCATCCAGTTCATCCCAGTAAGTTATTCCAGAAATGTTTTTACTATACTGTTTGCTTCAGCTTCAGATTTTTACAACAGCATAAATTGGATTTATATTTATGACAGATGCTAAGCTAGACTCTTCCATTTCTTTGCAGGAAGGTTCGAATTTTGAAAAGGCTGCCAGTGAAACGCAAGAGATGCATCCAAAGATATTGGTCAAGAAGAGCATTGAGGACATTGGGAAAAAGGCTGTCGTAGCGGAGAAGATAGCGGTATGCCTTTGCAAGGGATGTTGCTCGACGCAATTGTTGCGTATATGGCCGTGATGTATGCTTTCTTGTTCGAGTATCTAGTAATAGGATTAAGTCACTTTTGTTTATTTTTACAAAAATTTGTTCTGCACATCCATGATGGGAAAAAACTGCCTAGTTCAGTTTTAGACTTTATTAACAAATTGAACACTTTAGCTTTATAGTCTGAGATTCATGTATACATGTATACAAACACATTGAACATGCAACGCTTTAATTGAGGTATTTGTCGAACACTGTTTTGGCAGCGGTTCTAACTTGTCTTTATATCCCTTCTCCAACTAAAAGCATTTTGTTTAGCCCCTGGGAACGTTATCTTTATTAGTTTATTTACCTGCCAAGAATTTAATTATTACAGTTACATATAGAGAAAGGTAAAGGCTTTGACCAAATTGATCATAAATATCCGATGTTGGACAAGTCGTTGAAACTCTGTGTTATTCTGTAAAATATAGTGGATATCCCAAGCATTCGTGTGTGTGGAATATACAGAAGAATTGGAATTAAAACCATTTCAGTTAAAAGCTATGTGGGCCAACCAATTCTCACACAGGGCCCTAAATAATCTATTTACTCTGTAAAATCTGTATAAAATCTACTAATTACGGTCCAGCAATGCATAAAGAAGCTATATATCTCTGTAATTTTAAAGCTTAAACGCTAAAATGGCTAAAAAACCTGTTATTCTTCAATAACAAAATTCTACTTTTGAGTGATTGAACACAGGTAGTGAATTTATATTTATTTTTAAGGCTCGCTCGCTCCGCAGCAATTATCAATAAAATGTTTCAGTTAAAAATCTGTTATATGGTTTACATTCTCCAATAATATAAATTACCAAAGACAAAGTTTCCTCGTAGCTTCTTAAGCAGTGGTTATTAAAATGACGTGGTGTGTGCTTGTTTGATCTTGCATATTTTATACAATTAATTACACCGCAACTGCAAAAAGCTTCTTGTTCCTCTGAACACAACGACATCAACATGGCTGAGATATTCAAACTCAAACAACAGTTTCTAGATAAAGAGACTTTTGACATACATGTAGGATACGAGTTCATATATATCATCATAGCAAGTTCTCTCAGATTCATAGTTTTCATAGCAAGTTCTCTCAGATTCATTTCAAGTTTGCTCGGTCATAATTCTGGCGTGGTAAAAAAATGTTTTATTTCCAGGGATGCTGGAACCACGGATGCAGCACCGTTATCCTTTGTTTTTACAGCTTTACATATGCATTATGGGTGCACAATTGAACTGGGATGCTGTGCTTTGCCAACTTGTATTGCATGCGTATTGTTACTTTCCTGTAATTCATTATAATTATGCAGGTGTTAAAACAGCTGGCGATAAAGGTGTCACCTACTTCTATTTTTGTACAAAATTTAGTGGGGGGATGCTGATCATATTAACTGAAACAAGACGCCGGCTTAAGCGTACACTCGTGCTCTAGGGATTGTGTTCTAGGGATTTGATAGCATTACTTGACTGTTTTGAGGGACACAATCATGGCGTGTTGTTGGAACCTATAGCGTAAGTTAAGGCTTTGTGGTTACCCTTGGCCTGGGAGGACTTACACGACAAAAATGTATCACACAAGTATAACTAATACATTTACATTATTATCACAATTCACAAATGCCGATTATAGGTAGCCTAAAAATCAACACGACGTGACATATTACTGTGTCAATGCTTCTATATTGAAGTCCTGCAGACTGCAGTGTTTTAGTTCCGACGAAAGCTTTCAAAAAACTGGTTGTAATAGTATTGATTCGTATTGTTCGTAATGTCAGTCGACGGTTCAAACATTTAGGTATTTTAAATAAGTATAATTTATAAGCATTTGTACGTCTATAACACTGCGAAAATATCCATCATATATCTTGCTTTCATATAGGAATTTAAAAATATACATCGCACCAATCAATATGCATGTAAATGTTGCACCGCAGTAATGTCTTCTGTGCATATATATTTTGCCGTATTGTTTGTAAAATGTGGCTTGTATTGTCGGATAATTACGTTCCGTCAGCATTACTGAGTCAAGTGCGCAATGCATTCTGGGTCATCGAGGTCCAAAACGCGACCGACACACGACGAAACCCAGACTCTTGCTCTCCTAGAGCACGAGTAATAATTGGGATCACGTTCAGACCTCTTCGGCCGAAGCATAATTATTTTAGGTAGAATGACACAGCCTTTTATTTTGCGTTCCTGCCTCTACTTATGTTTACATAATTCATAAACTGATTGGGCATGTGAGCTATATGCTAAAGTTTCAGCAGACAGCATTCACATCAACAAATATTACATGTTACTATTAAAGTATAGAAATTTCATTTGGTTTTGCTACGCATCCGCCGTATTGATTAACTCCAAATTTCATAGAATATGAGCGATTAGCCGTTTTCACATCAGAAGACGAACAAATCGTCTGTGGACAAACAAATCGCCTGCTATCGGCGGTCTGAAGGTGTCGTCTAAATACTGTAGCTGTTTTCACACTAGAAGACCATATGTGTCGTTTAAATATTATTGATTATTATATTTGAGTAAGACGTGCAAAGTTCAAACAGCTCAAAAATACGTTTCATGTAGTTTATATGTTTGAAAATATGTTATAGATTTTGAAAAGCAACAACACAATGAGACATTTTTGTGGCATATAAATTGGGCAGGAAGCGCTCGAAAAAAGGTCTAGAGGCTCTAATTAACCTAAGTTTTTCCTAGAGGAACAGGAGGACCTCTAATTCGCAGAGGTTGTGAGCCAGCTCTGTGCATGTTGTTCAGTGAGGTAAGACCTCATGATCTAAGGACCACCATTAGTTATACCGAGACAGTAAGGGCACTCAAAACCTGACAGAGCTTGCAAAAACTATAGGTTTTTCTAGAGGAACAGATGGACCTCTTAATAACAGGGGAACAGGCGGACCCCCGTTCAGGTCAGTCAGCTCGATTCGAATATTGTCTGACTGACCCATCGAGTCTCTAGGTCGCGTTTTCGACCAGAGTGACCTATACAAATGCACTTCACGTGGTGATGTGTTGTCCAGACTTCCTGCCACAAATGGTGATCTGCACAAAGTGCCAAAGTTCCCATTTCCGCCACGGGAAATAGGCCGAATTAGAGTCCTGTCTTTCGACAGCGGAGAGGGTCTACCCAAAAATGTCTTTAAGACACAATCTTGCAAAGGTGGCCGGTAATTGTGTGTATGTGCGTCCTTGAACAAACAGATTCGAAGGTATCGTGCAGTTGCCGTGGTAGCATGACAGAACAACAAATCAACAACTTTGGATTTTCGAGCTTGTGGCATTTGCTTATTCTTCGATGCGTGTAGCTATATAACTTATGTTTCTTCTGTGTGTTATTTGTTTTTGTATATGTAAATATGTAATCGGAGGAATGCCTCGCATGGGATCTCGTGTCCCGTTTGCATTTTCTCCGTTTGAACATTGTTCAATAAATTTGATACATATAACAAACATACGACAGGCTATGAGTTTGCAGGAAGGATCCACATACACACAAATAGGGGACTGGTATTATACAGACTATACAGCAAGGAAGCATAATGTTTGAGTTTTAAAGGTAGATATTAAACAAAATTTTCAATGTTTGGTACTTGCAGTTAGTTTTTATGGAACGGAAGCTAAGACGTCCTTTGGAGTTCTAATGTATATCTCGTAACAGTCTGAAAACCAACGTCCTAGCGTTTTGATGAGCCAAAAGGTTAGGCCGGCTGAGCCCGCAACTGTAGCAGCTCCGATCCTGAAACTATGAGAGGCGTAGAATTTTTCGACTAGTCCTTGCCCTTGAAGTAGATGACGTAGGTGCGATGTTAGGGTTACACGTGTAAGTGGGACAGCTGATGTAAATTGACAATTGGACGAGTTGTTTGGCCAGAATATGACTGGAGTAGGTATGTTTTCATAGCTTGAACCGGCAGAGTTATTTGGAAGCCGGTACCTCCCAATCACTGGATGCTTTCTACGCCCCTGGGTTTGTTGCCGTTCAGTGATCATCACATACGAGTTTTTAGCTTGATTCACGACAAAATCATTTTCATGGAAAACGCACGCGCTGGGTGGTTCAATTAAATGACGTAAAATTCATTCAATTGTTGTCAATTAAATGATCGTTTCGTGCGGATAGGTTTGCAAAAATTGTGCGCGCGAAATATTATTTCACAGAGCGATAAAAAGCGGTTAATTGAAAAGTATGTTTTCCCTTTCCTCATTATCCAAACCCTTCGATGATTTGACATTACTATGAGCCAATTGTTAAACGACATCCACGACGAAAAGGGTCGGTTTTGGAACGCTTGATCAAGACATCGTAATATTCCGCGTGGAGGATATTTGGGTGGAAAATAATGTCATTGCGGGATGATAGGTGGCACTCGGGATCAAATGGAGAATTACACGTGAATTCACCACAGCGCAGGAAACGAAAAAAGGCCAGAGTGAAGGCGGCCCAAAGCATCACATTGTCTAAACAGTCTGTAAACTGAGGACGTAGAGCAGAATGAAGGGACTAGAGTTCGGTCACAGTGATAGGCCGTCGATCCCGCAATTTTTCACCCTTGAGGCGCTTCAGACCTTTGAGACTTTTCTCTAAATGTCGAATGGGATTTGAAAAATTACGTGGAGGTAAGACACGCTAGCTAAGTATGTTTTAACAGTTGAATGTGAAACAGATTTGGAAAGATGGCCGACGAAGTAGAGCAGGGTAAGTTCAGTCGCAGGCAGTAAAGGTGAACAGGGTGTCACGATACCTTTGGCAAGGCAGAATGAAATGAATTGTTTTACGCCAGCGGCGTATGTTTTTTTAGTTGACGGTGCCCCTGAATGCTGAATAAGTTCATAACCACGTTTTTTTATGTTTGGATCATGGATACTGGGATGACGCAGGGCAGAGGAGAGGCCAGTGGCGCTAATTGTTTGAAGCGGTCCATCTGAAAACGAGAGAGCGAGTCAGCAATGCTCTTGTCAAATCCGCGTACAATGCCTGGCCGTAAATGTAAAGTTGTTTTTCAAAGTACAAAGAACAATCGGTCGGAGTAAGTCCATTATCTTCAGACATTCTGATTGAGACTTGGACAACGGACTCGTAGTCACAGAAAAACACAATGCGTTTTGTTGTCCAAAAATAAATGAATAATATAAATGTAAATACACTGAATTAAAAAAAATTAAAATGGTTTGTCGATCATAATCGCTTTGACCTCTATACGAACTTGCATCTCTTATCGATAAGCGAAACCTTCCTTGCTAAATAAATCAAGCTTAGACTACGTGTAGTTGAGAAACACGCGCTGGTAATCCTCAACCTCTGAGGCAACAAATACCTGTAATTTAGATTTTAGACTACGGTTTGATTTTCATCTGCCGGGAATTAGTCTGCAGGGAAACTCTCTAACTTTGATAAAATTGTTGTCTTTGCTTTCATGGTATTTGGATTTGAAACATTGAAAGCAATTCTTGAAATTATTGGGTTGCTTGGCGGCTCTACTCAGTTTGTGATTTAATGTGCAGGAGAAAAAATGTTGTTTGTATATCATATATAAGTTGAACAAATATTTCCGGGACAATCAGCAATACTAACAATTAACAAAGGTAATCTTAATACTAAGACTAATTAATCCTGAAACACTGAACACTAACTCACCCCCCGTAAGGTTGAAATGTCAGGAAAACTGAGGAATTTCCTATGCACGCCAAGGAATACTTGAATTGTTTCACAGACAGTCACGTGATTTTTGTGGTGAAATTGCGTGAAAAATCAAAACTCGCACATCCAAACACTGGAATATCTTTGTGATAAAAATACCAAATAAATCCTGATATTTCTTCTGGTAAAATCATCGTTTAATAGATTTCTGATATCAGATCTGTTGTACTTGGAATAAAAAGGTATTACTTTGTTTTGATTGTTTTTATAGTGTATATTTATTTGTACAATTTGGTATTAAATTTTGCAATATTCCCCCACAGACTTGGTAGTTTGTACTGTATTATATACTGGTAACTACAACATTAAATATTTATCAATAAGTCATTATTAATTCATATTAAATATTTCAAACTTTTAATAGAAAAAACAATATATTAGCAACACTTGATGAACTGTTTAATGTTTATCATCTTGTGATGAACACTCACCCACACATGAAGCATAGTTATGTCTCAGTCATTTTGTGTAACTGTGTGTCATGTAATGTTTGTTTTTTCTTCATACATGAGGAAATTGAAATAAAGACAATGGCCTTCTTGTCAAATTCAATGTTATATTGTTACTAGAAATACATGCATGCAGCAACCCCTCGCCATTTCAAACAAAGTAAAATATTTCCTGAGCTAGTTTCTAAGTTCTATTTCATGATCTAAGTTCTAGGGAAAGGGAGTTTAACTAATAAATATAAAAGATACAAATATGAGAGCAATCTATGAGAGGTATTAATTGTGCAAGCGTGAATTGATGCATTTATTATTAGTCAGTGACTCAGTGTACATATTTATATTCAGATACAGTAACTATACAGCCTGGGGTATTAGGTTAGTTTAAATAAATTAAAAAGGAATTAGTTCTACTTGCTCGCTAAGTTATTGCATCAGTTTTGAAAATAATTACATTCTGCCCAACAACAACACACTTCTGTATCAAGTCAAAATTTCATGATCATTATTAATACCATTCTTACTTTAGTAATATCCAAATGAGAAACTCAGCTATGTTATTACAAACTATTGACATGTGTGGTTTTTCAGGAGTTTCACTCAAGCTTCACCCTTAGTAATTTCACTAGTTAAATATTACTTATATTTACAAGTTTCCAGTCCAGTATTCAAGATGTCTGAGAGGTCAAAATATCAAGTTTTATAGCAACATTTATCTGCTTCTGAGAATGTCAAATTAAAAAATGTTATCATACTGAGGAATATAGATTTTCTTGATATATATTATAAATAATTTATTGGTAATAACTATTATTATTACTTCTACACTTGTGTCATCGTGTGCCCTGGTATGAAATTGAAGCCCGAAGAGTCAAAATGAAATGAAGAATTTACTATTCATATGTGTTTGCAGAGTTTATATTTCAATTTACATCAGGGACGCT
The DNA here is from genome assembly GCF_004324835.1 of Dendronephthya gigantea. Classification (NCBI taxonomy): domain Eukaryota; kingdom Metazoa; phylum Cnidaria; class Anthozoa; order Malacalcyonacea; family Nephtheidae; genus Dendronephthya; species Dendronephthya gigantea. The sequence goes on from NW_021163117.1 coordinate 360,053, forward strand.
TATGAATATATAAATGAATATATATAAATGAACATGAATATATAAATCCCCGCACCCACAATTAATCTTCTAGCTATATCCCTGAGTACTACAAGTACTTTTGCGGAGTTTTTAGTTCAAATTACTTCCCTAAAAAGTTTTCCTTGGGCGTATATCTTCTATATTACCAAAAATGTTAAGCTATATTTATTGTAATACAAGTATTTCTGAAATGTCCTAATCCCACACATGACAGATTTTTTTAAAAAATAACTTTAATTCAAACTCACAGAATGAAAGTTTTGTGAGACACAAAATCCATCCTCAGCCTGCCAACAACTGTTATATTTATTATGTCCATTCATTCAGTCTCGTATTTGTTATAATCATATAATCATGTTTGCATATCGTAGGAACAATAGCGTACGAAAGAAATCAGTCATCATAAGACAAATATATGAATATACACCCCCCCCCCCCCAATTAAGGTTCCAGCTACGACACTGAAAACTCGCAAATTTCTCACTAATGTTTTTTTTTCAATCCTTGCCGCACTCCAGTACATGGAAATGATATAATCTTCTGTAGAGCATATGAAATGATATTGTGGCACAGTCTATACTCACACTAGTAGCAATTTTCATGCCACGTCCGCGTCATAGATTTGGTGCATCTTAAACTCGCTTTTTATTGAGTGGGACTCACCAACTGCATAATATGTTGCACAAAAAATATTAACGACTGTTGTGGAATTTAGGTTAACCCATGGTTGAGTATACCAACCATATAAGTAAACAGTCATTTGAGTATGCGGAAATATATCGTGTTATGGTCGTAAATTGTATATGTATTGTTAATAAAGGAATTGTTATGTAAATGTTAATAATGTAGTATCATATAGCATAAGAAATGGAGGTTTTGAGGTAGCACGTAGCAACAACCGCGAAGCCAGTGTCCCACATAATAACGTAAGCGGACGCAAATGTGGTTTGTAGTGGAGCGAAAACTACAGAAAAACATTCTGCAGTCCTGTAAGAGATGCATCAGGGAAATGCATCATTGATTGGTAAAGCATCTTGTTTTGTTGTTATAAATATAGCTTAAAATCATAGTTGTAATTTAGTATACATTAGAGCGTGAATTATTGTAAAGTGTTGATTCCTGAATAAATGTAAAATTATATGCAGTCCCAGTGTGTACGATTTGTTTGGAGATTTTCAACAATGACCTCTTTCGTAATTATCGCTACTCTGGTTTTAATAAATGAAAGTAATCACCACACAAAGATTAACTTTCACGACCCAACATTTCGACACTCCGGTCTAGTGTCTTCATCAGGGGTGATCTGATGTTGAAACTCAGTTCCTTATATACTGTCAAAATGACGTCATCCATCAATCAGATGTAAATATTCTTTTGACAAATAGCTTCCGTCATCCCTATTTAGGGCACAAAGACTCGCATTAATATGCCAGGCTTCCAAACAACGCCTTTGTCCATAACGATCATTAGTGGTAATGACTTTTGAATCGTTCCACCCAATGTTATGGTTAGTTTGACACACGTGTTCCGCCAAGGCTGATTTTGAACTAAGTTCGAAACGGCCTTTTGATATTCTTTTAAACGTGTGCCGAACTGGCGTTTTGTTTCACTTAGATATTCTTTCTTTCAATCACCACATGGTATAGAGTATACAGCATGAGTTTTCTGTTTAGTCGCTACGCGATCCTTGCGAAAATATATATTTTTTTTTGCGAAAATATGTCCCAGTGTCTGAAAGGGTTTTAAGGCAACAGTAGGAGTGTTGGATACTTATGTTCATAGAAATATCGAAGGGCAGTTAGAAACCGATGTTTACCGTAAACCTACACATACGGACAAATATCTATCCTTCTACTCACACCATCAAAAAAGTCATAAAAAGTCTGTTGCAAAAACTTTGTTTCAAAGAGCTGAATCGTTAACATCCAATCGCTAGGGACAACGAGCGTGATTATGTCCTCAGTGTACTGAGAGAGAACAATAGACCTTTTTCATAATGGCGTCAAACGCGGAAAGTATGATGTTACACGAAGTTTGATTGGCTCGATAGTTTTGTGGAGCAAATCAAATTTCGTGTAACATCAGACTTTCCGCGTTTGACGTCATTATAAGAAAGGTCTATTATCCACGAAACTTTTTAAATAATTGTTTAAAATCCCCTGTCCCGACTAGATGCAATTCCTCAGAGGGGGATTCCTCAAAAACAGGTTTTGCTACAGAAAACTGATGCTGTAATCTAAAATCAGCCTTCGCGGAACACGTGTGTCAAACTAACCATAACATTGCGTGGAACGATTCAAAAGTCATTACCTCTAATGATCGTTATGGACAAAGGCGTTATTTGGAAGCCTGGCATATTAATGCGAGTCTTTGTGCCCTAAATAGGGATGACGGAAGCTATTTGTCAAAAGAATATTTACATCTGATTGATAGATAACGTCATTTTAAGAGTATATAAGGAACCCAGTTTCAACATCAGATCACCCCTGATGAAGACACTAGACCGGAGTGTGGAAACGTTGGGTCGTGAAAGTTAATCTTTGTGTGGTGATTACTTTCATTTATTAAAACCAGAGTAGCGATAATTGGGATGGATTATATACCTGGTTGCCGTGAACTCATTAACTTCAATTCGTAATGACCTCTTTTTACATATTTAAAGCTGGTCTTTGGCTTGACGTTTGAACCACATTTGATGTGCCTATTTTGTGTGTAACATTTCATCTGGATCCTTGTTTAATATTGTTTCTGTTATAATTTTAGGAGGAGATCTACCATTATTTTGCTTATACACAACGTTGTATAATGTTGGTTGAGTGTTTACAGCGAGGACAACTCAAAGTTATTCAACTCGTGTGAAAAGTTCTCTGAGTCAAGGTGCGAATAATTTACTGAGTAAAAGATCAGTTCAATGTAGCTCCCTACAGCTAGTACAGTTTTACGTGATCTATAGTAAAAGATCAGTTTAATGTAGCTCCCTACAGCTAGTACAGTTTTACGTGTTCCACACAGTAGTAGATCAGCTAGACGTGCCTTGTCTATCACTTTTGTTAAATATCGGCGAAAAACGTTCGTTTGTTTTATACAATGGCCTCTATTAATCAACTCCTTACACCAATGTCATCTAGACAACAGAGTGTTACTAGAGCATAGGTATTGAAATTGATCAGGGTATGCATGTCTCGAGTAAAATTAGACTTCGCATTGGCACATTCTGTGAGTTATTTATGCGATAAAAACTAGGAATTAAATTTCGGAGTTCATCATCACTTGAGAACCTGCGTCCTCATCATGCACAATCGTATTGTCCCATTGATACCGATGGAAACACCAAAACAAGATTTAAGTCGTTGATGGGCACCAATTAGCATGAATTTAGATTTCTTCTCATTCAAGGTTACGAGATTGCGTGTGAACCACTTTTGAACATTTGCCAGATCCTCGTTTAATTCAATACCTTGACTGTCTTTGAAGAAAAGTAAACGACAGTATCATTCTCATACATAGAGATATTACATGACTTGATACAATTGGGTAAATTGTTCACATTCACATAGATAAAGAATAAAAGCGGCCCAAGAATGCTTCCTTGTTGGACCCCTACATTCACAGGCTTTACAGAGGACTGCTTATTATTAACGCCGGTGACTTGGCATCTGTGAGTAAGATACGATTTGAACCATTCACAAACATGAGAGGAAAAACCTATATAGTGTGTCCCAGAGCCACGCCTCCGCGAGGGAGCTCATTCCCCCGCTGATACTCCGTTATTTCAAAGACGTCTCCTTTTTGATAAGACCTAACTTGATAGGATTTTTTATACATTTTATATTATTTTTAAGTATCTGAAATTTACTTTCTCTTTCCCATATTATAACCTGTTCGGTCTTAGCTATTACAACGAGTAACAATTCTAGTTCAAGAGTAATTTAAACGCAGAGCCCAATACTAAAACCTCGAAACCCTTATAAGTTACTGCATGTATATGGCGTGGAAATGACTTGGGCCCCTTTCAAACATCGACTATTCATGTTCCGAACCTAATGTTAATGAGATAAAGTCTTTGCTTAAGTTTATTTTGCACTGGATTTGGCACATGAAAAATTCGACGTCTGAAACGAGCCTAACTTGCACTAATGTGTTGTACCAAGGCCCCGTTTCCACATAGTTTGATACAAGTGTAACCAGCAAATGTTGAGTTAGTTGGGAGCATTCTTTCCAACATATCTAGCCGTAGCAAAAGAGTATTTTTAATGTGCGTACTCAGTTACAGTTACAGAAAACTATCTAAAAACCAGTGCCTTTTTTAACTATATATCTGGGGGGGCAATTGCCCCCCCAGAGAATGCATTTGCCCCCCCAGTAACTTCATTTCTGCCCACGTAGTGCGACAAGATTGCTTTGAGAATTGCTGTTGATTTACTTGATAAAGAGATTATGCCCTTCCATAGCCTTCTCCACAGCCATCTTGCATGTAATGCATAATGTTCTTCGACAAATAGTCACAGTAGCGATAGATTTCATAGAATCAATCGAATAAAATGCTAGCTTTCTAAACCTCGCCACTATTTCTTAGTATTTCCGCCCGGCGGTTTGTTGATGACTATATTTTTTTGCGATGCTGTCTGCAATAGTGGTGATTTCATCTGATAGCATGACAGTTGAAAGAAGTGTTTCAAAATATAATATCTTGTACTCGAAGCTGAAGACAGCAACAAATCAGAAAACGTTAAATGATAGAATGGTTATAGCCTGGTGTCCCTACTGCTTTATATGACCCAAGGCCAGCCGTTGTATCCTTTTTCAACAAAAAGACCGACGCAGTGCAAGGCCATGTCTTGAAACATATAAACAAAGAGATTTTATGGCCAAATTTTTTTCCTAAATGCTGTACAACTATAACTACAAAGAGTTGAAATTATTGTTTGCATTTAAACATGGGTTTCCTTCTGTCTCGCGCGTTCGCCAAACCTCGTCGGCTCATTTTTCGTTTCGCCTTTTTCCTGCTTTGCCCCCCCAGTGAAAATTCCTTAAAGGCCCTGTCACACTGTTGCGTATCGCATTAGCGTATGGCAGCGCATGATAAATATCACGCATACGCCGGAATACGCTGAAATATGCTGGTGGTACGTCGTGCGTAAGTTATACACGTTCCAAGCACGGTCACATACGCTGGTATACGCCGAGGAAGAAATTTTTTTTTTTAAGCGTGCTTAAAAATCTTGTGCGTGTTTGAACGTATGGTTTATACGGTAAAGATAAGCTAGTCATACGCTGAATACGGCAGAAGGACGCTAAATGTACTGTACTAATAGGTTGAGTACGCTAATCATACGCAAATGAGTAAGTGTGCCGTACAACTAACGTGTTGATAGCGCATCAGTAACGAAGGTCTAACTTATGTGTGACGTATGTTTAACGTCTATAGAGGGCTTAGCGTATGACTGACGATTAAGTAACGCATTTACCGTACAATTAGCGTATAGTTAACGCCTGGTCGTCGTATCCTCAGCGTATTGCAAACGTTACGAGAAAGGGTATATAAATATTATAGCATGTCATTTATTGTGTATAATATATATTTATGTTGGATGCCTTCATATCATCTTGTACCTTCGAGGATAAAGGATGGAGTTAGCTGTTCTTGAATACCAGTTTGATCTCATAGCTTTGACGATTCGTCACATAGAAAATAACAGAAGGAAAAGGAGAAAAAGAAAAAGACGTGAGGTATGGATGAGATCATGGATCGGAAGGCGAAGGCAGTTTGACATTTACGACCAACTTCTGGTGGAACTCCGAAGCGAGGATACGCGATGTTTCAAGAACTTTATGCGGATGGTCCCCGAGATGTTTGATGAGCTTCTGGCAAGAGTGAGTCCAGGATCACCAAGAAACATACCTGGTATAGGCGACCCCTGGAGCCTGGGCTGAAGCTCTCTTTGACTTTGCGACACCTTGCCTCTGGGAGCACGTATTCAGCCATGAAGTACGGATGGAGGGTCCCCCACAACACCCAGTCACTTATTGTCAGAGAGGTTTGCCAAGCCATCATCGACGAATACATGTCCGAAGTAATGACCTGCCCTACCACGCCAGAGGGATGGCGTGCCATGTCTGATAAGTTCCTCAAGTGGAGGAACTTCCCCCATACATGTGGTGCTATAGATGGAAAGCACATTGCCTGCAAGTGTCCACCAAAAAGTGGATCCCAATATTTCAACTACAAGGGATTCTACTCTGTTGTACTCATGGGCCTTGTAGACGCAGATTATAAATTCATCTGGGCAGACCTCGGTGGTAAAAGGGTCATCATCGGACGCACAGATCTACAACAACTCTGAAATCAAAGAATTAACAGAAGACGGAATTATAGGATTCCCCGTCCCCGATGCTTTACCAAATGACTATCAGAGTGTCCCCTACTTCTTTGTAGGTGACGATGCCTTTGCCCTCCGAGAGACAATGATGAAGCCATACAGCCGCCGTGGTCTACACCATGAAGAAGAGGGGATATTTAACTACAGGATTTCCCGCGCCAGAAGAGTAGTTGAAAACGCTTTCGGCATCCTGACGAATCGTTTCCAGGTTCTGTTAACTACAATGCAGCATCACCCTGCTACAGTGAAGCTCATCGTTAAAGCTTGTATTGTCCTGCACAATCTCATGAGGATACGCTTTCCTGAATTACAGAACCAGCATCTAAGACCATGCAGAGAACATGAACAACAACTTCATTCCTGGATCATGGAGACAAGACAGAAATTTGCTCGACACACATACAGTTGTTGGGAGAAACACATCCACCAACAAAGGAAAGGGGCTAAGGAATCTGTTGAAGCACTGGGTCAACTCAGAGGCAGGTGCAGTTCCATGGCAAGACAGAATGATTTAGATCAAATTATTGTAAACGAAACTAAACCACAACAAAACTTTTTGTAGATGTCGAAACACATGTTAATTATATAGTCACTCCAAGATTAATACTGCAAGATTTTAGAATATATACAATGTTGTCCTTTAGACAAGGGTGTAAATGCAGTGTGTATTATGAAATTATGAGAAACAAAAAATGAGAATTTAATTTTGACATGTCGATTATCGTGAGAGTTACTACAGTAACAAAATAGTCAATACTTCTTTCACGTTGGTGGTCGAAGGTTGAGAACCTCATCCTGAAATCCAATATCATCAGTAGATTCCATGATGTCTCGAAATCCTGAAAGACTAGTAATGTTTGGGTGACTTTGCTCAAAGGCTGAGCTTGGACTGTGCGGCGTTGGGCTAGACGTTTCCGTTATTAACTCTGTTGCAGAAGCCAAATTGCAAAATGCTTTTATATATGTTTTGATCTGTCATAAAATGTATTTAATACATTAAAATTCGCTAGATCATTGTTTGATCATCTCATCAATGTTTACTTTCATTCCCGCTTTCAGTTTGTTTACAAACCTCAAAACATATACAGTCACTCTCAGTAGTCTCCTTCACTCTGAAAACGTCTTAACATCAATGATTTTTCCAATGGATAAGGTTCCACTTGTTTCTGGCTTTCTAATGACGTTATCTTCTCGACATCTTTGGTCTCTTTGTCGTTATTAGTTGCATCTTGTGGCCATACTGTCATCCTATCCATATGCCTTATGATCAAGTTAAAAGGCGGAGATCTATATTTTTGCACAAAGTCATTGCTGCAACCATAGCATATTTTGACATTGTTTGGGAGCAAGAAATATCATATAATCCTATTGATCCTGTGACATAACAGGATGCCAATCACACACACTTATTATGATCAGAATCTCAGTCAATCAAAACCACACTAGCATATATGATCTTTTTGCCATTTCTTATTTTCAATGTAAGAGAAATTTCTATCTGCATCTACACACAAGAGAAAATAACCATCAAAGGAAATGTTAAGTAGAAGAAATTTGATGCATGTGGCAAGCTGTTTTCAAAGGGTCCGTTTAAAAGAACTTTCAATTTTTATTCTTTAAAGTTTTCCCTCTACTTTATGCTACAAATTCGAAGACAAAAAACAAAAGAAAATTGATGTGTGAGGCAAGGTGTTTTTTAAAGGATCTGTGTAACAAAGGGTTTATGTTTTGTTTAAATTGTTGTAAATCGTTGTGTAAATATTATTCAAAAGTCTGATGACGTAAAGGCAGTTAGCCAATCAGAACTTAGAGAAGCATGTGCAGAACTTGCTTTAATTCTAAGAAAAAGGAAACAATATATAGCGAACAAGTAAAGCTAGCGCCAGTGCTGAACAAGTTAAGATATCTAGGATGGGAAACAATATCGAAGATTTTTCGGGGACAGGGGAATACTTGACGATCAAAGGAACATTTCGTTAACTTGGAATACGAATGGAATACCAGTATTTAAATCTTTAAAAGTTGCAATATGGCCTCTATACTTTGTGGTCAACGAACTACCTTACGCGCAAAGAATTTTGAGAAGTAACATGATCGTCGCTGTTTTACGGTTTGGCAGCAGCAAGCCAAATATGCTAACATACTTAAAACCCTTCCTCTCCAGTTTGAAAAAATTAGAAACTAATGGCATTTGAGTTGAAAATCCAGAACAAGGATCTTTTGTAAGCCGAGCTATTTTGTTAGCTGGAACATGCGACCTCCCAGCTAAATGTATGGTATGCAACTCAATCCAATTTAATGGTCAATATGGCTGCCTAAAATGCAAGCAAGCGGGGGAAACATTTAGAACTGAAAAAGGAAGGGATAGTACATAGCTACCCATTCAAGCAAGATAATCTGAAAGGCCCAGAGCGGACTCATGAAGAATCTCTAGAGCATGCCAAACGAGCAGTTACAGATGGCAAGCTATGCAATGGTATTAAAGGTCCATCATGGCTTGCGGGCCTGAAACACTATGACATTATTAAAGGAACTGGTGTAGACTATATGCACGCAGTACTTTTAGGTGTTATGAAATTGCTTTTAAATTTGTGGTTTGGAACGAATTGCAATTTCCCCTTCAGCATATCTCATAAGATAAATCAAGTTGATAAGCGTCTTCTTTCAATTAGGCCACCAGATTGTATATCACGATGCCCACGTTCAATAGAAGCTCATAGAAAGTATTTTAAGGCTTCGGAATTGCGTTCTTTTCTATTGTTTTACGGACCAGCTATACTTTTAAATATTTTACCAACCGAATACTATGATCATTTTCTTCTTCTTAGTGAAACAATATACGTTTTGTTACAGCAATCTATTACTGCTGATGAGATAGCGCATGCTGAGCGGGTTTTATTCCATTTTTGTGTTATGTTTGAGACATTGTACGGTAAAAGATATCAAACAGCAAATATTCACAGCCTCGTTCACTTGGCAGATAACATGAGGGAATTAGGACCGTTGTGGACTTACTCCTGTTTCCATTTCGAAGACAAAAACGGTTTTCTCTTAAACTATTTACGGTACCCAGCAGATTCATTTTCAGTTGATATCGGAAATTTCTATTTCTAAGCGTATTCCAGAACTCGAAAAAGATTTTCTTTTGGATGGGACTCATGAATGCGAATTTTACCACAAACTCACGGGAAAAGTAAAATTAGCTAAAAATGAAGTACAACTTTCAACAGAGTGCTTCGCAATCGGTGGAGCAAGTTGGCGTCAGCTTTCCCCTGTCGAATTTCATATGTTTTCAAAAACATTTGGTTCTGTCCCGCTAAATATGAAAGTGCAAACGTTTTCCCGTATTAGAAAAGCAAAGTGTATTTATCACTCAAAAATGTATAAACATGTTCAAAGCAGAAATAGTTATACAATTAGGTTTGCGGATCAGGACAATGAAAGCGGTTACGGACTTATCGAATATTTTGCTCAGTTTAAGCTGGTGTGTTTGTGTGTTGAAGTAGAATGTAAATGTCCTAATTTCAATTTCACCGTCGTTTCTACTCTTTCAAAAATCAACATGAGCCTTATTGATGACGATATTACACATGCCACAGTTCCAAACATTATTGTAGTTGGACCAACGGAACCTAATAAAATTCAAATTATTGACATTGCAAAAATACAAAATAAGTGCACATACATGGAGTTTTGTGACTCCCCGCATCACGTATTTCTTGCACAGTTTCCTAACTCAGTCGAGACAGACTAGAATTTAATAGTATTTTATCACTATATTGTATAATATTCATTAAACTATTGGTATAAATAAATGTAAATAAATGTGTAAATAAATTATAGGCTTTTAGCTGTTGTTTAATTATTTTCAAAAATGAAACATCGTATGAAACAGATCATTCTTCCTCCTTACACAAATTTGCTTTATACATGGCTTTTAATATAGGTTTGGCCATATGGTTTGGCTCATTGCTAATAGCTGCTATTAAATTTAACACTTACATCACTCATCACATAGCATGAGAGGTTACTCACAACCTTACAACGCCTACGCATTTCATTGTACGCAAGTTAAATTATACCACGGTCAAGAAAAACTAAGGAAGCATCAATATAAACTGAGATTTTCTAAACTGTTAAACTTACGCCTTTTATATAATGGAATGTTCCTTCGAATGAAAATACGGTAAGGCTATGCATGATTTACTCTATATCTGTCTTGATATGACGAGTGCATGCGGCTGTGTGCGCATATATTATTTAAATTAAAATTATGATAAACCGCATCTATATTCATCATACGTTTTGTATAATATGATAAGATAATTACCTGAAAAGTAGCGATATTTGACTATAGTTCCTCTTACGCATGTAATCAACGTAAATTATACATGTGCGTGTAAAAAATAGCGTATATAAAATCAAATATAGGTTAGCTAGACCTTTCGGCTAGCACAGGATATTAAAATTGTCTAGTAGGGGTCTTGCAAGACTTTTTGGTAGACTTTTAGTCCCAAATCGTTGTCTAGGAAAGGTCTATGAAAGCTCTTCAAGACCTTTCATAGACTTTTTAAGATCTAAATAGACCTTTCGTTTTCCTACGGGGGTATTTCCTGGTCGTGTTGTTAAAGCGGACGCCGTTTGACTAGGGAAATATCAAATCAAGAATTTGTTAACGCGACTGAACAACTGAAGATCAACAACAAGAAACAACTACCATCGACCCTGTCACAAGGCCATATCGCCAAGCATTCAAAGATTGCTTCGTTAACAAAATCTGTTAATGGATGAGCAATTGAACTTGTGAAATGCTAAGAACATGAATGTGTGCAAAATGGCACATGAACATATAGCCATTATATAGCGAACATTTATATAGATATTTTTTAGTTAAGCATTATTATGTTTTGCGCTTTCTCATCTTAACTTCATATAATAATACCAAATCATGAAATAGTATTAAATATATTGAATTTTAACACACTCAGTTTTGTAAATCATTGGCTACTCACTATTCCAATCTATTGGCTACTCACTATTCCAATCTGAAAAACAGTAAGGATATGAATAAATTATGTTTATCATTCATTTGAATACAGTTATTTCATGCCTGCGATACATGGTCACTGCCATCCAAGAAAACATATTTATTAAAATTCATGTCAAAATAAAACTATTTCTTGGAATGACCATTCCACTGAAATGAAATCTACTTGATTTGATTAAGCCGGCGAACGGTCTTGTTTTGCTCCCAGTAACACGATGTCATCATCCATTCTGCAGCGAAACAAGGTGGACATCCATTTCCCACAAGAAACAGTAATAACTTAAAACATTCCACGTAGCAAATAGGTTTCTTCCAAAATATGAATTTCATGTCTTGCGGCCACAAACCCCAGCGAACAGAAAATATCGCCATCTATAAGCTTCAGTAGAGAATTTCTTCTCTCTGATATTGCCTTTGCGGTTGCGGTGTTTACGAAGTCTTTGAACTTAAAAATATCAAAATCAATTTCACTAAATCCACTTAAAAACGTTTGAAAAACTTCAAGGTCGTTAATTAAAATACTTTGCTTGTGAAGCAGAATCATATCAACAGGCTCTTAATTAACACGTTCACGGAAGTGGCAATCACATCAACCAAAACTTCTCAAATGCCCTGTTCCTCAAATTACAAACGACCCCATACCACACGTATCCACATATTCACTTAAACTAATACCTACATTTACATTACGTCATGTATTTCGTATGCCTTACTATCATATGCTTTGCTCTTTAAAATTTTAACCGACTGCGTATCCACGTATCCACTTAAAACTAATACCTACATTTATATTACGGCAGGTATTTCGCATGCCTTACTGTCATATGCTTCGTTCTTTAAAATATTAACGGACTGTGTATCCACGTATCCGCGTATCCACTTAAAACTAATACCTACATTTATATTACGTCATGTAACCACATATCTGTGATATTTAAAAAGCGCTTTTCTTTTTTTTTAAGGTATTTCAAAATTCGGTTTTCGAATATCGTATATACTGCCAATAAGGATCTAAATATCTGCAATCTGTATTCTGCAATCGCTCCAAGTAGAGGTCAGTGATTACAGCCCATTTTTTTCTCCATTTTGCTGAATATACCATAAATTACATAACTTTATGTTATTATTGTGAATACTCTATCTGGGCCAATCAAAACTATATTTACCATGGATATTTTATTAAGGGTATATATATCTATATATCTATATGTCTATATGTTTATATGTCTATATGTTTATATGTCTGTATGTCTGTATGTCTGTATGTCTACGTTATAATTAACGTTAATTAACGTTAATCTACGTTAATTTATTGTCATTACATATTATTAACAATTGTCCCTTTCCTGCATGAATTTTTAGTTTAAGAGAAAAAAAAATTCTGAGTGAATTACGAACGAATGTTAAGGGGGTGTATTTTGGTGTTTGATAAAGAAAAAGAAAAAGAAAGAAAAAAAAAGTAAAAAAGAAAAAAAAAGTTTTTAAATATTTAGGGGGTATTTTTGAATTGTTGCTCCAGAGCAATATCATGGAGGAAGGGTTGTAGTTCTTAGTGAAGACTTAGACGTTCTTAGGTTTGAACAACTAGATAACCTGGGAGGGGGCACAAAAATGTTCTTGTAGAGAGTGTTATTTTCAATTTCAGTGCTTTGTTGGTAATAAAGAGGCTCTGTTTATATATTTATACGTGTACTGGCGGGGTGGGGAGAGGGGCAACAAGTGTTTTTGTGTGCATATGACTACTTGTGGGCAGTTGTGTGGGGATTGGATAAGGTTGAATTGATATTACCTAAATATTAGGATCTGTAATGCCACAATATTTTTATTTTTATGGTTTATATTGAAACAAATACTATTTGCAGAATTTCTCACCTGCCTGCCACTTGACCTATTTTTCTACTACAAAATAAACAAAAGTCAAACTAATGTGTTCCAACGTTCTGCTAAAATAATCATTATAATATAGCATTTGTAAATTCTGAATGCTGATTGGCTAAGAGCTGTGTTGATATAACTCATGTCAACACAGGAAATTTCCCGCCGCTTGTAAACAATGAAATATTTTGTATTCTTTGAGCTTTTGACATTGCTATATTATAAAACAAATGTAAAACATTTTTCTGCATTGTCATATACAGTTATATCAACACTTGTGCAAGTTGGGAAAACTCCAAATTGTATAAAAACACTCTGCTCTTCAGGCGTCGTGTTTCCATACGATTTCTCGTTTCCCCAATTCCACTCGTGTTGATATAACTGTATATCAGCACAGAAAATGTTTTATATTTGCTAAATATAAAACAGTAACAAGCTTTATAGAAAGTATTTGTCCCATATTATTTACAATGGAAGTCTTTGAAGCAGTTTTTTCCCTTTACAAAGCACAGATTTACTTAACATTTGGAGCATTGAACAAATGCATATCCTTTGGGACAAAAGCGATAATGTTGCTTTTTGTCACCAAAATCAGGAAAATGTCCAACTCTATCATACCCTTACACCATCAATTGGTGTTGCAATTGCATGGCTTTTTGTCTTCTTCGCAGCAGGTGGGGTCAATGACTGCCATCCACGCTGTCGTTTCTGAACTTTGCCAGCTATAAGAAGTGCAGTTCATACCTGGGTTTGGAACTGTAAGAGATTCATTTGAGAATTCTTCAACTCATTGTTTTGATAGGCATGTCTTCGATAGCATAGCCATCCATTAACAGCAGCAAGGTTGACGCAATAATACAGAATGTGCATATGATACTTAGTGGAGCGTAACTGTATTCGGTACATTGCCATCCACATGTCACATAGGTGTACGCATCCCATGCAGTGTTTTAGAATACCGGGCAGTCCAGAATAATTTCGTTGCCGTGGTCACATAGTTTTGTGATGTATCGCATGTACATGTTCTTGTAGGCAGTTGTTTAATTGTTGTTGTGGTGTTCTATTTATTGAATTTAACCTTTATACTCTTAGGTGCACATGTCCATCACTAAATTATTAAAAGCACACACGAAGAGCGCATTGCAACAATTAGTTATATTTTATCGATATCAATCACTGACCAGAATGGAATCCTAGTGATAAAGAACTAACAAATTTATATATAGTCCCTATTCCCTGCCACGAAAGGTTGCTTAAAAAACAAGTATAGCTGTCCACATCTTATAAGTAAACTTAAATATATAAATATTATAGATTTTAACCTACTGAATACATTTCTGTCTGTTGGCACTTCCAAAAATGATCAGTTTTTTTTGTAGTTTGCGTTTAAAGTTCGAATATTGTCACTCTTCGGAATTTGTAAATCCGCCATTGTTTCTTAGGGAACTTCATGTAAATACATGCGAACGGCATCAATGAAGTTGTCATGGCTGGTTAAACATGGCGAACAAAGAGCTTTCATGTTTATAATTCATTGTGAAAATAGTGACGAGGCACTTACAAACTTCACTGAAGTATCATTTAAAAGATTCTTAGAGTGTCGGCGGGTATGGTTGGGACTCGAAGGTCCGAAGAAAGAAGTTGCTGTCGGCACAACTAGACTTATTGGGCTCGAAGTTGGTGATTGCTTCGAAGGTTTCGAGCAGTATGCTTATCATCGTAAGTGCTACTCAGCTTTTACGAATAAAACTAATTTAAATCGCGCTGAGGCGAAACGTAAGAAGAATGAACAACGTTTGGAACAAGAAAATAAGCGAGAAGATATCGATGAGTCCGAGAATCAGCCTATTCCAAGAAAGGTTTTACGATCATCTTTTCAGCATGCTTCTACTAGTACTGTCGTGTCAAAGAATGTGTTGCCTCCAGTATGCGTAATTTGCAACAAGAAGGAGAAATATTACATTGAAACTGTAAGTGAACAATCGATGTGTGTCATAATTTGATTTAATATGAAATAAAATTATTACACTGAAGCAAATTTCATAGCCTGAATTATAGATATAGACCAACCAAATAATTATTAGCTGGCATTGTGCTTAAATACACTTGTTTACTGTATTCCAGACAAAAGGATAAAATATTATTTCAAATCCCTTTTTATAGGTGTTCTTGTAATAAACATTCTATTATAATTTTACAACACAGTCGGAAGCGGAAACTGGACAAGCTTATGACTGCAGAAACTCTTGATGGAGGTCAACTAAGACAAGCAGCAACATTAAAAGGTGATGATAGGATTTTGTTGAAAATTCAAGGGAAAGATTGTGTGGCATTGGAAGTGAAGTACCATGAACGATGCTATCAAAGCTATACATCAGTTGCACAATATCAGAAAAAGGAGTCATCTAGTAAGGTGTCTTATCAGCGTTCATTTGAAGTCTTCTGTGAACAGTTTGTAAAGCCAAGAATAATTAATGATGAAGAGATTTTTCGAATGACAAGGATCAAAAGAGAATTTGTTAAAATAGTTGAAGAAGTGGAAAATGAAGATGCATCGGATTATAAGACAATACGGTTGAAAGGATGCTAAAAGTCTTTCCACAGTTGGTCTTCCATAACCCAATTGGAAAAACAACAAGTGCAATTGTATATTCAACAGGTATGGAACTCAGCAAGATTGTTGATAATGTTGCTTGTGGTGAATCTTCTCAGACAACAGAAACGGATGACAGCGAAAATGGAGCTGAATTCAACCAAAAACACAAACCAAGTACAACCTTACAAGAGATGTATAATGTTGCATTTGCCTTAAGAACTGAATTGAAAGACAATAAGCATTCTAGGTAAGAAATAAATAGCTTTAATCAAGAGCATTCTTCCCCTATTTTCTTTCCCAGCTGAAAGATTATAGTAAATGATACTATATATTTTTTTAGAGAAGTAAGGGTAAGATAATTAATTGACCATATTCAGGTTGCACTTGTAATAGTTACCTGTAGATTGAGAATGGAATGAGGATTGCTATTAGCCCCTTTTCACACAGAGCTCTTTCCCTAACAAGTAAAATTGGTTGGTACTACCCAGAGTAAAATACTAAAGGAGCAGCTGGAAGTGGAAAGGCTTAATGTACCCCATATCTAATTATAGGTGTTTTATTGTTAAAGGTGGTATGAGACATGGCCTCCCGTTTCTTCTGACATTACTTGTGAAAGTGTAAAAAAATTGGTTTCCCCGGTTCTTTTCAACTTTATTTCATAGGTCCTTGGATTCTCTGATGAGCCTTTACTCGCTGACTATCTGGAAGTAGATAAAAAAGAAGCTCCTAAGGTTTTCTCTATTTGTCAAGACTTAATCAACGTATCCAGTCAAGGTAGAAATCAAACACCAAAGTCGTTGGCACTTGCAATGGCAGTCAGGCAAATATCAGGTTGTTCTGGCTTAATAAATATTTTGCACAGCTTAGGACACTGTGTTTCTTTATCATCAACTATGGCATATGACTCTGCTCTAGCACAACTGACAATAAATACATCAAATATTGTCCCTAAAGATTTCATCCCTGGTAAACATATTAACTTTGTGTATGATAACATTGACTTTAAAGAAGACTCTGAGAATCAAACACATGTTACGAATGGCATCATTATTCAACAAGTGATTCATCATGATACACAGCCTGTGATTCAGCATCCCTTGGAACAAGTGACAGTAGCAATCAGGAAGAAGCAACGAACTGTAGCTGTTCCAGTTAGTAATATAACACCATACTCTATAGGTGCAAAAAGACACCAACATTTGATGGTGAAGCAATGGGTAGGTTTCTAGTAATGAATTTGTCTTAGCTCATAAATTAGATCTGATGTATGCTTTAGCTAAAATGTTCGCAACTGATGAGGAGAATCCTTGGCCAGGTTGGACTGGATTCAATACATTACTAAGACAGAGCAACATACCAACCATGTCACGAGTTGGCTATCTTCCAATTGTGGATGCATCGCCTACAGAATATTTTACCCTCAACGAAGTCCTGAAGTCTGGCATTAAGATAATGGAAAAATTAGGATTACAACAAACAGTTGTTGTATTTGATGAAGCAGTATATGCAAAGATCCAGCATATCAGATGGAAGGAGCCTGTCTTTTACGATAGGTTCGTTGTTCGTCTTGGGGAATTCCATGCATGTATGTCTTTCCTATCGGCCATCTCAAAGTTATTTCAAGATGGAGGTTTGAAGGTACTCGTACATAAAACACATTTTAATCTGTGTGTATTTTCCTTTACATTTCTTGCTTTGTATCCAGTTCATTGTTTTAGTATTGTACATTCCAATTGTGTTTTATTCAACTTGATGCACCACAATCTCTTTACCTGAATATTAAACCCATTTACACAATTGTTTTTATGCTGTTCTTTGCCTAAAATACCACGGTTTGGCATGAATTGTATTGTTTTCTAATAAAACAATTGTATTTTAGGATATTTTCATAGAATCAGGTATCATTTCTATTGGCTCTGTTAATGGTGTCTTATCTGGAAAACACTATAACAGATCAATTTGGTGCCACAAGTTAGTTTATGAAGCAATGCAGCGTCTCAGATTTGAGGCATTTTTGGAATCGTTGGATGATGATGAAAAAGAGGGTATTAAAGATGTAGTATTTAACATGATGGATTCTTTTCCTGATGAAGCATTCCTTGATTATTTGGAAAGACCAGAGATTGAAGCAATTCACGAGAGTTATGAAAGATTCATTTAAATTTTGGAGCATGTACATTAGAATGACAGGTATAGAATGGAATAAAGTAATTACTCAATGGAAATGTAACCGCAGAATAACCTAAACAATGACAAAAACAGTCGCTTATGTTTGTCTGAGCAAACGCGCATCTATCTGAAGTACTAGTTTAAACATAGAACATAATTTTTTGTTGAATAAAATTTATATCAATAGGTGTCTTGCTCAAGTTCGTCACAGCCACAAGAGAAGTTAATTGGAACCTTCATCTGGCTGCGTTTAGGTGTATGCTTCCTTGGTTTTTTATAACTGATCGCGTTAATTACGCTAGATATGGGACTGCATATTGGCTGGAAATGATGGCGCTAGACAAAAAACATCCTGGTGAGTAACATTAGTTAAGTTAAAGCGTATAATTAATCTTTATATTAGTTATCATCTACATTATTTTAAGCCATATTTTGTAAGGACTAACCCAATGGTTTCTTTTTTTTTGTAACAGATATTAATTCCGAATTATCCACCACTTTCTCTGTTCAGCATCAAAGTGATCATGGGTTTTCAGCCGTTTCATGTGATCAGACAATCGAGCAAACCGTGACTCCAAAACCAAAAGTGGTCTCATTGGCTTTTCATTAAACCGTGGTGCAATCCATAGATGGTTACTAGCTCAGTCCGAGAGAGCTGCAATTGCTAACCAGTGCAAGAATCTGGCTGGTGCATCCAGTAAACCTAGGTTTGTAATAGGGGTAGCTGAGAAGTAACTATAAGAATAGTAATGACTAACGCCATACGTTAAAAAAGGAAGTAACGTTCTGAAACGCATTACTTTGTTTTCTGTCACAGATCCCGAAAAGATCTCGACAGATCGAAATGTATACGCTATGAGAATTCGGTAAATGATGTGATGTCTACGGTTTCAAACATGATAGACCCATTCCTTGTACTTGACGAGCAGGAAAGTTTGGTCAGTTTGGCTAGTGGATTTGTTCTTGACGATGCCGTTGCGGACAAGCTATTGGAATCGGAAAGTTGCAGGGAGGAGCAATTTGTACAATTCGCGCGTGAAAATTTGTTGGGTGAAAATCCAGACATATATGTTAAGCTGCCACGAAATAAGGTAAAGACATTTTCATCCAGTAAACGATTAACAGTTAAGGACAGCAAAGGAAAGGAAATAAATCTAAAGATGAACAGAGACCTCTTTGCCCGTTTGTTGTTAATTGCGAAGAATTGTAAAGTTGACCTGGAGCTAGTCCTCTCTTATAGTCTTGGTACATACCCACTCTCTTTAGCAACAACATCTGGAAGTCTCGTAAAAACTTCAAAGGCCAAGTTGTTTGATATATTAGAAGGTGAGTTTTCACACTAACCAAAGTGGAATTTTTCCTTGGTGATTTCAGTACTTTTTAAACCAACTCAATTATTTGGCAGTTGTATTAACACCCTTTCGAGTCCGACACCCAATTTCATGAACATTCCTTAATTCCTTTGAAGATTCACTCTCAATTAATTAGCCAAGCCGTCGTCTTTGTTAAGCGAAGCTTTTGTATTTATCGACAGAGTGTACTGCAAATTACAGATTCATTGAAACTACGATTTGTTTTCAATTAAGGTGATGGATGCAATTATGAATACAACAGAGAAGAATTTAACAACAACGCTGTTATCATTGATGCAATGGCGGTTATTCAAGCGCTAAAGGGAAAATGGGGAATGTTTGGCAAATTATGTGATGCTATTTTTAAGATGCTATCTTAAAATTAGCTTGTGATTGGAGTGCAACAAGAGCTGATTTTGTCGCGGATCAGTACCCTGCCATCAGCATCAAGAACCCCGAAAGGAGCAGACGTGCTGGAAACTCTGGAGTCCAGAAGATTCATGTCTTCAGCAAGGAACAAAATGTTCCGAAGCAATGGAAGAAGTTCCTGAGCTTAGGCGAAAACAAAGAATCTTTAATATCCTTTCTTTGTGAACACTGGCGCACTTATAAATCATATTTTCTTGGCAACCTTGCAGTATTGTTCGTGACGTCAAATTATAAATGTTACCGTTTCTCGCATGGTGCGTCAGGTGATTGTCAGATTGTTTGTAACGAGGTCTTCGAGCAACCACGAGGAAGCTGACACCTGTCTGTTGTTACACGCGAAACATGCAGCAGCTTCGAATGATAAAGTCATTATCAAATCGCCTGACACAGACGTCTTTCTTCTTTCCATTGCCATGCAACGTGCGATTGAAACAGAAATTTATTTCATGACGGGAACGGGAAACCGATTTCGATTAATACCCATTAACGATATTGTTCAGAAATTGTACGATAATGTTTGTCAGTGCTTGCCTGGATTTCACGCCTTTTCAGGTATTTCAATATTATGAGTCCAGCAGTAAAGTTATCATGAATAATGATATGTTTTAGGCATTTTTCTTAGTTCTTCGATTGTTTGTTATACCTTTCTTAAATGTAATACTTTTTTAAAATAGGATGTGACAGTACCAGCTCGTTTTATGGAAAAGGCAAAAAGACTACCTGGGATACTCTTAGTCGCAATCCCGAATTCATTGAGACATTTGTATCTGTTGGAAGCAATTTTTCTCAGTCTGATGACATGATTGCGAAGTTAAATCAATTTGTTTGTTTGATATACAGGGTGTATCAAAAAAAAGGTAATCCAACTTTGGTGCGCTATTGTACGTGAACTACTCATTCTATTAACGAATTTTTTTCACATTCCGAAAGGTTATGCTTTTAACTATCGAATGACATGTTTTTGATACCAAATGGTGAAAAAATGAGCAAATAGGAGGCTGATAAAAATTGTTAGTCGAAATCGCATATTTTCACCTCTGAGAGTTGGGACTAAAACCATTGAAAATTAACTCTCTTTGGGACTTTTGCTTTTGAATAAACTACCCGCATATGCATATTAAGTAGGAATAAGGAGAACATTCCAAGCAATGCGGCATAAAACCAGTGCAAGCTGTGACATGTTCATGATTAATTGTTTTTTTCTTTTGTTATGCACTGCTTTAATTAGGCTCAAAGGTGAAAATATGCGATTGCGACTAACATTTTTTATCAGCCTCGTATGTGCTCACTTTTTCACCATTTGGTATTAAAAACATGTCATCCGATAGTTAAAAGCCTGATCTTTCCGAATGTGAAAACAATTCGCTCATAGACTGAGTAGTTCACGTACAATAGCTTGTTGAAGTTGGATTACCTTTTTTTTGATACACCCTGTATGGTGACAAGATATCCAAGGACGTCAACAAATGCAGGTTCGAATTATTTAAGATGGGAAAGTGTTCTGATGATCAGCTGCCACCAACGTGCGACAGTTTACTGCAACATATACGATGTGCAAACTACCAAGCAGCTATTTGGCTACAGGCACTTCAGGCAGAAATGAATATCCCTCCAATCACGGAAAATGGATGGCGAATAGTTGAAGGGCAGCTACAGGTTGTTTGGATGACTAATCCTCCTGCGCCAGATTCGATTCTGGAATGCATCAGCTGTGGCCTCAAGACTGGTTGCGCAACGCAACGTTGCTCGTGTAAGAAAGGTGCGTTGCAGTGTACTGATGTATGTACTGATGTATGTACTTGTGTTGGTTGCACGAACGTAGATGAAAACGAAGAAGAGTCGGATGAAGAGGATGATATCGGTTCCGATATGGATGAAGATGAGATTATGTGACGATAGAAACTTTCAGATTGATGTCTACGGCCAGCTAACCGCAAATGGCTAATTTTATATTGCATTTTATGGCCAGAAGTTAACTGCGGTACAGATTGTTCGTTTACTCATCATATTTGAAGCTGTGTCAGCTGTAAAAACATGTTGAAAATACTAGATCTGGAGTTTGCGCTTTATACAAGGTTCACATTTTTTATTATTAAAAATATTAACTTTTTTCTGCTTTATTTTCGATAATGTCTTTGTTTCTCGACTTATTCGCGCAAATTCAAAGTGACAATCTCCGTTTTCCTTCTCATACAGCGTGCTCACCCCCCACTGTAAAGAGACTGAAACTGTTTTTTAGAATATGTATTACATGAAGTTCCCTAGGAAACAATGGCGGATTTACAAATTCCAAGGAGTGAAAATATTCGAAATTCAAATGCAAATGACAAACAAACTGATCATTTTTGGAAGTGCCAACAAGCAGAAATGGTTTTAACAGGTAAAAATCTATATTATTCAGGGATTTAAATTTACTTACAAATTGTGGACAGCTAAACTTCAACTTTTCCTGGCAGGGAATACGGACTAATATTCCTGTAGATGTCTTAATCTATTGATAATAACTCATTTGAATATGAAAAAACAATGTTTGTTGCTTTATTTCAGTTATTTATCTAAATTCTGTGAGGGTTTTGACAGAAAACAGCACATGCTGCCTTGTAATCCATATCCTTGATTGGTATTTCACAGTAACTAAGCCTGATCAGTTTGTCTCGCTAATTTATAGTGAGACAAATTCTTGACTTGGTTTTAATACAATTCTGACAACTGAATACTACTCTCTCAGCCTCAGCATTACCAACCATCAGACCCAAGCATTGGAGAGCTCCGAGCGCGACAGCCTTGAATAAACGTGGTTTACACCGAATCGTATAATAATTTTTATTCGATCTAAAGTTAAATAATATTATGACCGTTATATAACGTTAATGTGTATCTCTATTTACAAAACATGTCATCTGTACTCACTTCTGTGGGGCTTCCATGTTTACATCTCAGCTACATCGTTTTAGGTTAGCCTATATCTTAAATATCAGGTTAGCTTTTAATAACAGTTTGACTTTTCTGTCCGAGATAGAAGTTGCTGCTTTTTTCTCCTAACGTTAAACTTAAATATCAACCAAAACTATGATCTAATATCTAACTTCCGGTTCTATTCACATCCGGTTCTATTTACAATAATAGATGCAGCGTAGCAAGCATATACATGCAAGTTTAAACATGACAAGCAGGATTGTCTGATTTGCCTACATGGTCCCACCAAACATTTTCTTTATAAGTTCTGGAGGTGCATAAAAATGCCATTTATCTTGTTTGGTTGTGCTGTCGTGCTTTGTTTCACGCAGGTTATTACACACTATTCTTGACAGTCTTGAAGATTCGCGATGTTTGTTCGCAGTGTTGTGCAATATAAATATCGTACCCATTCCCCCGCCGTTATCTATATGCGACAATGATCTCGATCATTTGGAAGTTCGCGATGTTTGTTCTTAGTGTTGTGCAATACATACCTTAACAAGAAGGACAGCACGCGACGACGACGGCCAAAACAAACTGCTTCATATAAATAGCTGTGAAGAAAACTTGTCATGTGTTATAACTTCGTATGAATTCAATACAGCATAAGAAGTTGAAAATATGGCTTTTTTGCTCGAAACAATTCTACTGAAGCGAATTTAAAGCTGCACTGTGCAGCCTGAAATTCAAATGCAGGCGTCGTACACATTTCCACAGGTAAAAATCTGTGTTTGTCGTTATAAACAGACTCAGCATTGTGTCTAAATTATTGATTTTGATAATTTTCATAAACTTTAATCATTGTGTTGATAGCCGTCGTCGTCACGCGCCGTCCTACATGCTTAAAGTCCTTATAAAGCTCGACTATCGATTAAAAAATCAAACAATCCCATGCATTGTAAATCATATTAATAACACATAAGGGAGAAGCTACTAAATTTTGCACGCAGTCGGATTGTATGATGACTAATGAGTTCTAGGCTAGCAACAAACGACAAAACAAGAAATTCAAAACTTTAATATAAAATCCCCAGTTTGTGAACAGTGAACACAGACAACAAATATAAATTGTGACCCTCTAGTTTATAACAATGTTTCAAAACGTTAATTTAAAAAGTTCATATGCAAAATGTAATTTAAAATGTTCAGTTTCTGAGAATCTGGACAGTAAACACAGACCACAGAAGCCCAGAAATGTTTTCGTTCTTGTGGGCTAGCGCATGTATGCGAGCCTACTCTGTCTATTATTATGATAAGGTTGTTTTGAACACTGGCGGATGTTGTGGCGGATGTTGTGGCCGATGCTTGCCAACCTTGTCATAATATAAGACCGAGTAGACTCGCGTACACGTCCGAACGCACAAGAACGAAAACATTTTTGGGGTGCTATGCACAGACAACAAGTTTTTGACTCTGTAATAACAATGTTTCAAAACGTTGATTTGAAAATTTCATATCCAATATATTCTTAGACTCTAAAGCTCATAACAATGTACTTTTGCTTACAAGTTGACATGAATAAGTTTTTTGTGTGAAATGTTATAGGTTATTTTCAGGTTTTCGACTTCCAAAAGATTGTCGGAAACCTGTTCCTCTGTCATATACTACAAAGGAGCTTTACCCCAACTGATTCAAACATTTTTACAATATGCTGATTGAATACCATTATAAAGAATTTCTCTTTGCTGACAACATCTTGAACAAATAACCTGGCATACCAATGCTTGTTTTTTGAAGTAGTCTTTTGCTTCATTTTACAGGTTGAACATATCACAAACTTGCCATTTAATTCACCTTTTTTACCACAAGCACTGCATGTATATGATAGGTGGACACCATTTTAACACCAATCACTGAAATGACAACTTCTTTTGTGGCCATGTCCTGAACTTCAGCCAGATCTTCTTCAAAATCAGAAGCCTCCTCGAATTGGAAACCTTCTTTTGCTGTATTGACATACAATTCATTTGTGTGATTATCTTTCTTCACTCGGACATTTGTAAATACATATGTTTTATTGACTTGAATGCAGTTTGACTACTCTTCCCAGAAAACTGCATTAATTGAACCAGTAGGATCAACAAGAATTGCAGTAGATTTAGTTAGATTTCCTCTTTCAAGCTTAATGGTTTTCTCTCCTGATACCTTCTTCACGGTTGCTTTTATTCGTACCAGCTGTTGTGGCATTGTAGTGGCCAATGACTCAATTGTTAAGAGATTTCTCTGGTGATTCTTTCATTGCAAATGGTAATGCTTTTGGGTTAATAGTTATTGCAGTGTTTTTGTCAATAACTACATTCTGAAACTTCTTGTTATAATGGTACTTGTTAAGTTTAATTGGGCTTTTCTTTTCCATTAAGTAAGACGTGCTGTATTCTTTTCTGGTGAAAAGCAAATGGCTTTCATCATGCCATTCTCAGAGGTTTGTAGGTTGCATGTAACATATTTAACTTTCCCAGAACTATGGACTGGGGTTACATCATGAACATAGCCAACAAGCAAGTTGTTCATGTATTCCCCATGTTGTTCGGACGTGTGTTTCATTCGCTCTGTATTTTCGCCGTTTTGTTTGTCATTTTTTGGCTGATTGGACTTGTGGTACATCCATGTTGTTCTAGTGAATGTTCGCTGAAAATAAATTCTGCTAACATTAACTTTCATGTGGAATATCGTTGGCATTTTGCAAATACTAATCTTCATGTGGTATATCGTTGGCGTTGGCGAGCTTTAGCAAACAAATATCGATTACGGCATTCTGTTATTAAGTCTACTAAACATGGCTCGACTAGTTTGGTTTTGGCATCTGGGCCTTTTGTTTTGGATCTTACCATTTGTATGGACATTTCAAGAAATCCAGGCCCAAATAATGTCGCTTATGTATGTACGAGGTTGAATATTGCTCACAATTTTACTTGTGGCTCACCTTCGACGTTGCGGTCTGGTAATTTTGATTATAATTATTCGAGACTTTCGTCCCTTGGTGGTGTCATCGGAAATTGTGTTGGAAGCTGGCCTTTTTACTTTCGTGTTAATTCTCATTTTTACAATTCGCTTGGCATGGGTTTGGCTGAAACCCACACTCATGGAATACCTTCAACATTGTCGATACCTGTTATTGTACGTGAACGGCCAGCCATTGTTGCTAAACCTGGAATTCGTGCCCGAAATAATTTATTACAAATAAATCTGAATCGATTGCCCTCGGACTGTCAACAAAATCCCACAGGGCCAGTAAAGTTTGGTGTATGGAACTGTCAGTCTGTAAGAAATAAGACTGCCTGCTTAGTAGAGTATATTAGTGCAAAGAGTATTGATATAATCGCGTTGACAGAGACTTGGTTTAATGAATTTGATGCAGCTGTTAAAGCTGAATGTATTCCAAACGGTTATAAATTACTCGAGAACTCGCGACTCAATCGTAGAGGAGGCGGTGTCGCGTTAGTATTTCGGAATAATATCTCGGCAAAGAAAATTGAAGTTATTTCAAGGGAATCCTTCGAAGTTGGAGAGTACGTGCTTACAAGTAACTCTTGGCGAGTGCGATTAGCTGTTGTGTGTAGACCTCCTTCTTTGTGTGTGAATACATTTCTTAATGAATTTGCTACTTACGTGGAATCATTAATAATGTGTCTAGAGCCTATTGTAATCACTGGCGACTTCAATTTTCATGTTGATAATTCGATGGATCTCCATGATTCAGCATTTTTAGATCTACTTGATTCTTTGAACCTTGAGCAGCATGTTCATTCGGTCACGCAGGTAACTGGTCACACGCTGGATCTGATTATTACACGTAAGATGGATAAGATTATTGAATGTTTGCCTGTGTCTGATTGTTTTTTATCTGACCATTCTACTGTTTTATGTGATCTAAATGTGACCAGGCCTAGCTATCTCCGAAAGAAGATGTCATATCGTAAACTCAAGAGCATAAATATGGAATTATTTAAAGAAGATCTACATCTGTCTGACTTATGTCAACAACCTCCTGAGGAACTTGACGAATTGACTCATAGTTATAATACCACACTAAAGGGAATTCTTGACAGACATGCACCCCTTCGAGTAAGATCTGTAGTTGTTAGACCTCGAGTACCTTGGTTTACTAATGGCATTCGCGAAGCAAAAAGGGAACGGCGCAAAACTGAACGAAGATGGAGAACTACAAACCTTGATGTAGATTTTCAGCGATTTAAAAAGGCAAAGAATCGAGCAACCTATTTGATGAATAGAGCAAGAGGTGAATTCTATAGTAACTTAATTAGTGAGAACTCTGGCAATCAAAGAAAATTGTTTTCAATTACAAGGAAACTTTTCAATCAGAGTAACGAGATTGTTCTTCCACCTAATTGTAATATGACAAGCTTTTTTGACGATATGGGGTCATTCTTTATAAGGAAGATTACAAACCTACGTGCGGAATTGGCTTGTGTAGACAACCGTACTTATAGCAATCTTGGTGATCCATGTATATCATATTTGAGAAATTTGAACCTTTGGAGATGGAAGCTGTCAAGCACCTTGCTTTAGAGTCAAACATAAAATCATGCTCCTTGGATCCTATTCCGACTAGCATAGTAAAGGAATGTTTGGATGAATTGCTACCAGTGGTAACATCTATTATTAATAATTCTTTGTCATCAGGAATATTTCCTAATAGATGGAAGGAGGCTTTAATAATTCCATTACTGAAGAAGTTTCGCTTGGACTTAGCTTTCGGAAATTTTAGGCCTATTAGTAATTTACAATTTGTGTCAAAGTTGACCGAAAAGGCTGTTTTCGACCAAACACACTCTTATTTAGTTTCAAATGATTTGTTTCCTCTTTGTCAATCCAGTTATCGGAAATATCACAGTACAGAGACGGCGTTACTAAAAGTAAAGAATGATATTTTAAAGTGTCTATGAAATGAAAATTTACTAATTACATATGAAAATGCACTGTGCAAAATCTGAGCTTAATCCATACAATACTTTCCAAGTTACAAGCCCTTAAACATAGGAAATTTGCCGATTTTTGGCGACAATATTTTGCACGGCCAAAAGGTGACCAAAGGTCATGGATGACGTATGCAAATGGACACACAGAATATCGTAGATTTAATTTACTAAACAAGAATACAAAACATATTACTTATATCAAACACAAGTGCTCAGTTTATGGATAAATTTCGGTTTTTTCACGTCTGTGTCATATTTAATACTCTGAAGCACAAAAGCGATATAAATTTTACTGGTAATTATGCGTTTGAATATAATAATAAATGCTCGACCAAACTCTTGTAGACCGACGCAAATGAAACATTAGATAGAAGTCTGTATGACTACGCTCGTTTATGATGTTTGTTCTTTGCAGTTTTGAAGTAAAATAGCCAAAAGAGAAATAATAAGAAACATTTGCATTTATACGCAATTATGTAGATATTACGAAGTCTTATTCGTGTGGCGCAAACCCTAATCTCCGCATTTATTTCAAATGACTGAAGTGTCTAGAGCCCCAACCCTGATAATGTTGACGCAAATTTACACACATTGACTTACTGAAATCCGTCGACGATTTTTATACAAATATGGAAGTCTTAGGTTTGTTCACCAGAAACCTTTGTAGCTACACTAGTCACTAAACTACATACACCGGAATGAACGTTGCTTTTAGTCTACACATGGCATCGCAGCAAACGAGAGAAAGAGGAGGTTTATACTGCGCTGCGCTTGTGGCGGCCGAGGTGGTTACTAGCTGTACAAACTGGAGTCGCTACTAGCAAGCGGTTCGTTTGAATACGGTACGAAAAGAGACAATTGTTCCAAAATTTCTTCCTCGCTAGCGCTTTCTTTTGAAGATGAATTCGGGCTCGAAGAGCATTCGCTTTCCTTAGTAACTTCCATCGCCGTAGCCCTATTTTTGTTATGATTGTCTATTATGTTTATCATGCGTGATAGTCATTGTGTCCATTTGCCTACGTCACAAAACATTAAACTCATCCCCAGGTTCCATAAAAAATGGTCACCTAAAACTCTAACTTTAGGCAGCTGTATCTCGGTCACTAATCTACGAAATTTTATAAAACAATTTTTCTACTTTCCGTCTATCCCTAATCTATCATTTTAAAACAAAAAAATGATGTGATTTTTTCACTTCATAGACACTTTAATGAATATGAATAACCAAGAGGTTACATTACTCGTTTTATTGGATCTCAGTGCTGCCTTTGACACGGTTGACCACAGTATTCTTCTTAAGCGACTACAGGAAGACTTTGGAATCTCCGGAACAGTACTTTCTTGATTCTCTTCCTATCTTTCTGGCAGGTCTCAAAAAGTCGTAATCGATAGTGTTTACTCTAGAAAATTTGATCTAAGTTTTGGTGTCCTGCAGGGATCATGTTTGGGACTGCTGTTTTTCATCCTATATACGAGTGAGTTGTTCAGAATTATTGAATCTCATTTACCCAACGCGCATTGTTTTGCTGATGATACTCAACTGTATTTATCTTTTAAACCTGGAACTATGTTGGATGAAGCCTATGCTGTTCGAGCCATGGAAGCTTGTATTGCCGAGGTACATCAGTGGATGCTTTCTCAAAAACTTAAGCTTAATCCTGAGAAAACAGAGTTTATGATCATTGGTACAAGGCAGCAGCTGGAAAAGGTTAACATTGATTGTCTACAAGTAGGAGACAGGCAAATTACGCCCTCATCTGTGGCGAAAAACTTGGGATCTTGGTTCGATTCTAAATTAAACATGTCACAGCATATTAACAAGACATGTAGCCAGTAGCGTAGCCAGCCTGACGATTTTGTCCCGCTATGTAAATTTCGAGTTATTATAATTATTCATGTCTTTAGAAATCTATTGTTTTCACAGTCAGTGAACACTAAAATATTAGCATAGCGGGACAAATCGACAGGCTGGCTACGCTACTGCATGTAGCTCTGCTCTCTTCCATCTTTATAACATCCGTAGAATACGAAAGTATTTAACTCGCCAAGATGTGGAGTGTTTGGTGCATGCACTTCTTTCAAGTAAGATTGATTACTGCAATGGATTGCTTTATGGTATTCCAGCCGTTCATGTAACAAAACTCCAGCGTGTTCAAAACAATGCTGCAAGATTGGTCACTGGTATTTCACGATTCAGTCACATTACACCTGTCTTGGACGCCTTACACTGGTTGCCTGTTGCTTACAGGATTCAGTTTAAAATTTTATTATTAACTTTTAAATGTATACATGGACTAGCCCCGAAATATTTAATGGATCTTATTAACATTAGAAGGCATACTAGGTACAGTTTAAGATCATGTGAAAGCTTGATACTATTGCCACCAACAAGAAAATGTTTGACGACTCTTGGTGGGAGAGCATTTAGATCAGCTGCTCCAAAACTCTGGAAAGTTATGCCAGCAAATATTCGAAATATGGACAATTTAAATTCGTTTAAAAAGGCATTGAAAACCTACTTATTTAGGATGGCCTTTGAACACTGATATATATTACGAACTGAACTCTACTTTTAGATGTAAATAATTTTAATATAGTAACTGTAATTTAAATCTGCTGGTATGCCTGATTCTTGTGGAACAGCTGTTGTTATGAAATACACTTCCATAATTGAGTTAGAGCAATATCTACATTGCCTGTCAAGAGAACTAAATACTAACTCATTTGAAATAGTACCAGTTAAATTACAACAATCAAACATTGACAGTTTCAACTTTGCTAAGACAACTTTACCTTTGAAAGGGGCAGAAGGTCAACATGTTACATCAACAAGTAGACTTAATAATGCCAGAGAACGCATGAAACGAAAACGTGCAGCAGAGACTACAAGTCAGAAACAAAGTCGACTTAAAAAGGCTAGACACTATCAAAAAGAAAAACGGAAGCAGAAATCCCTACAACAGAAACAGGCTAGACTTGAAAGTGCTAGAGAATATAGAAAAAAAAACAAGTAGAGGCTTCTTTTGACCAAATACAATCCGTGATAGAAACACAAAGTTTAAGTCCGCAAGATTATTTGAAAAAATTTGACAAAAAAATGGTGATATTCATGAGCAAGGTTGGGCAAAAGAAAACATTAATAAGTTTCATAAGTCTATGAGATATACCATCAGACTGTGTTCAGTTTGTAAAGAAGCATGGCCCCTAAAATCTAAACCAAGGACACCTTATGTTTGTTCCAGATGTACTAGGGATGAAAAATCTCCAAAAAAATTTTCACATGAAAACTCAATGATTCCTTCACATGTCCCACATGAATTACAAAATTTAACTCAAGTTGAAGAAATGTTGGTTGCACATGCTCTTCCTGTAATGAGAGTCTATATTAAACCAGGTGATCAACGAGGTTATTCAGGGCATTGTATCAACTTGCCACAAAATCTTACTGAGCTTGCAAAGTCTTTGCCAAGATACCCCAAAGATTTGCCTGTGGTAATTGTCAAGGTTAAAGGTAGAAATCACACATTTAGAGATTTGACTGTTCGAAAACAAAATGTGCACAATGCTTTAGTTTGGCTTAATAATAATCCACATTATTCAGAGATCACAATTAATAAAGATGCATTAAAATTATTACATGAAAATGGTGTACCAACAGGTCTTATGACTGTTGAGACAGATGATGATATAGTCACAGATGACAATTCCCAGGATTTTGGTCCTCCTACTGATAACCCATCTGAGGATATAATTTACAATAACTTGACAGAAATGAGTAGCTTTTTGCCAGTTGGTCATCAACAACAACAGAAAATTGAAGCTGTTAAAAATCAAATTTCTGAAAATGAGCCAATGGAATGGCCCACAATTGAGAATCAACCATTAAATGAATATCAGGTATCGCATCTGGCCACAATGGCTTTCCCAACATTATTTCCGGATGGAAAAGGTGATCCAACTAATCAAGAACTTCTACGGGATGTCCCTCTTCAGGAGCGAATAAAGCACCTTTTGAAATTTGCTGAAGTTATAGATGGCAAATGGGTGTACCGTTTTGCTAACCATCCCAGATTCTGTTACTGGGCTTTCAATATGATTCAAAGAAAACAAATCTTACAACAAAGTGGGATATTCCTAAAGCAAAACCCAGTTGAGGCACATCTCACTATTGATGAATTAAGGGAAATGGCTGCCAGTAACAATGCTAATCTGTTTATGTCTAAAGTGTCTAGATATGTTGGGAATATTGCTGGTACTAATGCTTACTGGAACAAAGTAAGAGAAGAACTCAAAGCTATCCTACAATTCTGTGGCGCTGAGGTTGTAGGGGTTTTTCTTCGCCCTCTTCCTCTTATTTTTCTCCTTGCTATCAGCCCGCTGGAAGGAGGTGAAGTCATCAATGGTTTCAGATGATAAAGCCTATGAATTATGGGAGTCTTGGGAAGGTTGTGTTGGGGACTTTGAGAGCTCAGGAACATGTCGCGCATTATTTAAAGATGTCTCAGGAATAAGTGCATCATCATCAGTTGGTTCAACTACATCTGCAGGTGCACAAACACGTTGTTCGTCAGCTTTGGCAACGGCTGATGATGGAGTCCTCTTTCCTTTTCTTCGTCCGCGGGTAGATGATGTCTTTTTATTTGCCATGGTGTCTTCTTCTTTTTTCACTGTAGGTTTGACATTTTCTCGAATGGAGCCGTGTGAAAATACTGCCGCTTATATACGATTAAAGTCTGTGAAACGCCAGTGGTATACTTGACATGCGCATTCCAAACGCTTCTCGTAAGCTATTCATACGCTGGCATACGCTAGCGACAGGCTACTCATACGATACTCATACGTTTAATAAGTTAATTTTATGCAAAATGTCCTATTTTTACGGACTTTTTCGTGCGCATAAAAATGAATGAAACGATCTTTATACGCGACTCATACGTTCCTATCATACGCAACAGTGTGACAGGGCCTTAAAAAAGGCACTGCTAAAAACTTAAAAATTTGGTTGAAACGCAGGGTTCTCGAGAATGATTTTTTGTAGCTTCTTGTTAAATATTTCGAAATCTTTTGAATATTATAAAAGTAAAAGCAATTTATTTATTTATTCTTAATATTTAAAAAATGCTGCCTATTAGCACTCCAGTAGATTAGTAGCCTGTGCACTGACGTAATTTATGAGGGAGCGTTGCGTCTGTGCACAGGCTAGTTGATTAGTGAAAATGAGGTAGATCTCCATATTTTCACGAGACGCAAATCCAAGTGAAAACGCTTTTTACGTGTTTATATCACTTTAAAAAGCTTATAATTGATAAACCATACAACATCCTCTATATAATAGTATTATAAGAATTATTATCCTGACTGTGTCTCTTGTTTAGGGGATTGTGAAGTTGATATTTAAAGACAACAATGGATCCATTGAAAGCCAAAGCTAATTATTCCAGGGTATGTCATTTGTTGGTAGATAAAGGTGGAGATGTTTTGAGAAATGCTTTGCATGCAGCAATGCATCCACCTTCCACCTTAGCTTCCGTGCTGAAGGCAAACAAGAAGACCTTACAGAGAATACGGTACAGTGTAATTAAAGCCTCGCAATGGGATCTACTCTTCCCAAGATCTGGTACACCAGATTCAAAAAACTTTGATATTACCCTATTGACTGTCCTACTCCGAAATATTTGTGGATTGTCCGCACCAGCCACCGGATGGAATGTGATGCCTCCAGTCAGCGATACTTCAATATCTGCAAATATTTTAAGAGTCAAAATGTTTAGAAATGAAGTCTATGGTCATATTCCGACTGCTGGTTTGGACGACGTAACGTTTGAAACATTGTGGCAAGAAATTTCTGTTCCGTTAGTCAGCTTGGGAATTCCTCAAAATGATATTGATGAATTAAAGGTGGCTCCTCTTAGCCCTGAAGAAGAAAGTTATATTGAAAGATTAAAAGAGTGGAAACAACAAGAGGATGATTTTATGTCAAAATTAAACGATGTTGAAAGTGAAGTAGTCAAACTAAGAAAGAAAGTTGAAAATGTTCATCACTCGCATGTAGAGCAACTGGCTAAATGTACCTTCACTGGAAAGATTCGTGACCTTTGTAGAAAATTTCAAGATGGCACTAGAAAGTGGTTGTTTGATAAACTTTCAAATTGGTTTGAGAGTGAAGAATCCAGGGTCTTGATCCTAACTGCAGGTCCAGGTGTTGGAAAAAGTGTTTTGTCTGCAAAGCTTTGCGAGCTTTTTAGAGAACGTGGTCAACTCGCAGCTCACCATTTCTGTGACTTTCGAAATTCTGATTCCAGCAATCCTCAGAGAATCCTCCAGTCTCTTGCCAGTCAAATGTGTGATAATGTTGAAGGATTTCGTGATAAACTAACTGAAATTCTTCGTCGTGAACATTCTCGTGACTCGCTGTCAGACGCATTTCGTGTTCTTTTAAACGACCCCCTCCATGCCCTTGACAGACACGAGCCAATGTTGATCATCGTTGATGCTTTGGACGAGAGCAAAACTGACGAGAAAAGCGAATTATTGGAGTTGATATCTGAGAGATTTTGTGAACTGCCTGATTGGATTAAGATATTCATTTCAAGTCGACCAGAGCTACAAGTACGAAAGATTCTTGAACATCTTCACCCGTGGAAAATCCGTCCTAATGACGAAGATCACAACCACGACATAGAGCTTTTCGTTCGTCATAGTTTACCTAATCTTGATGATAATAGTATAAGGTCAGTTATTTCAAAGTGTGAGGGATCGTTTTTGTACGCTTATTACTTGGTCAGTGAATTGAAAGAAAAGGGCGTGGGAATTGAACCCGACCTAAATGATTACATCTCCAACGGTATTTCGGTATATTACGAAAAACAGTTCAAACGTTTAGAAATAGGCCTCCAACATTTCAAGCAAGATACCTCGTTTCTCTTGAACAGTTTCATCAACGTCGTTGCCGTTTCTAAGGAACCTCTGCCAATAAAAGTTCTTTTCACATGCATGGGTTTCTCTAAAGACGAATTTAAAATACGTGAGGCGTTTCTGGACATAATGTGAGAGATTCTTCCCGTTTATAATGAACGTCTGACTGTTTATCATAAGTCATTATGGGATTGGCTGACATTGAACGGTTAGGAAGAGCATGCATTCGTTGCAGATGTTGAAGACGGCAATAGACGTCTCTGGCGTGCTTGTAAGAAACAATTCTGCGAGATAAATGCTTTGAAATCTGTTTTAGAATTCCAAATTTCACCCGAGAATATGTACGCTTTAAAAAATGGTTGGAAATATTTGGTCGATACAGGCGAGGTAGATGAATTTCATTGGTTGGTGCATGTTGGTATAAACTTCTTGAGACTAAAATTTTTTGATCACCTGAACAGTTATTTTTTCAGGCGAATTCTTGGCACGTACCGTTCTAAACTTTCCAAGGATATTTATTGGAGCATCATGCAGCAGCTTTGTCTCTCTGAAATGGTAGAAGTTAGCTCTGGGAGAGGAATAGTTAATACTTATGAAAAAGATCATTATGAAAAAGATAGTTGTTACGCATATTTGCAAGCACTTGCTAATGGGCACTTTGATTTTTCACAAGGTGCCGTCAATTCCAAAAGTGCAGCTAGTATCTTGGGTGCGACAAATGAGATGTGGATAGAATATGTGACAACTGAAAACAATTCTAATTTAAGCATTGTCCCCGAAGCTGTGGTTTCAGACAGTTCACTTTTTGATTTTATTGTGTCACCGGACAATACGATGCTTGCTTGCATACATGCTGAGGAAAAGTTGAAATGCTTAAAATACCAGATCTTACAACTATCTTTGAGGCACAAATTACTATAAAAACTTGTTGTCAATTCTCTGCCTTTTCTCCAGACTCTTCATATTTTTTATGCAATTCAATCCGGTTCTGCATCAATATTAAAGAAAAGAAAGAGGTCCCCTTCATTACGCACGGCCCCGATGACATCAGTTTCTGTTCATTTTCTTCATGTGGAATGAAACTTGTCACATTAGAGAAAACGTCAATCAAAGTGTGGGATGTAAAAAGAAAGAGTATATTGGTTGAATTTGAGAATATGTATGATTGTATTTGTACATTTTCTTTGACAATTGAGTGAAGTATGTTTCCCCAGTCTTAGATTACATGAACGTCTTGAATTCTGAAACTTTAGAAAAGATTGATAACAAGAATATTCGTGTTGACCAGAATTTGTGTAGTAATGATTCCTTTCAAATGTTTTCCCCGCCTTATTGTTTCGACTGGAATGTTAAAATGAAAATGAAGTATATCTGTTTGCCATCTGGTGACAAAGTTATAATTTCCAATAAATATTGTTCAAAAGTTTTTGTGTGGAAAAACAGAAAGTGTGTAGCATTTGCAAATGATTTGAAAAATGATTTAGCTTTGGTAGTGTACGATTTCATAAATCAAAAGATCGTTGACGTGCTTGAGATTGGATTTTTGCCTTGTGATACTCCTGTCAATTACATTTCGAAATTAGATGGGACGAGTTTCCTTTTATCTTTAGGATTTCCCAAAGTACTCAGTGTTTTATCCTTCAAATCTCTTCTCGAATGGCCTGATGCTACTTTTGTTGACAATGCCCAAATAGATTGTCGTGCACTCTCTCCAGACACTTTGTATGTCGCGTGCTGTTTTGAAAATTGCCTTCTTTCAATAAGAAGTGTCGATAGTGGGGAAACATTGCAAACTGTTGCACTGAAACAACGAGCATTAGCATGTTGGTGGTCAGAGTCGTATCTTTGGTTGGTCTGTGAAGGTCTGGTTGTTAAATATCGTTATGAACCTAGGAGTGAAAATATCTTAGGAAGTCAACATGAAGAATCTATTGTAAATTTTGAACGTGTCCTTGCATTTAAAAATGGAGTTCTTGTTATTTACGGCGATCGGAAACTTTCTATTTTAAGAATTTGTAACGAAAAACTGTGTTATCAAGAAACACCGTCATGTAGGTTTACTGACCCTTCTGTCGCAATAAGTTCTGATGGGTGTGCTGTTATGTTATTCTTGCTTGATTTCTTTTCAGCTTATGAATTGTGGGAAATAAAATGTGATAACACATGGATAGTACGTTCAACCGGAGAATTGTATCTACCGGATATTTGTTTTTGGTCTTTATCTGGTACAAAAACGACTCGCAATGCAGTGTTCTTGACAAGATATAAATCTAAAATTCGTTTACTTTGTATTACTTTCCCAAATGGTGTGAAAAGATTGCATCAACTTCCGATTGAAAACTTTAGTCTGGCTGCATGTTTATATCGATTCTGATTTGATTGCTATTTTCGCCAGTAGATCGATACATTTTGTTAAGGTGTCGGAAGGCAGAATCATAGCTTCCAGATACATTGGTAATCTTATTTTTTTTCCTCCTTATCCACCCCCTTTCTTTCTTCCATCAACGCGTTCCCTTCTGTTCGTTCTCAGAAATGGCAACAAATATTTGAAAATTCATAATATTGAAAAGTATTTCTAATGTAGTTTTGAAACCGAAATCTTGTTTAAATGCGAAAACTACGCGTAAATTAAACGTTCAGCTATGGAACGTACTAAAATGCGAAAACCTATGAAAGCGTTTGAACTGTGTAATATTAGTAGAAAAATATTTGTAAAATATAATTTGTATCCAAGAGATTTTCCTGCTGTGTGTTTTTATAACCTGCGTGTGAGATCGATTAATTCACATACTTCCTTTGTGTAATTGTGATAAGCGTACATGAATATCCAGCATCTTACTTGTTAAGCGATCAGTTTATTCTACACACAAAAATTCAGTATAATAACCCTCTTTACTTGCTTTTCCTAACGGAAGACGATGAACGAAAAATCCTTCTATAATAGGCTTCTGAAGTGCTTACGTCACACAGTTTTCTATCCATACAATTTTGTCCCACTTGTTTCCCAGATTGCATTGCGATTCATTGTTCGAGACCGACATGACGTAAGCACCTCAAAGGTCTATTAACATGGATCATTATTACATTTTTTCCGCTTTGGGTAAAAAAAGGCTCCGAAAATACATCAAAATTACGCTGTGACTAAAGGAATACATTTTCAATTGTTTATGTTATTTTCCTGAAAGTTAAAGTTATAGCTGTCCTTATGTCTCTAGATAGGAAAATATAATTTCTTCCATTAGAAATTAAAATCTAAAAGAAAATATTTTCGTAGGCGAGGCAAACGAAGCTATAAAATGAAGGTATTTTTGTTCATCTTTCTTCATTTTGTCCGGGACTTGAGTGAAATAAATAACAAGGAAGGTTTAGGTCATTGATTTACCTGGACTAAAATAGCTGGAATGTGTGACGAATTCTTTATATTCTAAAAAAATGGAATATATCTTTTGAAGCTCCTTTGGAAGATAAAGTACATAAATCTTTTGGAAAAAGAGCAAGAAGCCTGTGGCGAAGTACAATTTCTTGGTGTAGTCGGGCTATAATCAGATCTTATGTTTGTCGAATATCAAAATCATATATATTTTATGTCACCAGATACAAAAAACGAAGTTTCCTCAATCAAAATTTAGAAGTAAACAAATTATTCTGGAATTTTTGCAGTAGAAAACCTGACTAGCCTCGTTTTTGTGTATCTCGCAATAGGCCTCTTGCTCTACTTCGAATGGGTCCATGCAAAGTGATGTGAACCCGTGTCATGATGTAAGGCGCGGATTGCATGGACCAGGCTGGCCCGTTTTCTATATTTTATTATAGTCACTTCAAACGTTTTGGTTACATGCAACCGGGTCAGCTCGGGCTGTGGTTGTGTCAAGCGGGCCAGCTCGGTTTCCCGATATGGGCTTGGCAACTGGGAAGAGGGGGGGGGTGGTCAGCATGATAAAAAGTTGGTCAAATTGCTTTGTTATTTGTAAGCAAATTGATCAATTATACAACAACATTTATTTTAGTATTTATGAATATTTAAGTATCGTGATACTCATTGAAAAGTTAATTGACCAGTTTCCTACACCCATGTCATACACAAATTTTCATTTCCATTAATAAAAGTGGGCCCCTAAATGGTCTGATTAAATGTTGATTCTTGAATATCAGCGACAGCGATTACTCATGGATGCAGTGATTTCGCGGTGGTAGTTTCCTATTTCTCGATTATAATATTTATATTATTGTATAACCGTGAAGTTGCAAGATAAAAGTATTTGTCATGCTCATGCACGATATAATTTACCACGTATGTTTTTCTATACTCCATGTAAATACAATATATAAACATTTTTAAATATTTTATCTCTGTGGTCAAAGCAAATATTAGTTAAGTAAATTAGCTTGTAGGTACACCACGTAAGTAAGTATTGTAGTTGCTTGTAGTTTAAATATGACTCGATGCTGTCGTCGTAACGGGAATGGACGGTGTAGACAAAGAATGTGTTTGTAGAACGATCCAGTTTGCATTAATTGTAAGCCTGGAAAAAAAACGATCTGAAAATAAAAAAGCAGCTCGTCATTTTGTTGAAAGTGTCATGTTTAAGAGAAAATTTTTTGAACTGCTTCTGACATCGCATTCACCCAATGTTTGCTACTGTTTTTCAGTATTAAAGGTATAGAAAGAAAACGGCACAAAATAATTCTAAAAGGCATATTTAATTGCCATTGAAATTAGTAAGATGGCTCCAGACGGTTTTAACTAAGCTATATAATGCAATATTTTGGTACTTTTTTATCAAATGGTACATTTTATGCACCTCGGTCCGATGTCGATCTCTTGATAAGAAGTTACTAACTCACCCCCAGTAAGGTTGAAAATTTAAGTCAGGAAAACTGAGGAATTTCACTTGCACGTCAAGGAATACTTGAATTTATTCCACAGACAGTAAACTGTCACTGGTTTGATAATTGTTATTTATGAATTATGTGGTCAAAAAACAAACGAATTAGTTCATCATATTTCTTCTGTTAAAACGATCTTTTAATAGATTACTGATATCCGCTCTGCTGTACTTGGAATAAAAAGGTATTACTTTGTTTTGATTGTTTTTATTGTGTAATATTGAATCATTTTATATTAAATTTTTCAGCATTCTCGTTCTTACGGCTACACTCTAAAATATTTATCAATAATTGATTATCAATTCAAGATCATACCGAAAATGTATACCGAGAATATTTCAAACTATTAATAAATGATACAATATATTAGCAACATTAGATGAACTGTTTAACATTTAGAATTTTAGATATTTTAATGATGAACACACCACACACAAATGCATCAACATGATGCATAGCTGATCGATAGCTTGGTCTGAGTTGAGTCATTTTGTGTAACACTATATAACACTTAATTCTCACAATGTGCCAGCCATGTAATGTTGGCTGTTTCTCTTTACATGTCATGCATGAGCAAATCAAATTGTGGACAAGATACGTCTTGTCAGATTCAGAGTTACGATTACAGACAGGCTTTGGTTGGTCAAATATGTTAAATAAACACTAGATTGCTAGCTGTTGAGATACTTATCATGCATGGAAGGTGAGGTTTTTGTTAGGTTTTAGCCAGATTCAGACGTGATCTTTAGTCACTATTAATTTAGACGCTCTGAAGTTCACATAAGAAAGTTTATTTTCAAATCTAATAAACCCACTGAAACATGGTTCCAGATGTAAGATTGTGAACAGCGTTATTTTAGTTTTACTCGGGAAGACATTCCGTCGCACTATATACGCAATGTCTGATAGTGATACAGATCAAGACATACAGGCTTGAAGTCGAAGGCAAAAGCCAAAGGCAAAGCGAAAATTTCATATTCTAGAAATACTATGGCAGTATTTCATCGAGGATGGAAACTTATGTTTTGGTCTATTTAGTTTCTCGATTAGATGAATGCGAAGAGCAATTCAAGAAGTGAAGACGCATTTTGTTAGTAATTAACCATGATCCGCCATTTTGGTTTCACTCATTAATGAGGGAAAGTGAGTGGGAAAGTGAGAGAGCTAGCGTTCCAGTGTTAATTGAGTTCACTGGCCCTCGCAAGGCGGCTCGGCTAAGTGAGTGATTGGCGGATGAATGCTAAGTTTAAAGATGTGCTCAACCAACAATTAAAGATGTTCCCGCTGTCTGTGGGAAAAAATTGCGGATGCTTAGGGATACAACGTGATAAATATAATAATTACATTATGTTTATTTTTATTAAGTCAGTGACTTTTTATTAATTGTTTTTGATCTTTTTAATATTTTCAACTCAAATTATCTACTCACATAATTATTGTTGTAGAATTTTCTTGCTATTACGAACTTATAATCATACATTCTACATTACTTTCCTAAAAAGCTACAACATAAAAAATGAAAAATGTCGTGTATTTCATGTTAAACCATAAACATGTATAATACGTTTAATGTAGTTTATATGTTAAGATTCTTTATAAGGATTTTGAAAAGCAACAACACAATGAGACATTTTTGTGGCTTATAAATTGGGCAGGAAGCGCTCGAAAAAAGTTCTAGAGGCTCTAATTAACCTAAGTTTTTCCTAGAGGAACAGGAGGACCTCTAATTCGCACAGGGTGTGAGTCAGCTCTGTGCATGTTGTTCAGTGAGTTGAGACCTGATGATCATTATACTGAGACAGTAAGGGTACTCAAAACCCGAAAGAGCATGCAAAAACTATAGATTTTTCTAGAGGAACAGGACAAATAACAGGGGAACAGGCGGACCCCTGTTCAGGTCGGTCAGCTCGACTCAAATATTGTCTGACTGATCCATCGAGTCTCTAGGTCGCGTTTTCGACCAGAATGACCGGTACAAGTGCACTTCACGTGGCGAGGTGCAGCACTTCCTGCCATTAATAGCGATCTGCACAAAGTGCAGAATGATATTTCCGCCATGGGAAGTAGGCCGAATTATAGTCCTGTCTTTCGACAGCCGAAAATATCAGACACAATCCTGCAAAGGTGGCCGGCAATTGTGTGTATGTGCGTACTTGAAAAAACAGATTTGAAGATATCGTGCAGTTGCCGTGGTAGCATGACAGAACAAACATACGACAGGCTATGAGTTTGCAGGAAGGATCCACATACACACAAACAGAGGACTGGTATTATACAGACTATACAGCAAGGAAGCATAATGTTTGAGTTTTAAAGGTGGATATTAAACAAAATTTTCAATGTTTGGTACTTGCAGTTAGTTTTTATGGAACGGAAGCTAAGACGTCCTTTGGAGTTCTAATGTATCTCTCGTAACAGTCTGAAAACCAACGTCCTAGCGTTTTGATGAGCCAAGAGGTTAGGCCGGCTGAGCCCGCAGCTGTAGCAACTCCGATCCTGAAACTATGAGAGGCGTAGAGTTTTTCGGCTAGTCCTTGCCCTTGAAGTAGATGACGTAGGTGCGATGTTAGGGTTACACGTGTAATTGGGACACCTGATGAAAATTGGAGCATTGGACGAGTTGTTTGGCCAGACGATGACTGGAGTAGATATGTTTTCATAGCTCGAACCGGGCAGAGTTATTTGGAAGCCGGTACCCCCCAATCACTGGATGCTTTCTACGCCCCTGGGTTTGTTGCCGTTCAGTGATCATCACATACCAGTTTTTAGCTAGATTCACGAAAAAATCATTTTCATCGAAAACGCACGCGCTGGGTGGTTCAATTAAATGACGTAAAATTCATTCAATTGTTGTCAATTAAATTATCGTTTCTTGCGGATAGATTTGCAGATAGATCCGTTTGGCAGGACTGTTTCAGTTGGAGGAACTGGTTGAAAAAATCCATTTATCCAAACATCACAGTCATGACGAAAAGGTTTTATCTCATGAGCTGTCTCATCACAATTATTACAGAGTAATGCATCTGGTCCACAGTGGCCTCACCGAACAACAGCTCTGTCTTCTCTGCACATGAAGCAAACAGCCCCAGTTTTAGGAATTGCATAACTTTTTAAAACAGCAGCAAATATAGCAGATCTACTATTTTCCCATGCAGCATCCACAGACTGCATTCTTCTTGTCCACATGGACTGGGTACTTGACTTCATCTCTTGGGTCAAACTTTCACAATTTACTATACAGGTGGTCAAATTTTCTACAAATTATAAATATGAATAGCACAGTAATGCTTGCACGCCAGCGTTGAGTAGTCGTAATAAGTAGTAGTAATAAATGAAACATCATGGTATATAGGGATGAGACTAACTTCTTTGTAGAGAAGCATCAGATGATTCTTCATTAATGATGTCAAAATCAAAACCACTATCTCATTCAAATGGGCAAAGGTCAACGTCGTCGCTCTCGAAAAATACAATAATTATTTATATAAAAAAAAATTATGATTAATTTACCAGTGACACTACTAGTTTGGCCAGAAGTAGCGCGCTTTTTGCTTTTTTGCGTTCAGCAAGAGAGCGGTATTTGTAATTGGAATCACGTATTCTTTTACCACTGCTATCTTACGTGAGGAAGAAGTCGCTCTACTTTGGGCTCTTTTTTTTCTCTATTGTACCGGTTAACTCCCGTAAGTTTTCTAAACTAGCCTCCAACGAAAGCCGTTGTTGTGATGACCGCTTTGACGATTTAGCGCACTCTTTGGCAGCTGCCATATTGCGGTGTGATATTACCATAATATGCGCATCAGTGAGCTCCACATATATTTAGAGGTCAGTGGCAGACAGTCACGTGATTTTTGTCAAAGCAAAACTTACAATTTACAACGTAATATCTTTGTGATCAAAATACCAGTAAATCCTGATATTTCTTCTTGAAAAATCGTCGTTTTCTGATATTTCTGATATCAGATCTGTTGTACTTGAAATTAAAAGGTATTACTTTGTTTTGATTGTTTTTATAGTGTATATTTATTGTGCAGTTTGCCAGTATGGAATGTCGAAATATTTTGCGTCGGACAGCTAAAATTTCACAACGAATTATGCGTCAAAATCGTCAATAAT
Organism: Dendronephthya gigantea; assembly: GCF_004324835.1. Taxonomy (NCBI): domain Eukaryota; kingdom Metazoa; phylum Cnidaria; class Anthozoa; order Malacalcyonacea; family Nephtheidae; genus Dendronephthya; species Dendronephthya gigantea. The sequence goes on from NW_021163117.1 coordinate 403,738, forward strand.
TTGCGCTGAAAAAAAGAAAGTACTCGCCAAACTACATACAAACTTAGGCTAAACTGAGATCAGACTGCTCGGTTGAACGGGATGAGCGATGAAGGCTAGATTTAGCTTACTAACTTTATAAAAATGTACATTTTAATAGACCATTCCCCTTTTAGCACTAGGCGCGCTAAGTATGGCACAGATTAGCTATATACAGATATGAAACTTCTGTAATCTGTTGCATGACGATAGGAATATGCAAAGTTGCTTTCGAACGAAATGGCTGCCGTTTGTGCCGTGAATTTTGTGCGAGAGAAAAATCGGCGGATTTTTAAAATCATTTCGTGTCCATCGATGTTTGCTTTCTTTGGGAAATTGCGAGAAGGTTCGTCACTACAAAACGACGAAATTTCATGACGATCTGGGCGTTAATGGCGATAAAAATCCGTCGAGAAGATGCCAAGTTGTGAACAATCTTCGCTGAAATTTGCTTGCGAAAAGTTGACTAACGTGTACTGAAACAGGTGAGTTCGCTTTTCAACTTGCGATGGGTTGATTATTTTTATAAAATAAGCGGAAGTCAATTTGGTATTAAATTTTGCAATATCCCCCCACAGACTTGGTAGTTGGTACTGTAATATATACTGGTAACTACAACATTAAATATTTATCAATAAGTTTATCAATTCATCATAAATATTTCAAATGTTTAATAGAAAAAACAATATATTAGCAACACTAGATGAACTGATGACAAATACACACATGATGCATAGACTAATAGTTATGTCTCATGCAGTCATTTTGTGTAACTGTGTGTCATGTAATGTTTGTTTTGTCTTCATACATTAGCAAATGAAAGACAATGGTCTTCTTTTCAGATTCAATCTTATATTAATTCTTTTGATTACAGACCTGTGGACTTTGGTTCGTCAAATAATACATAAGAAAGCACTAAATTGCTGCCCCCAAACCTTTGCATGTTTTTGCATGAATTGTTCCTAAGAGACACATCATTCATATTGTGTTTCGTATAAGAGCAATGTTGTAATATCAAGTAATGTAATGATATAGTTTATGCACAATACGACATTGGAAAACAAGTTTCTAGACTGGAGTGTAAATGCTGCTCATAACTGCAGAGTCTCAGGTGTGCAAGAGAAAATTTTGAGGGGTCAAGTTTTCTATAAAATTTAATAATATTTATCCAAACTGGACAGAGATATAATCAGCATGTCAAGAGTTGCCTGATCACTATGTTCAAATTGTGATGTAGATTTAAACAGTTTAAACTCTGCCATTGATGGATTTACCCAGTTTTAATCTATAGTATTTCTCCAGAGTAAGGAATGCGTGAATATCTAAGTTCTAGGGAAAGGGAGTTTAACTAATAAATATAAAAATTACAAATATAAGAGCAATCATAAGAGGTATTAATGGTGCAAGTTTGAATTGATGCATTTATTATTAGTCAGTGTATGTATTCATATTCAGACATGTACAGTAGCTATGCAACCTGCGGTATCAGGTTGGTTGAAATAAATTAGAAAGGAATTCGTTCTACTTGTTCTTACTAGGTTATTGGATCAATTTTGAACTACATTTTGCCTAACAACAACACACTTCTGTCTTGATCAAATCAAAATTTCATGATCATTTTTAATACCATTCTTACTTTAGTAATATCCAAATGAGAAACTCAACTATGTTATTACAAACTAATGACATGTGTGGTTTTTCAGGAGTTTCACTTTATAGCTTCACCCTTAGTAATTTCACTAGTTAAATATTACTTATATTTACAAGTTTCCAGTCTAGTATTCAAGATGTCTGAGAGGTCAAAATATCAAGTTTTATAGCAACATTTATCTACTTCTGAGAAGTGTCATATTGAAAAATGTTATCATACTGAGGAATATAGATTTTCTTGATATTTATTATAAATAATTTATTGGTAATAACTATTATTATTACTTCTACACTTGTGTCATCATGTGCCCTGGTATGAAATTGAAGCCTGAAGAGTCAAAATGAAATGAATTTACTATTCATATGCGTTTGCAGAGTTTATATTTCAATTTACATCAGGGACACTTATGAATATATAAATGAATATATATAAATGAATATATATAAATGAACATGAATATATAAATCCCCCACCCACAATTAATCTTCTAGCTATATCCCTTATTTACAAGTACTTTTGCAGAGTTTTTAGTTCAAATCACTTACCTAAAAAGTTTTCCCTGGGCGTATATCTTCTATATTACCAAAAATGTTAAGCTATATTTATTGTAATTCTAGTATTTCTGAAATGTCCTAATCCCACACATGACAGATTTTTTAAAAAATAATTTTAATTCAAACCCACAGAATGAAAGTTGTGTGAGACACAAAATCCATGCTCAGCCTGCCAACAACTGTTATATTTATTATGTCGATTCATTCAGTCTCTTATTTCTTATATTCATATAATCATGTTTGCATATCGTAGGAACAATAGCGTACGAAAGAAATCAGTCATCATAAGACAAATATATGAATGTATATACCTCCCACCCCCAATTAAGGTTGCTGGTACGACCCTGAAAACTCACAAATTTCTCACTAATGTTTTTTTTCAATCCTTGCCGCACTCCAATACATGGAAATGATATAATCTTTGTAGAGCATATCAAATGATATAGTGGCTCAGTCTATACTCACACTAGTAGCAATTTTCATGCCACGTCCGCGTCGTAGATTTGGTGCATCTTAAACTCGCTTTTTATTAAGTGGGGCTCACCAACTGCCTAATATGTTGCACAAAAAATATTAACAACTGTTCCAGAATTTAGGTTAACGCATAGTTGAGTATACCAACCATAAATAAGTATACCAACCATATAAGTAAACAGTCCTTTACATAGTATGCGCAAATATATAGTGTTATGATCGTAATTTGTTATGTAGTGTATATAGTGTTATAATATATAGTGTTATGATCGTAATTTGTTATGTAGTGTATATAGTGTTATATATATAGTGTTATGATCGTAATTTGTTATGTAGTGTATATAGTGTTATAATATATAGTGTTATGATCGTAATTTGTTATGTAGTGTATATAGTGTTATATATATAGTGTTATGATCGTAATTTGTTATGTAGTGTATATAGTGTTATAATATATAGTGTTATGATCGTAATTTGTTATGTAGTGTATATAGTGTTATAATATATAGTGTTATGATCGTAATTTGTTATGTAGTGTATATAGTGTTATAATATATAGTGTTATGATCGTAATTTGTTATGTAGTGTATATAGTGTTATAATATATAGTGTTATGATCGTAATTTGTTATGTAGTGTATATAGTGTTATAATATATAGTGTTATGATCGTAATTTGTTATGTAGTGTATATAGTGTTATAATATATAGTGTTATGATCGTAATTTGTTATGTAGTGTATATAGTGTTATAATATATAGTGTTATGATCGTAATTTGTTATGTAGTGTATATAGTGTTATAATATATAGTGTTATGATCGTAATTTGTTGTAGTGTATATAGTGTTATAATATATAGTGTTATGATCGTAATTTGTTATGTAGTGTATATAGTGTTATAATATATAGTGTTATGATCGTAATTTGTTATGTAGTGTATATAGTGTTATAATATATAGTGTTATGATCGTAATTTGTTATGTAGTGTATATAGTGTTATAATATATAGTGTTATGATCGTAATTTGTTATGTAGTGTATATAGTGTTATAATATATAGTGTTATGATCGTAATTTGTTATGTAGTGTATATAGTGTTATAATATATAGTGTTATGATCGTAATTTGTTATGTAGTGTATATAGTGTTATAATATATAGTGTTATGATCGTAATTTGTTATGTAGTGTATATAGTGTTATAATATATAGTGTTATGATCGTAATTTGTTATGTAGTGTATATAGTGTTATAATATAGTGTTATGATCGTAATTTGTTATGTAGTGTATATAGTGTTATAATATATAGTGTTATGATCGTAATTTGTTATGTAGTGTATATAGTGTTATAATATATAGTGTTATGATCGTAATTTGTTATGTAGTGTATATAGTGTTATAATATATAGTGTTATGATCGTAATTTGTTATGTAGTGTATATAGTGTTATAATATATAGTGTTATGATCGTAATTTGTTATGTAGTGTATATAGTGTTATAATATATAGTGTTATGATCGTAATTTGTTATGTAGTGTATATAGTGTTATAATATATAGTGTTATGATCGTAATTTGTTATGTAGTGTATATAGTGTTATAATATATAGTGTTATGATCGTAATTTGTTATGTAGTGTATATAGTGTTATAATATATAGTGTTATGATCGTAATTTGTTATGTAGTGTATATAGTGTTATAATATATAGTGTTATGATCGTAATTTGTTATGTAGTGTATATAGTGTTATAATATATAGTGTTATGATCGTAATTTGTTATGTAGTGTATATAGTGTTATAATATATAGTGTTATGATCGTAATTTGTTATGTAGTGTATATAGTGTTATAATATATAGTGTTATGATCGTAATTTGTTATGTAGTGTATATAGTGTTATAATATATAGTGTTATGATCGTAATTTGTTATGTAGTGTATATAGTGTTATAATATATAGTGTTATGATCGTAATTTGTTATGTAGTGTATATAGTGTTATAATATATAGTGTTATGATCGTAATTTGTTATGTAGTGTATATAGTGTTATAATATATAGTGTTATGATCGTAATTTGTTATGTAGTGTATATAGTGTTATAATATATAGTGTTATGATCGTAATTTGTTATGTAGTGTATATAGTGTTATAATATATAGTGTTATGATCGTAATTTGTTATGTAGTGTATATAGTGTTATAATATATAGTGTTATGATCGTAATTTGTTATGTAGTGTATATAGTGTTATAATATATAGTGTTATGATCGTAATTTGTTATGTAGTGTATATAGTGTTATAATATATAGTGTTATGATCGTAATTTGTTATGTAGTGTATATAGTGTTATAATATATAGTGTTATGATCGTAATTTGTTATGTAGTGTATATAGTGTTATAATATATAGTGTTATGATCGTAATTTGTTATGTAGTGTATATAGTGTTATAATATAGTGTTATGATCGTAATTTGTTATGTAGTGTATAGTGTTATAATATATAGTGTTATGATCGTAATTTGTTATGTAGTGTATATAGTGTTATAATATATAGTGTTATGATCGTAATTTGTTATGTAGTGTATATAGTGTTATAATATAGTGTTATGATCGTAATTTGTTATGTAGTGTATATAGTGTTATAATATATAGTGTTATGATCGTAATTTGTTATGTAGTGTATATAGTGTTATAATATATAGTGTTATGATCGTAATTGTTATGTAGTGTATATAGTGTTATAATATATAGTGTTATGATCGTAATTTGTTATGTAGTGTATATAGTGTTATAATATATAGTGTTATGATCGTAATTTGTTATGTAGTGTATATAGTGTTATAATATATAGTGTTATGATCGTAATTTGTTATGTAGTGTATATAGTGTTATAATATTAGTGTTATGATCGTAATTTGTTATGTAGTGTATATAGTGTTATAATATATAGTGTTATGATCGTAATTTGTTATGTAGTGTATATAGTGTTATAATATATAGTGTTATGATCGTAATTTGTTATGTAGTGTATATAGTGTTATAATATATAGTGTTATGATCGTAATTTGTTATGTAGTGTATATAGTGTTATAATATATAGTGTTATGATCGTAATTTGTTATGTAGTGTATATAGTGTTATAATATATAGTGTTATGATCGTAATTTGTTATGTAGTGTATATAGTGTATAATATATAGTGTTATGATCGTAATTTGTTATGTAGTGTATATAGTGTTATAATATATAGTGTTATGATCGTAATTTGTTATGTAGTGTATATAGTGTTATAATATATAGTGTTATGATCGTAATTTGTTATGTAGTGTATATAGTGTTATAATATATAGTGTTATGATCGTAATTTGTTATGTAGTGTATATAGTGTTATAATATATAGTGTTGATCGTATTTGTTATGTAGTGTTATATAGTGTTATATATATAGTGTTATGATCGTAATTTGTATGTAGTGTATATAGTGTTATAATATATAGTGTTATGATCGTAATTTGTTATGTAGTGTATATAGTGTATAATATATAGTGTATGATCGTAATTTGTTATGTAGTGTATATAGTGTTATAATATATAGTGTTATGATCGTAATTGTTATGTAGTGTATATAGTGTTATAATATATAGTGTTATGATCGTAATTTGTTATGTAGTGTATAGTGTTATAATATATAGTGTTATGATCGTAATTTGTTATGTAGTGTATATAGTGTTATAATATATAGTGTTATGATCGTAATTTGTTATGTAGTGTATATAGTGTTATAATATATAGTGTTATGATCGTAATTTGTTATGTAGTGTATATAGTGTTATAATATATAGTGTTATGATCGTAATTTGTTATGTAGTGTATATAGTGTTATAATATATAGTGTTATGATCGTAATTTGTTATGTAGTGTATATAGTGTTATAATATATAGTGTTATGATCGTAATTTGTTATGTAGTGTATATAGTGTTTATAATATATAGTGTTATGATCGTAATTTGTTATGTAGTGTATATAGTGTTATAATATATAGTGTTATGATCGTAATTTGTTATGTAGTGTATATAGTGTTATAATATATAGTTATGATCGTAATTTGTTATGTAGTGTATATAGTGTTATAATATATAGTGTTATGATCGTAATTTGTTATGTAGTGTATATAGTGTTATAATATATAGTTATGATCGTAATTTGTTATGTAGTGTATATAGTGTTATAATATATAGTGTTATGATCGTAATTTGTTATGTAGTGTATATAGTTTATAATATATAGTGTTATGATCGTAATTTGTTATGTAGTGTATATAGTGTTATATATATAGTGTTATGATCGTAATTTGTTATGTAGTGTATATAGTGTTATAATATAGTGTTATGATCGTAATTTTTATGTAGTGTATATAGTGTTATAATATATAGTGTTATGATCGTAATTTGTTATGTAGTGTATATAGTGTTATAATATATAGTGTTATGATCGTAATTCATAATAGACACTTCCCGAATTTGTTCTCAGGCAATGAAAACCATCCAATAAACAATAGATTTCATTGCCCGCCTCGTTTTCAAGCTATTGTTTTGTGTGCACTCAAGCAAATTCGGGAAGTGTCTGTTATGTAAATGTTAATATTGTAGTATCATATAGCATAGGAAATGGAGGTTTTGAGGTTGTAGCACGTAGTAGCAACCGCGAAACCAAAGTCCCACATAATAACGTAAGCGGACGCAAATATGGGTTGTAGGGAAGCGAAAACTACAGAAAAACATCCTGTAGTCCTGTAAGATATGCGTCAGGGAAATGCATCATTGATTGGTAAAGCATCTTGTTTTGTTCTTATAAATATAGGTTAAAATCATTGTTGTAATTTAGTTGTGTATTAGAGCGTGAATTGTTGTAAAGTGTTGATTCCTGAATAAATATAAGATTAAACGTAAGCGGACGCAAATGTGGTCTGTAGTGGAGCGAAAACTACAGATTTAAACACTCCATTTTTGAACCACATTTCATGTGCCTATTTTGTGTGTAACATTTCATCTGGATCCTTGTTTAATATTGTTTCTGTTATAATTTTAGGAGGAGATCTACCATTATTTTGCTTATACACAATGTTGTATAATGTTGGTTGAGTGTTTACAGCGAGGACAACTCAAAGTTATTCAACTCGTGTGAGAAGTTCTCTGAGTCAAGGTGCGAATAATTTACTGAGTAAAAGATCCGTTTAATGTAGCTCCCTACAGCTAGCACAGTTTTACGTGATCTATAGTAAAAGATCAGTTTAATGTAGCTCCCTACAGCTAGTACAGTTTTACGTGATCTATAGTAAAAGATCAGTTTAATATAGCTCCCTACAGCTAGTACAGTTTTGCATGATCTATAGTAAAAGATCCGTCTAATGTAGCTCCCTACAGCTAGTACAGTTTTACGTGATCTATAGTAAAAGAATCGTTTAATGTAGCTGCCTACAGCTAGTACAGTTTTACGTGATCTATAGTAAAAGATCAGTTTAATGTAGCTCCGTACAGCTAGTTCAGTTTTACGTGATCTATGTAGATCAGCTAGACGTGCCTTGTCTATGTCTTTTGTTAAATATCGGCGAAAAACGTTCATTTATTTAATACAATGGCCTTTATTAATCAACTCCCTACACCAATGTCATCTAGACAACAGAGTGTTACTAAGAGCATAGGTATTGAAATTGATCAGGGTATGCATGTCTCGAGTAAAATTAGACTTCGCATTGGCACATTCTGTGAGTTATTTAGGCAAAAAAACTAGGAATTCAATTCGCAGTTCATCATCACTTAAGAATCTGCATCCTCATGCATCATGCACAATCCCTTTGCATTTGTTTGAATGCCGTGTGTCTTCTTCAGAATACGTTTCGAATTACACGTTGACCCGCTTATGTTTAAACGTTTTGGTTGATTGTAATTCCAAGGTATTTAAATGTAGTACAGTATCTACCCGATCCAACATTGTCCCATTGATACCGATGAAAACACCAGAACAAGATTTAAGTGGCCACCAATTAGCATGAATTTAGATTTCTTCTCATTCAAGGTTACGAGATTGTCTGTGAACCACTTTTGAACATTTGCCAGATCCTCGTTTAATTCAATACCTGTTTTTGACTGTTTTTGACTGTTTTTGAAGGAAAGTAAACGGCAGTATCATTCTCATACATAGAGATATTACATGACTTGATACAATTGGGTAAATTGTTCACATTCACATAGATAATGAATCAAAGCGGCCCAAGAATGCTGCTTCCTTGTTGAAACCCTACATTCACAGGCTTTACAGAAGACTGCTTGTTATAAACGGAGGTGACTTGGCATCTGTGAGTAAGATACGATTTGAACCATTCACAAACATCACAGGAAAAACCTATATAGTGTGTCCCAGAGCCACGCCTCCTCGAGGGAGCTCATTCTCCCGCTGATACTCGCTGTTATTTCAAAGACGTCTCCTTTTTTGATATGGACCTGACTTGATAGGATTTTGTATATATTTGATATTATTTTTAAATAGCCGAAATTTACTGTCTCTTTCCCATATTATAACCTGTTCGTTCTTAGCTATTACAACGAGTAACAATTCTAGTTCAAGAGTAATTTAAACGCAGAGCCCAATACTAAAACCCCCAAACTCTAATAAGTTACTGCATATATATGGCTTTCAAACATCGACTATTCATGTTGATGAACCTAAGTTTTTTCTTAAGTGAAACATGAAAAATTCGACGTCTGAAACGAGCCTAACTTGCACTAACGTGTTGTACCTAAGGCCCCGTTTCCACGTAGTTTGATACAAGTTTAGCCAGAAAATGTTTAGTTAGTTGAGAGTATTCTTTGCAACATATCTAGCTGTAGCACAGAGTATTTTTAATGTACGTACTCAGTTAAAGTTAGATGTACGTTGAAAGAAAATGCCCTAAACAGCTAAAAATTTGGTTCAACTACCGGGTCCTCGAGAATGATTTTTTGTAGTATCTTGTTAAAGAAGTTCGAAATTTTTGAGTATTAGGCAAAAGTAAAAGTAATTTATTTATTTATTCTTCATATTTAAAAAATGCTCCGTATTGGCACTCCAAAATCTGCACTAGAATAGTAGCCTGTGCACTGATGTAATTTATGAGGGAGCGTTTCGTCTGTGCACAGGCTAGTTGATTAGTGAAAATGAGGTAGATCTCCATATTTTCACGAGACGCAAATTCAAGTGAAAACGCTTTTTACGTGTTTATATCACTTTAAAAAGCTTATAATTGATAAACCATACAATCTTTGTATAACAAAACTATTATAAGAATTATCATCCTGACAGTTTGTGTCTCTGGTTTAGGGGATTGTGAAGTTGATATTTAAAGACAACAATGGATCCATTGAAAGCCAAAGCTAATTATTCCAGGGTATGTCATTTGTTGGTAGATAAAGGTGGAGATGTTTTGAGAAATGCTTTGCATGCAATTCATCCACCTTCCACCTTAGCTTGCGTATTGAATGCCAACAGAGCGACCTTACAGAGAATACGATACAATGTAATTAAAGCCTCGCAATGGGATCTACTCTTCCCAAGATCTGGTTCACCAGATTCAAACAACTTTGATATTACCCTATTGACTGTCCTACTCCGAAATATTTGTGGATTGTCAGCACCAGCCACCGGATGGAATGTGATGCCTCCAGTCAGCGATACTTCTATATCTGCAAATATTTTAAGAGTCAAAATGTTCAGAAATGAAGTCTATGGTCATATTCCGACTGCTGGTTTGGACGACGTAACGTTTGAAACATTGTGGCAAGAAATTTCTGTTCCGTTAGTCAGCTTGGGAATTCCTCAAAATGATATTGATGAATTAAAGGTGGCTCCTCTTAGCCCTGAAGAAGAAAGTTATATTGAAAGATTGAAAGAGTGGAAACAACAAGAGGATGATTTTATGTTAAAATTAAACGATTTTGAAATTAAATTAGTCAAATTAACTAAGACGGTTGAAAATGTTCATCCCTCCCATGTCGAGCAACTGGCTAAATTTAACTTCACTGGAAAGATTCGTGACCTTTGTAGAAAATTTCAAGATGGCACTAGAAAGTGGTTGTTTGATAAACTTTCAAATTGGTTTGAGAGTGAAGAATCCAGGGTCTTGATCCTAATTGCAGGGCCAGGTGTTGGGAAAAGTGTTTTGTCTGCAAAGCTTTGCGAGCTTTTTAGAGAACGTGGTCAACTCGCAGCTCACCATTTCTGTGACTTTCGAAATTCTGATTCCAGCAATCCTCAGAGAATCCTCCAGTCTCTTGCCTGTCAAATGTGTGATAATGTTGAAGGATTTCGTGATAAACTGACTGAAATTCTTCGTCGTGAACATTCTCGTGACTCGCTGTCAGACGCATTTCGTGTTCTTTTGAACGACCCCCTCCATGCCCTTGACAGACACGACCCAATGTTGATCATCGTTGATGCTTTGGACGAGAGCAAAACTGACGAGAAAAGCGAATTTTTGGAGTTGATATCTGAGAGATTTTGTGAACTGCCTGATTGGATTAAAATATTCATTTCAAGTCGACCAGAACTACAAGTACGAAAGATTCTTGAACATCTTCACCCGTGGGAAATCCGTCCTGATGACAAACATCACAACCACGACATAGAGTTATTCGTTCGTCATAGTCTACCTAATCTTAATGATAAAAGTATAAGGTCAGTTATTTCAAAGTGTGAGGGATCGTTTTTGTACGCTTATTACTTGGTCAGTGAATTAAAAGAAAAGGGCGTGGGAATTGAACCGGACCTAAGTGATTACATCTCCAACGGTATTTCCGGATATTACGAAAAACAGTTCAAACGTTTAGACATAGGCCTCAAACGTTTCAAGCAAGATGTTTCATGTCTCTTAAACAGTTTCATCAATGTCGTTGCCGTTTTTAAGGAACCCCTCCCAATAAAAGTTCTTTTCACATGCATGGGTCTCTCTAAAGACGAATTTAAAATACGTAAAGCGGTTCTTGACGTAATGTCAGAAATTCTTCCAGTTTATGATCAATGTCTGACTGTTTATCATAAGTCATTATGCGATTGGCTGACATTGAACGGTTATGAAGAACATGCATTCGTTGCAGATGTTGAAGACGGCAATAGACGCCTCTGGCGTGCTTGTAAGAAACAATTCTGCGAGATTGATGCTTTGAAGTCTGTTTTAGAATTCCAAATTTCAGCCGAGAATATGTACGCTTTAGAAAATAGTTGGAAATATTTGGTCCGTACAGGCGAGGTAGAGGAATTTCATTGGTTGGTGCATGTTGGTATAAACTTCTTGAAGCTAAAATTTTTTATGCTGAGCAGTTTTTTTTAAATTTCTTGGCATGTACCGTTCTAAATTTTCCAAAGATATTTATTGGAGCCTCATTCAACACGTTTGTTTCTTCGAAATGGTACAACTTAGCCCTATAGATAAGGCTAATGAAAAAGATAATTGTTACGTATATTTGCAAGCACTTGCTAATGGGCACTTTGATTTTTCACAAGGAGCCGTCAATTCCAAAAGTGTAGCTAGGGATATCTTGGATACGACTAATGAGATTTGGATAGAATATGTGACAACTGAAGGCAATTCTAATTTAAGCATTGTCCCCCAAACTGTGTTTACAGACGATTCAGTTTCTGATATTTTTGTGTCACCGGATCAGACGATGCTTGCTTGCATACATGCGCATGAGCGAAAAGTTCAAATGCTTAAAATACCAGATCTTACAACAATCTTTGAGGCACAAATTACTACTATAAGACTTCTTCGCGAATTTACTGCCTTTTCTCCAGACTCTTCATATATTTTATGCAATTCAATCCGGTTCTGCATCAATATTAAAGAAAAGAAAGAGGTCCCCTTCATTACGCACGGCCCCGATGACATCAGTTACTGTTCATTTTCTTCATGTGGAATGAAACTTGTCACATTAGAGGAAACGTCAATCAAAGTGTGGGATGTAAAAAGCAAGAATATATTGGTTGAAGTTCAGAATGTGTATGGTTGGTCGTCTTATTGTTTGTTTAGTAATTGTAACTCGTACATTCTTCTTTGGCCAGAGGATGGGGTGAGGTCTCCAGTGTTAGATTACATGACTGTCTTGAATTCTGAAACCTTAGAAAAGATTGATAACAAGAATATTCGTGTTGACCAGAATTTGTGTAGTAATGATTCCTTTCAAATGTTTTCCCCGCCTCATTCGTTTTCCGACTCGAATGTTAAAATGAAAATGAATTATATCTGTTTGCCATCTGGTGAGAAAGTTATAATTTCCAATAAATATTGTTCAAAAGTTTTTGTGTGGAAAAACAGAAATTGTGTAGCATTTACAAATGATTTGAAAAATGATTTAGCTTTGGTAGTGTACGATGTCATAGATCAAAAGATCGTTGACTTGCTTGAGATTGGATTTTTGCCTTGTGATACTTGTGTTGAGAACATTTTGAAATTAGATGGGACGAGTTTCCTTTTATTCTTAGGTTTGACTTAGTACTTGTTTTATCCTTCAAATCACTTTTCGAATGGCCTGATGCTACTTTTGTTGACAATGCCGAAATAGATTGTCGTGCACTCTCTCCAGACACTTTGTATGTCGCGTGCTGTTTTGAAAATTGCCTTCTTTTAATAAGAAGTGTGGATAGTGGGAAAACATTGCAAACTGTTGCACTGAAACAACGAGCATTAGCATGTTGGTGGTCAGAGTCGTATCTTTGGTTGGTCTGTGAAGGTGTGGTTGTTAAATATCGTTGTGAGCCTAGGAGTGAAAATATCTTAGGAAGTCAACATGAAGAAGCTATTGTAAATTTTGAACGTGTCCTTGCGTTTAAAAATGGAGTTCTTGTCATTTTCGGCGATTGGAAACTTTCTATTTTAAGAATTTGTAACGAAAAACTGTGTTATCAAGAAATACCGTCATGTAGGTTTACTGACCCTTCTGTCACAATAAGTTCTGATGGGTGTGCTGTTATGTTTTTATTATCTGATTTTATTTTGACTTATGAATTGTGGGAACTAAAGTGTGGCAACACGTGGATTGTGCGTGCAACCGGAGAGTTGAATCTACCGGATATTCGTTGGTGGTCTTTATCTGGTACAAAAACGGCTCGCAATGCAGTGTTCTTGGCAAGATATACATCGTCTAATATTCGTTTACGTTCTATTACTTTCCCAAATGATGTGCAAAATTTGCATGAACTTCCTATTAGAAACTTTTACGGGGCTGTTTATATCGCTTCAGACTTGATCGCTATTTTAACCAGTGATTGGATATATTGTGTTAAGGTTTCGGAAAGCAGAATCATAGCTTCAAGATACTTTCGTAATCCTTATATTTTAAGCAGTGTATTTCCTCATTATTCACCTCCTTTCTTTCTTCCGTCAACGCGTTCTTTTCTGTTCGTTGACAGAAATGGCAACAAATATTTCAAAATTCATAATATTGAAAAGTATTTCTAAGATTTCCTTTCTTGACGTAAGTAGTTTAGAATCCGATTTCTTGTTTAAATGCGAAAACCACGCGTTGTTCAGATCCAAATTCATAGCTAGTTATATTAATTTTCTTTAATTTAACGCAACGAAATTACATAATAAAAGTTCATAAAGTTCAAATTTCAAATCTACTTCGTAACTACTTCGTTTCACGTTCGGTGCGGTATCGCTTTGGCTTCGTTACAACCCGCCCGCTGCGGGTTTTGCGGGTTTCGTCCTGAACACGCGTAAATCAAAACGTTCAGCTATGGATAGTACTGAAATGCGAAAACCAAGGAAATCGTTTAAACTTTTTTTTAGTTTTACCGTTCGTGATGTAAATTATTGAGCATGGAATTTCTTGTTTTAACGGCGAAACGCCCCGAAATTATCTGATATATATAACCAACGGATTTAACAAATACGGAATACGTCTATGAAAACGTTTGAACTGTGTTATATTGGTACAAAAATATTTTAAAAATATATTTTGTATCCAAGAGATTTTCTTGTTCTTTTTTTATAACCTGCGTGTGAGATCGATTAATTCACATACTTCCTTTGTGTACTTGTGATAAGCGTACATGAATATTCAGCCTCTTACTTGTTAAGCGTTCAGTTTATTCTACACACAGGAATTCAGTATAATAGCCCTCTTTACTTAAAAAGAATGTCAAGGAAGGTTTAGGTCAATGATTTACCTGGACTAAAATAGCTGGAATGAGTAATGAATCATGGATATCTTTACTTTTAGAATTAGTTTCCTGTTTTGTCAAGCACACTTTTATCAAAAGTTTTTAGCATTCTATTTTTATATTCTAAAGCAATTTTTTGAAGCTCCTCTGGCAGATAAAGTACATAAACCTTTTGGAAAAGGAGAAAGAAGCCTGTGGCGAAGTACAATTTCTTGGTGTAGTCAGGCTATAATAAGATCTTATTTTTTGCGAATATCAAAATCATATTTATTTTATGTCACCAGATGCAAAACACGAAGTTTCCTTTAATCAAAATTTAGAAGCAGACAAATTATTCTGGAATTTTTGCGCTAGAAAACCTGACTAGCCTCGTTTTTGTGTATCTCGCAATAGGCCTCTTGCTCTACTTCTAATAGGTCCATGCATAGTGATATGAACCCGCGTCATGATGTAAGGGGCGGATTGCATGGGCGAGGCTGGCCCGTTCCCTATAGTTTATTATAGTCAAATCAAACGTTTCGGTTAAATGCAACCGGGTCAGCTCGGGCTGTGATTGTGTCAAGCGGGCCAGCTCGGCTTGCCGATATGGGCGTGGCGATTGGGGAGAGGGTTGGTGTGAGGGGTGTGACCCCCCTGATAATTCAGCATGAAAAAAAGTTGGTCAAATTGCTTTGTTATTTGTAAGCAAATTGATCAAATTGAACAAATATACATACAACAACATTTATTTTAGTGTTTATGAATATTTAAGGATCCTTATACTCATAGAAAAGTTGGCGAATCTCCTACACCCATGTCATACAGAAATTTTCATTTCCATTATTAAAAGTGGGTCAATATTACGTGACACTCCCTCCAACGCTAGCTTGTTTGCCACGCCCCTGCTTAGTTGAAATTTCATTTCAGGCCGGCAAACTGGCCTGAAAACACAAGAATGATTGTCATGCTTTAAAACCAAGGAATGATTGACATTTAGAGAATTGATTCCAAAAAATGTTGGCCAAAATATCATACTGAAATCACTCATGTAATTGTTTGCTCGGCAAACGTGCTATCCCGCTCCATGTAATCAGCCCCTAAATGATATGATTAAATGTTGATTCTTGAATATCAGCGACAGCGATTACTCATGGATGCAGTGATTTCGCAGTGGTAACTTCATATTTCTCGAATATATTATTTATATTATTGTATAACCGTGAAGTTGCAAGATAGAAGTATTTGTCATGCACATGCACGATATAATTTACCACGTATGTTTTTCTATACTCCATATAAATACAATATATAAACATTTTTAAATATTTTATCTCTTTGCCTAAAGCGAACAATAGTTAAGTAAATTAGCTTGTAGGTACTCAACAAAAGTAAGTATTGTATAGCTGCTTGTAGTTTAAATATGACTCGATGCTGTCGTTGTAACGGGAATGGACGGTGTAGACAAAGAATGTGTTTGTAGAACGATCCAGTTTGCATTAACTGTAAGCCTGGAAAAAACGAACGATTTGAAAATAAAAAAGCAGCTCGTCATTTTGTTGAGACTGTTATGTTTAAGAGAAAACTGTATTACGTATAATCACTATATCATCTTATAAAAATTTATATATAATATATTCATATAATATAGCATTCTCTTCAGTCAGACTTACATGCATGAGTAAGCAAATAGTTATCCACACCTTATCCCACAAACACGTAACAAGGTGTCGACCACAAACCACGACAGAATGCATGTGCTACAACGCACTGTATTGCGTACGGGAAATGACTTGTAGTTTTAGTGTAGCCAAGCGTATAAAGTCTGAACACAACCAAACACGGGCAGAGAAATGCGTATAGCATTCTTCGTAAGGCCGCAGTGCCTAAATATTATATTATTGTAAAAGCAGAAGCACTAAACAAAAGGAGTTAAAGTTGAAGATAAGGCTTTGTGGAGTTGTGCTCAGACAGAGATAAGTCAAACGTTTAAAGATATATTATATTCTTAAGGTCATAATCTTATAGTTATAGAGACGTTAATTACTGTTATTGCAAAGTTAAGGAATAAATAATTATATAAATATAATTGATTCACATTGTGTTTGTTGCGAGTAGAAACAGAACCAAAAGCGAGTATTATCAAAGTTTATAGGACCGCGCTCGTAACAACTGCTTCTGACATCGCAATCACCCAATGTTTGCTTCTGTTTTTCTGTATTAAAGGTAGAAAGAAAATGGCACAAATTAATTCTGAAAGGCAAATTTAATTGCTATTCAAATTAGTAAGATGGCTCCAGACGGTTTTAGCTAAGCTATATAATGCAATATTTTGGTACTTTTTAATCAAGTGCGTACCAGGCAGTGGTACCAGGCTACTAATACGAATTCATGCATTTCTTGTTTGTTTCAACTGTAAATATATGCCTTATGCCATATAATTAACAGTTATTCTGCGAACTCGAGTCGTATATGACCTGATAGCCGACGAGGCGCGTATATATACACAAACTTTGTCGCCCTTTCGGTGCATTTTGGTGTGCTGTTATCAACTAAAGCTTGGATTTCTATTTCACTCAACTCCCCAAATTTTTCGGCAATTTTGTTTACTTTCTCTACTAGACAGATATGAGCTAATATCTGTCTAGTAGCCAACCAATGAGATTGCAGCATACCTCACATCTGGCGCTTGTGTATGTAATAATAAACTTCATTAACCTCGCCCGCTCGCCCGGACCTTCGACCAGTCAGGAAAACTGAGGAATTTCACTTGCACGTCAAGGAATACTTGAATTTATTCCACAGACAGTAAACTGTCACTGGTTTGATAATTGTTATTTATGAATTATGTGGTCAAAAAACAAACGAATTAGTTCGTCATATTTCTTTTGGTAAAACGATCTTTTAATAGATTACTGATATCCGCGCTCTTTTGTACTTGGAATAAAAAGGTATTACTTTGTTTTGATTGTTTTTATTGTGTAATATTGAATCATTTTATATTAAATTTTTCAGCATTCTCGTTCCTACGGCTACACCCTAAAATATTTATCAATAATTGATTATCAATTCAAGATCATACCGAAAATGTATACCGAGAATATTTCAAACTATTAATAAATAATACAATATATTAGCAACATTAGATGAACTGTTTAACATTTAGAATCTTAGACATTTTAATGATGAACACACCCAGTGGCGTAGCCAGCCTGACGATTTAGTCATGCTATGCAAATTTTATGTTATTATCATTATTCATTTCTTTAGAAATTCATTGTTTTCACAGTCAATGAACACCAAAATATTAGCATAGCATGACTAAATTGTCGGGCTGGCTACGCCACTGAACACGCCACACACACATACATCAACATGATGCATAGCTGATCGATAGCTTGGTCTGAGTTGAGTCATTTTGTGTAACACTATATAACACTTAATTCTCACAATGTGCCAGCCATGTAATGTTGGCTGTTTCTCTTTACATGTCATGAGCAAATCAAATTGTGGACAAGATACCTCTTGTCAGATTCAGGGTTACGATTACAGACAGGCTTTTGTTGGTCAAATATGTTGAATAAACACTAGATTGCTAGCTGTTGCGATACTTATCGTGCATGGAAGGCGAGCTTTTTGTTAAGATTTTAGCCAGATGTAGACGTAATGTTTAGTCACTGTTAATTTAGACGCTGTGAAGTTCACATAAGAAAACTTATTTTGAAATGTATTTATGTTAAACCCACGGAAACATGGTTTCAGATGTAGGATTGTGAACAGCGTTGTTCAGTTTAGTTTTACTCGGGAAGACATTCCATCGCACTATATAAGCAATGTCTGATAGTGATACAGTCGAGAATAGTAAAACTGAAGTCCACAACTGCGAACCAAATTCGAATGCTAATAAGCTTAAACCATTTAAATTAAAAGGATTTACTATTGCCCTTCTGAATATCAGAAGTCTAGTGAAAAACCTAGACCAACTTCGTCTTTATCTTTTAAACCAACAATTTGATGTCATTTGTATTAACGAAACTCGGCTTGATGCTACGGTTCCGAATCATGAAGTCGGAATAAGTGGGTACGAAATTGTACGTAAAGACAGGAACCGAAATGGGGGGGGAGTTGCTATTTACTTAAGAACTCATATAAATTATAGCATAAGAAAAGAGCTGATGTCTAACGAACTTGAAACGATCACAATTGAGATCTCTAAACCTAAATCGAAACCCTTTTTGATAAATTGTTCGTATAGACCACCTGACTCTATGATAGAAATCTTTAATATATATGAAGACCTCGTTAAGAAAATGGACAATGAAAACAAAGAAGTAATATTAATTGGAGATTTCAACTGTGACTGGTCTCAAATTGTAAACAACAATGCCAGTTCCCAGACAAAGAAACTTGCCGAACTCACAAAAACTCTACAATTTGAACAATTAATTAACGAACCTACACGAGTAACTAAGACATCTAAAACACAAATTGACCTAGCTTTTACA
This sequence comes from Dendronephthya gigantea, assembly GCF_004324835.1. Taxonomy (NCBI): domain Eukaryota; kingdom Metazoa; phylum Cnidaria; class Anthozoa; order Malacalcyonacea; family Nephtheidae; genus Dendronephthya; species Dendronephthya gigantea. Next base: position 423,107 of record NW_021163117.1, read on the forward strand.
AACAAACCAGAAATAATCATGAATACTGGTGTAGACCACATAGGGATTAGCGACCATAGTCTCATATTTATTCAAAGAAAAATCTCAATACAACGAAAAGCGCCAAAAATAATTAAAACAAGGCAATTTAAAAACTACAACGTTGACGAATTCAAACAAGAATTAGCAATTCATTTGCAAACAATCTCAGTAACGAATAACCCGGATGAAATGTGGGATGAATGGAAAGATATATATGTTACAGTAGCTGACAGGCATGCACCACCGATCACTAGGAAAGTAAGAAGTGAACATGCCCCATGGATTACCAGGGAGATTAAAAACTTGATGCATCGTAGGGACTTTTTGAAAAGAAAATCAGTGAAAACTGGATCAAAACAAATCCATGATGCTTTTAGAAAAGCACGAAATGAGCTTAACATTTTGATAAAGAGAACTAAAACCAACTATTTTACAAACACCCTAAACAACTGCGAAAACCAACCAAAACAGATGTGGAAAACAATCAATAAACTTACTAATAAAAATACAAAAACGACCATTATTTCTGAAGTTAAGCACGAAAACCAAAGTTTTACAGATGCTCCATCCATATCAAACACCTTCAATACTTATTTCAACGAAATTGGAACCAACTTAGCCAATAATCTGGAACAAGCTTCAAAATTGCCTGAGTCATACCTCTCCAACTGTAACTCGCAATTCCAGATAAAAAATGTTACTGTAATAGACGTTCACAAAATCCTATCATCTATCGATGTTTCTAAATCATCAGGATATGATAGAATATCTAACAAACTTTTAAAAGACTCAGCTGATATAATAGCACATTCACTCACACTAATATTCAACACGTCTATAAATACAGGCATATTTCCAAATGATTTTAAAACGGCAATAATCACACCAATACATAAATCGGGATGCAAGACCGATTGCAGTAACTACAGACCAATTTCAATTTTATCTAACGTTGCAAAAATATTCGAAAAACTTATCACTCAACAGCTGGAAACTTATCTAGAAAAGAATGATATACTAGTACAACAACAATCTGGTTTTAGAAAATCACACTGCACTCAGACCTCTCTCCTTAATATAACAAATCAATGGTTTGTCAACATGGATAAGGGAAGTTTGAACGGTGTTATCTTCCTTGACCTAAAAAGGCATTTGACTGTGTTGACCATAGTATTTTGCTAAGGAAACTCTTCCACTATGGAATAAGAGAAAATCATTTAAATGGTTCCAGTCTTATCTCTCTAATAGGACTCAAATTTGTAAAGTTAATCAAATATTATCTGACAAAAGAATCGTTAAATGTGGTGTACCGCAGGGTTCAAACCTCGGACCATTACTATTTCTATTGTACATAAACGATCTTCCAAATTGCTTGTCAACATCGACTGTTAGCATGTTTGCTGATGATACAAACATTTCAACACAAGGCAAATCGGCAATGGAAATTCAGGATTCCCTAAATCACGACCTAGAGAACATACACCAGTGGCTATTGACTAACAAACTCACTCTGAATAAGGAGAAGACCGAATACATGGTAATTGGATCTAGACAAAAGCTCTCTAATATGTCAAATGAACCGGAAATCCACGTAGGTGAAACAAAAATCAAACGAGTAAGTTTTTCTAAAACTCTGGGTGTTGTTATAGACGAACACCTTACTTGGGAAAGGCAAATCGAAAACATTCAAAAAAAATTTCAAAAGGTATTGGCACGTTGCGGAGAATGAGAAAATTAGTTCCAAAACAACATTAACAAAAGTCTACAATGCCATTATTCTACCACATTTCGACTATTGTAGCCTTGTATGGGACAATTGCAGTGATTATTTAATTGATAAATTACAAAAATTGCAAAACAGAGCAGCACGCGTAATCACTAGTAAAACATACGAAACGAGATCACGAGATGTTTTAAAAGAACTTCACTGGCAACCCCTGAAAGAACGCTTTAAACGAAAGAAATTAATTTTTACGCACAAGATTAGGAATGACAAAATGCCAAGTACCACAACGAATATGTTTGATATTAAAACAAACTCAAGGTATAACCTCCGTAGCAACAACCGAGATTTCAGCCTTGACAAACCTAATACAAATTTCATGAAAAAAAGCATAAGCTATGCAGCTGCTTCGGCCTGGAATAATTTACCCCCAGAGGCTAAAGACCCAGGCTTGAGTAGCCAGAAGTTTAGATCAATTCTCGGTCACTATTCTCTAGAATGATAAACATTTCCGACGCCTATTGTACTTACTTAAGTAACTGGTAATTTATTTGTATATATTTGTATAGTATAGTGTGTTTTTAACTTGTAAACGAACGGCCTCTTGAAAATCAGGTGCGTAAGAGCCCTGAAGAGCTACCGTTCTAAAATATTCTTAAATAATAATAATAATAATAATAATAATAATAATAATAATAATTGAACTACCTGACTCAAAACCAAAAAATGGCTGGAGGAAAAGTTCGTAATACGTTTTCACGAAGACGCAAACTGTACTATGACTGGAGGAGAAACAGAGGTGATTTCCAAAGTAGATACAGGAAAGAAGCGAGTAATATAAACCCAACAACCTCTGAGGTACATGCCTAATTTTTTTAATAATTGATTATTAATTAATCTCTTTAAACTATAAAAGATATTGTATGGACATAGAGATTTATCAGTTAAATATCATGCTCTTTAGTTTGACCATGCTCGTCGGCACGAGGAAATAACTGATAAATATTATACCTCAGATTCAAATTGTCCAATAAAAAAACTGTATTTGTACCACGTGATGAGTAGATTTTTTGTGGAAGCACATAGACTGCGATTGTAAAATATTAGCTTTTTGTTTGAGGCTGGTTAGCCCTGTTTTAGACGACAGACGTTGAACTTTTCAGAGTTTTCCAGTGCTCACGATTTGACCAATTTCTGCCAAATTTGAGCACGATGATTAATTATAATGTTCCTGATTTGTAAGAATAAACATGTTCTGATAAATAGTTTAGAAGTAGATAGCTTTCAGAGAATGAGTGAGCAATACAATTGCATACATCTGCTATCTGGTGATTTTTTCAGACTTATCGTATTGTCTTGAACGTCAACTGTTTCGATTCGAAAGAAGCGTTTCACTGACTTCTTAAGAGCAGCCTTTGGAGAAGAGACATTCTTATTGGGGCCTCACATGACGTCAGTTGTCGTTCATTCCTACGCCTGCTATCTAAAAGAAGACTTCTCGCAACAAGAGAATAAAAGAGTTTTCCATGAATCGCGTTTCATGCATGCATTTGTGGCCATACACACTCTACATACCCTCAAGGTATTAAAACATTCCACAAATCCACCAATAGAGTGGGCACCAAGGTTGTCACAGCTGAACGGACCAATAGTGCCCTTAAATACTCGATCAGCTTTTGTGTCAAGATTATTTGAACACTTTTCTGTGTATACCTTGTAAGTAACCAAGAGCATGCATTGTTGTAACATAATGTTTCCAAAATATATTGAATGTGGTGGGAGGTTTTAACTTTACAATACATCATTTAGGTACCCGACAAGGGACCAAATTACACAAATATGCCAACAAATTGTAAAAGATTAATCATTTCTGCAAGATAAGGGCATTGGATCTGGCCATAAGCTCTATTATTTCTTATCCAATAGTAAAACTGTCGTTAAAAAATCATTCACATTTAAATTACCTTAATATAAGTTTAGGAGAAATGAGAAATTTAGAGATGAAAGAAAACATGCGCAGGATCCACAGGTCCTTCAAAGAAAGAGAAAGTCGGTGGATGGCGACATCAAAGTTGTAAAGAAGTCTTTTCGAAGAGGGGGGATAAATTGGGAGTCAGCCTTTTCTGAGGGAGAAGATGAGGCATCCATGAAAGCCCATGTTGTGTCCATGAAGAGCGAGTCCCGCAAGAAGAATCCTGATGCAGGAAAAATCCAATCAAGAATGGCCATCACCTTTCCCTACTGGAGAAGATTTATAAATGAAAAAACCCTTTAGCTGAGATTAAGCAGGAATATCCAGCACTTTTCTCAAACAAAGAGGTAAGATGATATTCAATTACACTGTATACATAGAAATATATATGATTGTTACAATTATTGTTTAATTATTTAACTTTAAAAGTATTTCCTTTCACAAAATGAAATCAGAATTGAAAAAGGATTCATAGGTGAATGTTCAATCTTATTTAATGTGTCATTTGTACAGCAAAATGTATCAGGCTTTAAAGACGTTTTTACAAGATAGTTTGGTTTTTGCCAAATTAGATATATAATATAATACTGCACAGACTCGTGTGTTATAAATTTTTAGATTGTTGCAAAATTTGAGAGGATTTTGGCTGTTACATCAAGCATAAAAGATACCTTCAAAGCCAACTTTCTCCAAATGAGCAACAAGATCATAATGCTTGCCAAAATGTCAAAGAAAGTAAAGTGCTATGAACAGATAGGGCAGTATCTGAAGTTGCTAGAAACTGACCCTAATTGTCAACAGGATGTTGAAAATTCAGATGGTAAGTCTATATATCAAATATTGTAGTCTATAGTCCATTCATCTATGATACATCTATGACATATATCTGATATTAATTCTCTTTGACTTTGATATAGATGAAATATCAGATGTTGCCCTGGTAGTAGCTGCCCTGCTGTTGCAGAAGTCTGGTAAAAACGACCTAAGCAGCATCATCCAGTTCATCCCAGTAAGTTATTCCAGAAATGTTTTCACTATACTGTTTGCTTCAGCTTCAGATTTTTACAACAGCATAAATTGGATTTATATTTATGACAGATGCTATGCTAGACTCTTCCATTTCTTTGCAGGAAGGTTCGAATTTTGAAAAGGCTGCCAGTGAAACGCAAGAGATGCATCCAAAGATATTGGTCAAAAAGAGCATTGAGGACATTGGGAAAAAGGCTGTCGTAGCGGAGAAGATAGCGGTATGCCTTTGCAAGGGATGTTGCTCGACGCAATTGTTGCTTATATGGCCGTGATGTATGCTTTCTTGTTCGAGTATCTAGTAGTAGGATTAAGTCACTTTTGTTTATTTTTACAAAAATTTGTTCTGCACATCCATGATGGGAAAAAACTGCCTAGTTCAGTTTTAGACTTTATTAACAAATTGAACACTTTAGCTTTATAGTCTGATATTCATGTATACATGTATACAAACACATTGAACAACGCTTTAATTGAGGTATTTGTCGAACACTGTTTTGGCAGTGGTTCTAACTTGTCTTTATATCCCTTCTCCAACTAAAAGCATTTTGTTTAGCCCCTGGGAACGTTATCTTTATTAGTTTATTTACCTGCCAAGAATTTAATTATTACAGTTGCATACAGAGAAAGGTAAAGGCTTTGACCAAATTGATCATAAATATCCGATGTTGGACAAGTCGTTGAAACTCTGTGTTATTCTGTAAAATATAGTGGATATCCCAAGCATTCGTGTGTGTGGAATATACAGAAGAATTGGAATTAAAACCATTTCAGTTAAAATCTATGTGGGCCAACCAATTCTCACACAGGGCCCTAAATAATCTATTTACTCTGTAAAATCTGTATAAAATCTACTAATTACGGTCCAGCAATGCATAAAAAATTTATATATCTCTGTAATTTTAAAGCTTAAACGCTAAAATGGCTAAAAAACCTGTTACTCTTCAATAACAAAATTCTACTTTTGAGTGATTGAACACAGGTAGTGAATTAATATTTATTTTTAAGGCTCGCTCGCTCCGCAGCAATTATCAATAAAACGTTTCAGTTAAAAATCTGTTATGTGGTTTACATTCTCCAATAATATAAATTACCAAAGACAAAGTTACCTCGTAGCTTCTTAAGCAGTGGTTATTAATATGACGTGGTGTGTGCTTGTTTGATCTTGCATATTTTATACAATTAATTACACCGCAACTGCAAAAAGCTTCCTGTTCCTTTGAACACAACGACATCAACATGGCTGAGATATTCAAACTCAAACAACAGTTTCTAGATAAAGAGACTTTTGACATACATGTAGGATACGAGTTCATATATATCATCATAGCAAGTTCTCTCAGATTCATAGTTTTCATAGCAAGTTCTCTCAGATTCATTTCAAGTTCGCTCGGTCATAATTCTGGCGTGGTAAAAAAATGTTTTATTTCCAGGGATGCTGGAACCACGGATGCAGCACCGTTATCCTTTGTTTTTACAGCTTTACATATGCATTATGGGTGCACAATTGAACTGGGATGCTGTGCTTTGCCAACTTGTATTGCATGCGTATTGTTACTTTCCTGTAATTCATTATAATTATGCAGGTGTTAAAAGAGCTGGCGATAAAGGTGTCACCTACTTCTATTTTTGTACAAAATTTAGTGGGGGGATGCTGATCATATTACCTGAAACAAGACCCCGACTTAGGCGTACACTCGTGCTCTAGGGATTGTGTTCTAGGGATTTGATAACATTACTTGACTGTCTTGAGGGACACAATCATGGCGTGTTGTTGGAACCTATAGCGTAAGTTAAGGCTTTGTGGTTACCCTTGGCCTGAGAGGACTTACACGACAAAAATGTATCACACAAGTATAACTAATACATTTACATTATTATCACAATTCACAAATGCCGATTATAGGTAGCCTAAAAATCAACACGGCGTGACATATTACTGTGTCAATGCTACTATATTGAAGTCCTGCAGACTGCAGTGTTTTAGTTCCGACGAAAGCTTTCAAAAAACTGGTTGTAATAGTATTGATTCGTATTGTTCGTAATGTCAGTCGACGGTTCAAACATTTAGGTATTTTAAATAAGTATAATTTATAAGCATTTGTACGTCTATAACACTGCGAAAACATCCATCATATATCTTGCTTTCATATAGGAATTTAAGAATATACATCGCACCAATCAATATGCATGTAAATGCTTCTGTGCATATATATTTTGCCGTATTGTTTGTAAAATGTGGCTTGTATTGTCGGATAATTACATTCCGTCAACATTACTGAGTCAAGTGCGCAATGCATTCTGGGTCATCGAGGTCCAAAACGCGACCGACACACGACGAAACCTAGACTCGTGCTCTCCTAGAGCTCGAGTAATAATTGGGATCACGTTCAGACCTCTTCGGCTCTAGCAGTGTATTTCCTCCTTATCCACCTCCTTTCTTTCTTCCATCAACGCGTTCTCTTCTGTTCGTTGACAGAAATGGCAACAAATATTACAAAATTCATAATATTGAAAAGTATTTCTAAGATTTCCTTTCTTGATGTAAGTAGTTTAGAATCCGATTTCTTGTTTAAATGCGAAAACCACGCGTAAATCAAAACGTTCAGCTATGGAACGTCCTGAAATGCGAAAACCACGGAAATCGTTTAAACTTTTTTTTAGTTTTTCCTTTCGTGATGTAAATTGTTGAGCACGGAATTTCTTGTTTTTTAACGGCGAAACGCACGCAAATTGTCTGATATATATATTTTTTGGAAAAAAAGCCAATTAACTTTAACAGTCAACGGATTTAACGAACACGGAATACGTCTATGAAAACGTTTGAACTGTGTAATATTAGTACAAATATATTTTTAAAATATATTTTGTATCCAAGAGATTTTCCTGCGGTGTGTTTTTAAAACCTGCGTGTGAGATCGATTAATTCACATACTTCCTTTGTGTACTTGTGATAAGCGTACATGAATATTCAGCCTCTTACTTGTTAAGCGATCAGTTTATTCTACACACAGGAATTCAGTATAGTAGCCCTCTTTACTTGCTTTACTGTTCCTAACGGAAGACGATGAACGAAAAATCCTTCTATAATTAACATGGATCATTATTACATTTTTTCCAGTTTAAGTAAAAAAAAGGCTCTGAAAGAAACCAAAAAAATTACGCCGTGACTGAAGGAATATATTTTCAATTGTTTATGTTATTTTCCTGAACGTTAAAGGTGTTTATGTCCTTATGTAGGAAAATATGATTTCTTCCATTAGAAATTAAGATCTAAAGGAAAATTTTTCATAGCGAGGCAAAATGAAGGATATTTTTGTTTTAGGACAGTTTTTAGCATTTTATATTTATATTCTAAAGAAATTTTTTGAAGCTCCACTGAAAGATAAAGTGCATAAACCTTTTGGAAAAAAAGGAAGAAGCCTGTGGCGAAGCACAATTTCTTGGTGTAGTCAGGCAATAATCAGATCTTATTTTTTTCGAATATCAAAATCATATTTATTTTTTCTCAGAAGATACAAAGACGATGTTTCCTTCAATCGAAATTTAGAAGTAAAGAAATTATTCTGAAATTTTTGCAGTAGAAAACCTGAATAGCCTCGTTTTTGTGTATCTTGCAATAGGCCTCTTGCTCTACTTCGAATAGGGCCATGCATAGTGATGTGAACCCGCGTCATGATGTAAGGGGCGGATTGCATGGGCGAGGCTGGCACGTTCCCTATAGTTAGTTTATTATAGTCAATTCAAACGTTTCGGTTACATGCAACCGGGTCAGCTCGAGCTGAGGTTTTGTCAAGCGGGCCAGCTCGGGTTGTTGATATGGGCGTGGCGATTGGGGAGGGGGGGGGTTGTCAGGATGATAAAAAGTTGGTCAAATTGCTTTGTTATTTGTAAGCAAATTTAAGCAAATTGAACAAAAATACAACAACATTTATTTTAGCATTTATGAATATTTAAATGAATATTTATGAATATTATATCGTGATACTCATAGAAAAGTTGACCACTTTCCTACACCCATGTCATACACAAATATTCATTTCCATTGTTAAAAGTGGGACAATATTACGTGACACACCCCCTCCAATCCTAGCTCGTTTGCCACTCCCCTGCTTAGTTGAAGTTTCGTTTGAGGCCGGCAAACTGGCCTTAAACTGCAAGAACGAATATCATACTTTAAAACCTAGGAAGGATTGACATTTACACAATTGTTTCAAAAAATTTCGCTGAACTATCATGCTGAAATCATGCACTCATGTGATCGTTTGCTGTGTAAACGTGCTATCCCGGTCCATGTAATCAGCCCCTAAATGGTATGATTAAATGTTGATTCTTGAATATCAGCGATAGCGATTACTCAGGAATATCAGCGATGCATGCAGTTATTTCTCAGTGGTAACTTCCTATTTCTACAATATACTATGTATATTATTGTATAATCGTGAAGTTGCAAGATAAAAGTATCTGTCATGCACATGCATGATATAATTTACCACGTATATTTTTCTATACTCCATATAAATACAATATATAAACATTTTTAAATATTTTATCTTTATGCTTAAAGCAAATAATAGTTAAGTAAATTAGCTTGTAGGTACACCACGTAAGTAAGTATTGTAGTTGCTTGTAGTTTAAATATGACTCGATGCTGTCGTTGTAACGGGAATGGACGGTGTAGACAAAGAATGTGTTTGTAGAACGATCCAGTTTGCACTAATTGTAAGGCAGAAAAAACAAACGATGTGAAAATAAAAAAGCAGCTCGTCATTTTGTTGAAACGGTTTTATGTTTACCAGAAAGTTTTGAACTGCTTCTGACATCACAATGACCCAGCTACATGAAGCATATACTGCGCTCATTCGTAGCATTAAGAACAAATGGATTTATTACATACACAAGCACTGTATGATCTAATGTGCAATCTGATTGTCTCTCCACTATACAGATATAATGAGATATTAGCTCATATCGGCCTAGTAGAGAAACATAAACAAAATAGCTGAAAGATTTGAGGAGTTAAGGACAATGAAATTCAAGTTTTACATGATAAACGTACACCAATGTACACCGAAAGGGCAACAAACTTCAGAGTGAAACTGTTCAACTGTAGATTAAAAACTTTATGGTTTTGCTTTTGTTTTTCTGTATTAAAGGTAGAAAGAAAATGGCACAAATTAATTCCGAAAGGCAAATTTAATTGCTATTGAAATTAGTGTGATGGCTCCAGACGGTTTTAGCTAAGCTATATAATGCAATATTTTGGTACTTTTTTATCAAATGCGTACCATGCAGTGGTACCAGGCTACTAATACGAATTCATGCATTTCTTGTTTGTTTCAACTGTAAATACGTGCCTTATATGCCATATAATAAGAACTTACTGACTGAGAGTGAGGTCTGTACGGTAAAATATCAAACCGAGGTCGTGCCGTATTGACCGAGCGATAGCGAGGTCAATACGGCACGACCGAGGTGTGATATTTTACCGTACAGACCGAACAATTGAAGTCAGTAAGTTATTTATTATATGACTTAATTTGGGAAAACCATAAACACGAATATAATAATTCATTCCCATTACATCCGATCAAAAAAAATTGAGCGTATTGCCCGTGGGCAATATGGGAAAATTCCTCCTCGTCAGCAGCCAATCAAATTGCAGGATTTACAAAAACAAACACTAGTCATATAATAATAAACTTTATTAACCTCGCCCGCTCGCCCCGACCTTCGACGAGTGAGGAAAACTGAGGAATTTCACTTGCACGTCAAGGAATACTTGAATTTATTCCACAGACGGTAAACTGTCACTGGTTTGATAATTGTTATTTATGAATTATGTGGTCAAAAAACAAACGAATTAGTTCGTCATATTTCTTCTGGTAAAACGATCTTTTAATAGATTACTGATATCTGCGCTCTGTTGTACTTGGAATAAAAAGGTATTACTTTCTTTTGATTGTTTTTATAGTGTAATATTGAATCATTGTAATATTAAATTTTTCAGCATTCTCGTTCCTACGGCTACACCCTAAAATATTTATCAATAATTGATTATCAATTCAAGATCATACCGAAAATGTATGGCGAGAATATTTCAAACTATTAATAAATAATACAATATATTAGTAACATTAGATGAACTGTTTAACATTTAGAATCTTAGATATTTTAATGATGAACACACCACACACACATGCATCAGCGTGATGCATAGCTGATCGATAGCTTGGTCTGAGTTGAGTCATTTTGTGTAACACTATATAACACTTAATTCTCACACTGTGCCAGCCATGTAATGTTGGCTGTTTCTCTTTACATGTCATGAGCAAATCAAATTGTGGACAAGATACGTCTTGTCAGATTCAGGGTTACGTTTACAGACTGGTTTTGGCTGGATAAATGTGTTGAATAAACACTAGATTGCTAGCAGTTGCGATACTTATCGTGCATGGAAGGCGAGCTTTTTGTTAAGATTTTAACCAGATGTAGACGTAATGTTTAGTCACTTTTAATTTAGACGCTGTGAAGTTCACATGAGAAAGCTTATATTTTGAAATGTAATTTTGTTAAACCCACTGAACATGGTTTCAAATATAGGATTGTGAACAGCGTTGTTTTAGTTTTACTCGGGAAGACATTCCATCGCACTATATAAGCAATGTCTTATAGTGATACAGATCAAGACATGCAGGCTTGAAGTCGAAGGTAAAAGCCAAAGACAAAGCAAAAATTTCATATTCTAGAAATACTATGGCAGTATTTCATTGATGATGGGAGACTTATGTTTTGGTCTGTAGTTTCTCGATTAGATGAATGCGAAGAGCAATTCAAGAAATGAAGACGCATTTTTGTTAGCAATTAACCAATATGCGAATCAAGCGATGGAAATGTTTGAAAGATGCATTTTACGGTTAGGAATAATAAAGACGGTTTCGCTACAGCTATAAAGAAATTTGAAGAGACTCTTAATTATTGTTGAGACAAATGAAACCTACGAACGCTTTAAGTTTAACAGGCGTGACGAGAGATACGGTGAAACAATTAATCCAACAATATACGCGACGGCTTTCCCAATTTCCAGCAAGATGCCGCAATTTATCTGCAAGTGTCGTCAGGCAACATTGCTACGAGATTGCATGAATCAATTTAAAGGGAAAGTCAGTGCGAAAAAGGTTTTTGCAAAGTTTCGCCGGAAATTTGGCGAAGCAACGAAACAACAACAAAGAAATTAAAATTCTTTCTAAGCATCGTTGCTAAAATCACCCGCACGTATCCAATATTGTAGCAAGTATACCAATAGACAAAGTTATTTTATCATTGGTAGTTTATATTTTCGTGTTGTGAATACGAACATGAACGTATACAAATGGTAAAAGGGAATTGTACCAATGTTGTAAGAGTTTTTGTATCGTCAATTGTGTCATGCTGCGATTGTCTCCTGCTGAGCGCGGTCTCATGCACGCATGCACGCTAAATGACCTTACCATTGGTAACATTCGTACGAATGGAATTTACCTTATATAACATTCCTTTACACTCGAATATACTAATATGACACCGTACCGCCGGCGTACGCTTCGCAATAATAAACTTAGAATTCCGTGGGTATAAAAAACGCGTAAGTGGAAACCAGTCTTAACTCAACCCGTGCAGTGAAAGTTAAAAATTTATGTCAGGAAAACTGAGGAAGTTAAACTGCACGCCAAGGAATATTTAAATTTATCGAACAGACAGTAAACTAACTGATTTGATAATTGTTATTTGTGAATGATGCGGTCAAAAAACAAACGAGTTAGTTCGTCATATTTCTTTTGGTAAAACGATATTTTAATAGATTTCTGATATCAGATCTGTTGTACTTGGAATAAAAAGGTATCTTACTTTAATTTGATTGTTTTTATAGCGTATATATTAAATCATTAATTTCTATTAAATTTTTCAACATTCTCGTACCAACACCCTTAAATATTTATCAATAATTGATTATCAATTCAAGATAATACCGAAAATATAATTTAATTTTTAATTTAAAAAATTTCTATTGCGCGTGTTACATAGATAGATGCTCACTCGCGCATTACATAGTATCGTAAAAATTTGCTGGTAAAATTTAAATATACACTAATTTACAAAACGTCATACAATAAATCTAGATCAGAACTAGATAAAAGTTGTTCTGGTCATAACATGGAGGAAAACGCTTTTATAAAAAAATGCGTTTTAAGCATTTTTTTAAACGTAGAAATATTACATGCATTACGAATTTCACCCGGGAGGCTGTTCCACAACGTAGGTGCTGCTACTTCAAACGATCGGTCTCCCAGCGTCCTTAATGTTTTTGATCTCGGTATATCAAGCAACAATGCAGTTGATGATCGTAAATTATATCTGGTTGCAACCTTCAATTTAATGAGTTCAGAGATGTATTCAGGAGCAAATCCGTTAATGGCCTTATAAGTGATGAGTAATATTTTAAAGTTAATTCTGTATCTAACAGGAAGCCAATGTAATTTATACAGCACAGGGGTGATGTGATCAAACCGATTAATATCACAGATCAATCTTGCTGCGGAGTTCTGTACTCGTTGAAGCTTGCATATCTGGTTGGCGGGCAGACCATACAGGAGGCTGTTACAGTAGTCCAATCGACTCGTAATGAAAGCGTTAACAAGAATTTGTGTCGTATCAAAACTGAGAAACTTCCTCAACGTCTAATATTACATAGATGGAAAAATGCTGCTCTGCAGGATTTATTGATGTGCACATCCATTTTCAGCTGCGTATCGAACCAGGAACCAAGATTCTTTACCACACAAGATGATTTGATCATCTCATTCCCAATGCGCAGTGAATCTACACTAACTTTTGCCAACTGTTGCTTTGTTCCAATGATGATAAACTCTGTTTTGTCATCGTTCAGTTTCAGTTTATTTGCCAGCATCCATTTCCTGATGTCTATAATGCAATCTTGCATTGCCTTAATCGCAGCAGACTCTTCAACCATGGATCCAGGTTTAAATGAAATGTATAATTGCGAGTCATCTGCAAATGCATGGGCATCAGGTAGATGGTTTTCAATGATGGTGAACAGTTTGCTTGCGTAGATGACAAACAAACAAGGACCAAGACAAGACCCTTGCGGAACACCATACCTCATTTCAAATGATCTAGATTCACAACCGTTGATACAAATACGTTGAGATCTTTTCTCAAGATATGATTTAAACCAATCTAGTACACGACCTATACCGAGACTGAATATTTCAAACTATTAATAGGAAACACAAATTACTAGCTTACCCATGGGTATAAATGCTGCCTGAAAACATGATGTCAGTGTTCAGGTATAACACACACATCAACAAGATGCACAGTTATGTCTGAGTCATTTGGTGCAACATTAACAGTCTGTCATGTAATGTTGGCTGTTTCTCCATACACGAGCAAATCAAATTGTAGACAAGATTCTTCTTGTCAAACTCAGGGTTACGATTACAGTCTACAGGCTGACTTTGGTTGGTCAAATATATTGAATAAACACTAGATTGCTAGCTGTTGCGATACTTATCATGCATGGAAGGCGAGCTTTTTGTTAAGTTTTTAGCCAGATTCAGACGTAATGTTTAGTCACTGTTAATTTAAGCGCTGTGAAGTTCACATGAGAAAACTTATATTTTGAAATGTAATTATGTTAAACCCACCGAATGGATTTCCGATGTAGGATTGTGAACAGCGTTGTTTTAGTTTTACTCGGTAAGACATTCAGTCGCACTAAGGAATGTCTTATAGTGATAGTCGAAGGCAAAGCGAAAATTTCATATTTTAGAAATACTATAGCTGTGCGGATAATTCTGCATAGGCTTAAGAATTTAAAAAAGTTGGTAATTTTGCGACCAACTGGAAAAAATCTCGTCGAGAATGGGAGATTTATGCTATACTGCCGCATTATTTACTGCATTATTTTTGACAATAATTATCCAAACCACAGGGAATGTTTCAGGAATGCATTCTACGGTTAGGAATCAGGTAAAGACGATTTAGCTACAGTTATAAAGAAATTTAAAGAGACTCTTATTGTTGAAACAAATAAAACCTACGAACGCTTTTAGTTTAACAGACGTGACGGTGAAACAATCGAACAATATAAAGCTGCAGTTTCTGCAATAATATCATGGCTGCTTAGAAATCCTTTGTTTTACTAGTACCGATTAACAACTAAACAAGACGCTCTCTCGAGCGTGTAGCCGTTGGGCATATCTATTTGTGACAAAAAGAAAAGATACACCAAAACGAAAATTATGTACAAACCTACCTACAGGCTTGATAGACGGCAGTGAAACCAGGGCGCTTATATATAAGTTATAAGTTATATATAAGCGCCCTTAGTGAAACGTTCCAAAAGACCAAAATGAAAATTATGTACAAACCTACACGCTTCATAGACGGCAGTGAAACGTCGTGATAACTTTATGGGGAATCTTAAATCCCAAAAGAAAAAACACAACTGAACAAAAATTTATTACAATACGCTATAGTTGGCGTGCGTACAAAACTATAAATTGTGTATGTTTCATAACATGGTCGCCACTGATTTTGAATTTTATTTCGTAAAAATTACGTAATTTAAATGACGTAATTTGTCATTTTGTGAACTACCAATACCGAAACCTATAGTCGTTGGCGCCGCAGGCGGCCCAACGACTAATAACCCGATGCATATACATTAGGGACGATTAGTAACTAATCCTATCTAATGTTTATGCCAAATATCCGCCTTTGTTATTTATTTATCTCCCAGCACATCGAATAACTATAAAAGTATTCCTATTGTCTCAGTAGCCATAATATTATAAAACCTGCCTTACTAAACCTGCCTCGGCTTTCGGGGACATTTAATCGCTAATCGACCTCAAAGCCGTGCTATTACTTATAAGTATCTTCAAGCAACATTGCTATGAGATTGAATCTATTGGAAATATATAAAAGGAAAGTCAGTGCGAAAGAGGTTTTTGCAAAGTTTCGCCGGAAATTTGGCGAAGCAACGAAACAACAACAAAGAAATTAAAATGCATGCTAATATATATAAACATCGTTGCTGAAATCAGCCACGCATGTCCAATATTGTAGCAAGTATACCAATACTGCAATAGACAAAGTTATTTTATCATTGGTAGTTTATACCAATGGTAAAAGGGAAATTGTACCAATGTTGTAAGAGTTTTCGTATCGTCAATTGTGTCATGCTGCGATTGTTTCTTGCTGAGCACGGTCTCACGCATGCACGCTAAATGACCTTACCATTGGGAACATTCGTACGAATGGAAATTACCTTATAAAACATTCCTTTACACTCGAATATACTAATATGACACCGTACCGCCGGCGTACGCTTCGCAATAATAAACTTAGAAGTCCGTGGGTATAAAAAACGTGTAAGTGGAAACCAGTTTTAACTCACCCCGTGCAGTGAAGGTTAAAAATAAGTCAGGAAAACTGAGAAATTTCAGCTGCACGTCAAGGAATATTTGAAATTTTCAAACAGACAGTAAACTGTCACTGGTTTGATAATTGTTATTTATGAATGATGCGATCAAAAAACAAATAAATAGTTCGTCATATTTCTTCTGGTAAAACGATATTTTAATAGATTTCTTATATTCGCTCTTGTACTTGGAATAAAAAGGTATATTATGAATACTTCAATCTATTACACAATTTACTAGCTTACCCATGGGTATAAATGCTGCTTGAAAGCATGATGTCAGTGTTCAGGTAAAACACACACATCAACAAGATGCACAGTTATGTCCGCGTCATTTTGTGCAACATTAACTGTCTGTCATGTAATGTTGGCTGTTTCTCCACTCACGAGCAAATCAAATTGTAGACAAGATTCTTCTTGTCAGATTCAAGGTTATATATACGATTACAGAGAGGCTTTGGTTGGTCAAATATTTTAAATAAACACTAGATTGCTAGCTGTTGCGATACTTATCATGCATGGAAGGCGAGCTTTTTGTTAAGTTTTTAGCCAGATTCAGACGTAATGTTTAGTCACTCTTAATTTAGAAGCTGTGAAGTTCACATAAGAAAGCTCATATTTTGAAATGTAATTATGTTAAACCCACCGAATAGATTTCCGATGTAGGATTGTGAACAGCGTTGTTTTAATTTTACTCGGTAAGACATTCAGTCGCACTAAGCAATGTCTGATCGTGAAAGTCGAAGGTAAAGCGAAAATTTCATATTCTAGAAATACTATGGTTGTGCGGATAATTCTACATAAGCTTAAGAATTTAAGAAAGTTGGTAATTTGGCGACTAACTGGAAAAAATTTTGTCGAGGATGGGAGATTTATGCTCAGTACTGCCGCATTATTTACCGCATTATTTTTGACAATGATTACCCAAACCGCAGGGAATGTTTCAAGAATGCATTCTACGGTTAGGAATGGTAAAGACGATTTAGCTAAAGTTATAAAGAAATTTGAAGAGACTCTTATCGTTGAAACAAATGAAACCTACGAACGCTTTTAGTTTAACAGACGTGACGGTGAAACAATCGAACAATATAAAGCTGCAGTTTCTGCAAGTATCTTCAAGCAACATTGCTATGAGATTGAATCTATTGGAAATATATAAAAGGAAAGTCAGTGCGAAAGAGGTTTTTGCAAAGTTTCGCCGGAAATTTGGCGAAGCAACGAAACAACAACAAAGAAATTAAAATGCATGCTAATATATATAAGCATCGTTGTTAAATCAGCCACGCATGTCCAATATTGTAGCAAATATACCAATACTGCAATAGACTAAGTTATTTTATCATTGGTAGTTTATATTTTCGTGTTGTGAATACGAACATGAACGTATACCAATGGTAAAAAGGAAATTGTACCAATGTTGTAAGAGTTTTCGTGTCGTCAATTGTGTCATGCTGCGATTTTTATTAATTGGAATTTCTCCTGCTGAGCACGGTCTCACGCATGCACGCCAAATGACCTTACCATTGGTAACATTTGTACGAGTGGAAATTACCTTATTTAACATTCGTTTAACTCGAATTTACTAATATGACACCGTACGGCGTACGCTTCGCAATAATAAACTTAGAAGTCTCTTGGAATAGCCTAAACGGCTCAAACCGCGCATATACTCGAACTGCGAACTGTTAAAAAATGTGACGTTTATATATTTACATATTTTTGCTCCGTTCTTTACATAAAAGCTGAACGTCTGAAGCAATGTCACAACTAAATATATACTTTATAAGTTTATCGCGAATATATATATATTAAATATTTATATATTTATGATTCCTCCGTTCTCAAAATACAACATGAAAGCTGAAGCAATATCACAACTGATGTCGTACATTTATGATTGCCATGTTCTCAAAATACAACAAAATAGATGAAGCAATGTCACAGCAATATTGCGAATATCTATAGATATGCATTTATGAATGCTCCGAACAGATTGACTGTTGTCATTATTTATTATTTCTTCGTTGTATATCACACAAAAGCTGAAGCTGCCTGGTCTCGTGAAATATCATGTGAAGTGTCAGAATAATATCAATAAAACTCACTAATTTCTCATTGCCGCACTCCAGTATATTGAATTGATATAATCTTTGTAGAGCATATGAAATGATATAGTGGCTCTGTCAATACTGACACTAGTAGCAATTTTCATGCCACGTCCGCGTCGTAGATTTGGTGCATCTTAAACTCACTTTTTATTAAGTGGGGCTCACCAACTGTCAAATATGTTGCCCAAAAAATATTAACAACTGTTCCAGAATTTAGGTTAACGCATGGTTGAGTATACCAACCAAAATTAAACAGTCATTTACATAGTATGCGCAAAAATATAGTGTTATGGTCGTAATTTGTAATATGCATTGTTAATAAAGGAATTATTATGTAAATGTTAATAGTGTAGTATCATATAGCATAGCAAATGGAGGTTTTGAGGTAGCACGTAGCAGCAGCCGCGAAACCAAAGTCCCACATAATAACGTAAGCGGACGCAAATGTGGGTTGTAGTGGAGCGAAAACTACAGAAAAACATAACATGCAGGCATCCTGTTTTGTTATTATAAATATAGGTTAAAATCATTGTTGTAAGTTAGTTGTGTATTAGAGCGTCATTTGTTTTAAAGTGTTTACTCCTGAATAAATGTAAAATTATATACAGTCCAAGATTGTACGATTTTGGAGCAGCGTAGCGGAAAATTAGACTTCTTTGGAGATTTTCAACAATGACGTCTTTTTACATATTTCAGTAAAACTGCTCTTTGGCTCGACATTTTCTTGTATACTAATATAATGAAAACACTCAATTTCTGAACCACATTTGATGTGCCTGTTTTGTGTGTAACATTTCATCTGGATCCTTGTTTATAATTGTTTCTGTTATAATTTTAGGAGGAGATCTACCATTATTTCGCTTATACACAATGTTGTATAATGTTGGTTGAGTGTTTACAGCGAGGACAACTCAAAGTTATTCAACTCGTGTGAGAAGTTCTCTGAGTCAAGGTGCGAATAATTTACTGAGTAAAAGATCCGTTTAATATAGCTCCCTACAGCTAGTACAGTTTTACGTGATCTATAGTAAAAGATCAGTTTAATGTAGCTCCCTACAGCTAGTACAGTTTTACGTGATCTATAGTAAAAGATCAGTTTAATGTAGCTCTCTACAGCTAGCACAGTTTTACATGATCTATAGTAAAAGATCAGTTTAATGTAGCTCCCTACAGCTAGTACAGTTTTACGTGATCTATAGTTATTGTAAAAGATCAGTTTAATGAAGCTCCCTACAGCTAGCACAGTTTTACGTGATCTATAGTAAACGATCAGTTTAATGAAGCTCCCTACAGCTAGCACAGTTTTACATGATCTATAGTAAAAGATCAGTTTAATGTAGCTCCCTACAGCTAGTACAGTTTTACATGATCTATAGTAAAGATCAGTTAATGAAGCTCCCTACAGCTAGCACAGTTTTACATGATCTATAGTAAAAGATCAGTTTAATGTAGCTCCCTACAGCTAGTACAGTTTTACGTGATCTATAGTAAAAGATCCGTTTAATGTAGCTCCCTACAGCTAGTACAGTTTTACGTGATCTATAGTAAAAGATCAGTTTAATGAAGCTCTCTACAGCTAGCACAGTTTTACATGATCTATAGTAAAAGATCAGTTTAATGTAGCTCCCTACAGCTAGTACAGTTTTACGTGATCTATAGTAAAAGATCAGTTTAATGTAGTTCGCTTCAGCTAGTGCAGTTTTACGTGATCTATAGTAAAAGATCAGTTTAATGTAGCTCCCTACAGCTAGTACAGTTTTACATAATCTATAGTAAAAGATCAGTTTAATGTAGTTCGCTTCAGCTAGTACAGTTTTACGTGATCTATAGTAAAAGATCAGTTTAATGTAGCTCCCTACAGCTAGTACAGTTTTACATAATCTATAGTAAACGATCAGTTTAATGTAGTTCGCTTCAGCTAGTGCAGTTTTACGTGATCTATAGTAAAAGATCAGTTTAATGTAGCTCCCTACAGCTAGTACAGTTTTACATAATCTATAGTAAACGATCAGTTTAATGTAGTTCGCTTCAGCTAGTACAGTTTTACATGATGTATAGTAAAAGATCAGTTTAATGTAGCTCCCTACAGCTAGTACAGTTTTACATAATCTATAGTAAAAGATCAGTTTAATGAAGCTTCCTACAGCTAGTACAGTTTTACGTGATCTATAGTAAAAGATCAGTTTAATGTAGCTCCCTACAGCTAGTACAGTTTTACGTGATCTATAGTAAAAAATCAGTTTAATGAAGCTTCCTACAGCTAGTATACAGTTTTACATGATCTATAGTAAAAGTTCGGTTTAATGTAGCTCCCTATAGCTAGTAGAGTTTTACGTGATCTATAGTAAAAGATCAGTTTAATGTAGCTCCCTACAGCTAGTACAGCTTTACGTGATCTATAGTAAAAGATCAGTTTAATGTAGCTCTCTACAGCTAGTACAGCTTTACGTGATCTATTGTAAAAGATCAGTTTAATGTAACTCCCTATAGCTAGTAGAGTTTTACGTGATCTATAGTAAAAGATCAGTTTAATGTAGCTCCCTACAGCTAGTACAGTTTTATGTGATCTATAGTAAAAGATCAGTTTAATGTAGCTCCCTACAGCTAGTACAGTTTTATGTGATCTATAGTAAAAGATCAGTTTAATGTTGCTGCTTACAGCTAGTACAGTTTTACGTGATCTATAGTAAAAGATCCGTTTAATGTAGCTCCCTACAGCTAGTACAGTTTTATGTGATCTATAGTAAAAATCAGTTTAATGTAGCTGCTTACAGCTAGTACAGTTTTACGTGATCTATAGTAAAAGATCCGTTTAATGTAGCTCCCTACAGCTAGTACAGTTTTACGTGATCTATAGTAAAAGATCAGTTTAATGTAGCTCCCTACAGCTAGTACAGTTTTACGTGATCTATAGTAAAAGATCAGTTTAATGTAGCTCCCTACAGCTAGTACAGTTTTACGTGATCTATAGTAAAAAATCAGTTTAATGAAGCTTCCTACAGCTAGTATACAGTTTTACATGATCTATAGTAAAAGTTCGGTTTAATGTAGCTCCCTATAGCTAGTAGAGTTTTACGTGATCTATATAAAGTATACAATAAATAGATCAGCTAAACGTGCCTTGTTTATCTCTGTGGTTAAATATCGGCGAAAAACGTTCGTTTATTTTATACAATGGCCTCTATTAATCAACTCTACACCAATGTCATCTAGACAACAGAGTGTTACTAGAGCATAGGTATTGAAATTGGTCAGGGTATGCATGTCTCGACTCGAGTAAAATTAGACTTCGCATTGGCACATTCTGTGAGTTATTTAAGCGATAAAAACTAAGAATTCCATCCCAGTTCATCATCCCTGGAAAACTTGCATCCTCATCACGCACAATCGCCTGATCGATAAGCCCTTTGCAATTGTTTGAATGCCGTGTGTCTTCTTCAAAATACGTTTCGAATTACACGTTGACCCGCTTATGTTTTAACGTTTTTGTTGATTGTAATTCCAAGGTATTTAAATGTAGTATCTAACCGATCAACATTGTCCCATTGATACCGATGGAAACACCAGAAGAAAAGTAGTCGACAATATCATTCTCATACATAGAAATATTACATGACTTGATACAATTTGGTAAATTGTTCACATTCACATAGATAATGAATGCTTCCTTGTGGGACCCCTACATTCACAGCTTTTACAGAGGACTGCTTATTATAAACAACGGTGACTTGGCATCTGTGAGTAAGATACGATTTAAACCATTCACAAACATGAGAGGAAAACTTATATAGTGTGTCCTATATTATTTTTAAATAACTGAAATTTACTGTCTCTTTCCCATATTATAACCTATTCGTTCTTAGCTGTTACAACGAGTAACAATTCTAGTTCAAGAGTATTTTAAACGCAGAGCCCAATACTAAAACCCACAAACCCTAATAAGTTACTGCATATATATGGTGTAGAAATGAATGAGGCCCCTTTCAAACATCGACTATTCATGTTCCGAACCTAATGTTAATGAGATAAACGCCTGTATTCTAAAAGCTCACTCACACTCAAACTCATTGAGTGGGAGATCTTAATCTTCTCATAACGTTTCAATGGCGGTATTTCCAGCCGAATAGGGGCTTGATTTTCAGTGATTTACCTTATATCTTTCCATCTATTTAGAAAAAACTTTCTCATTGAACAGCATTAACGAAATTTATATGTCACACTCAATGAGTATGAGTGTGAGTGAGCTTTTTGAATACAGGCGTATGTCTTGCCTTAAGTTAATTTTGCACTGGATTTGGCACATAAAAAATTCGACGCCTTAAACGAGCGTAACTTGCACTAATGTGTTGTACCTAAGTCCCCGTTTCCACGTAGTTTGATACCAGTGTAACCAGAAAATGTTTAGATAGTTGGGAGCATTCTTTCCAACATATCTAGCTGTAGCACAAGAGAATTTTTAATGTGCGTCCTCATTTACAGTTACAGATTTTTTGTAGCTTTTTGTTAAATATTTCAAAATCTTTTGAATATTATAAAAAGTAAAATCAATTTATTTAATTATTCTTAATATTTGAAAAATGGTGCTTATTAGCACTCCCAAATCTCCAGTAGATTAGTAGCCTTTGCATTGACGTAATTTATGAGGGACCGTTACGTCTGTGCACAGGCTAGTTGATTAGTGAAAATGAGTTAGATCTCCATATTTTCACGAGACGCAAATCCAAGTGAAAACGCTTTTTACGTGTTTATATCACTTTAAAAAGCTTATAATTCATAAACCATACAACATCCTTTATATAATAGTATTATAAGAATTATTATCCTGACTGTGTCTCTGGTTTAGGGGATTGTGAAGTTGAGATTTAAAGACAACAATGGATCCATTGAAAGGCAAAGCTAATTATTCAAGGGTATGTCATTTGTTGGTAGATAAAGGTGGAGAAGTTTTAAGAAATGCGTTGCATGCGGTGCATCCACCTTCCACCTTAGCTTCCGTATTGAATGCAAACAAGAAGACCTTACAGAGAATACGATACAGTGTAATTAAAGCCTCGCAATGGGATCTACTCTTCCCAAGATCTGGTACACCAGATTCAAAAAACTTTGATATTACCCTATTGACTGTCCTACTCCGAAATATTTGTGGATTGTCCGCACCAGCCACCGGATGGAATGTGATGCCTCCAGTCAGCGATACTTCTATATCTGCAAATATTTTAAGAGTCAAAATGTTTAGAAATGAAGTCTATGGTCATATTCCGACTGCTGGTTTGGACGACGTAACGTTTGAAACATTGTGGCAAGAAATTTCTGTTCCGTTAGTCAGCTTGGGAATTCCTCAAAATGCTATTGATGAATTAAAGGTGGCTCCTCTTAGCCCTGAAGAAGAAAGTTATATTGAAATATTAAAAGAGTGGAAACAACAAGAGGATGATTTCATGTCAAAATTAAACGATGTTGAAAGTAAAGTAGTCAAATTAACTAAGAAAGTTGAAAATGTTTATCCCTCGCATGTCGAGCAACTGGCTAAATTTAACTTTGCTGGAAAGATTCGTGACCTTAGTAGAAAATTTAAAGATGGCACTAGAAAGTGGTTGTTTGATAAACTTTCAAGTTGGTTTGGGAGTGAAGAATCCAGGGTCTTGATCTTAACTGGAGGTCCAGGCGTTGGAAAAAGTGTTTTGTCTGCAAAGCTTTGCGAGCTTTTTAGAAAACGTGGTCAACTCGCAGCTCACCATTTCTGTGACTTTCGAGATTCTGATTCCAGCAATCCTCAGAGAATCCTCCAGTCCCTTGCCAGTCAAATGTGTGATAATGTTGAAGGATTTCGTGATAAACTAACAGAAATTCTTCGTCGTGAGCATTCTCGTGACTCGCTGTCAGACGCATTTCGTGTTCTTTTGAACGACCCCCTCCATGCCCTAGACAGACACGACCCAATGTTGATAATCGTTGATGCTTTGGACGAGAGCAAAACTAACGAGAAAAGTGAATTATTGGAGTTGATATCTGAGAGATTTTGTGAACTGCCTGATTGGATTAAGATATTCATTTCAAGTCGACCAGAGCTACAAGTACGAAAGATTCTTGAACATCTTCACCCGTGGGAAATCCGTCCTGATGACAAAGATCACAACCACGACATAGAGTTTTTTGTTCGTCATAGTTTACCTAATCTTGATGATAATAGTATAAGGTCAGTTTTGTCAAAATGTGAGGGATCGTTTTTGTACGCTTATTATTTTGTCAGTGAATTGAAACAAAAGGGCGTGGGAATTGAACCCGACCTAAGTGATTACATCTCCAACGGTATTTCGGGATATTACGAAAAACAGTTCAAACGTTTAGACATAGGCCTCCAACATTTCAAGCAAGATACCTCATGTCTCTTAAACAGTTTCATCAATGTCGTTGCCGTTTCTAAGGAGCCCCTTCCAATAAAAGTTCTCTTCACATGCATGGGTCTCTCTAAAGACGAATTTAAAATACGTAAAGCGGTTCTTGACCTAATGTCAGAGATTCTTCCAGTTTACGATGGGTGTCTGACTGTTTATCATAAGTCATTATGGGATTGGCTGACATTGAACGGTTATGAAGAACATGCATTCGTTGCAGATGTTGAAGACGGCAAAAGACGTCTCTGGCGTGCTTGTAAGAAACAATTCTGCGAGATAGATGCTTTAAAGTCTAATTTAGAATTCCAAATTTCAGCCGAGAATAGGTACGCTTTAGAAAATGGTTTGGAATATTTGGTCGATGCTGGCGAGGTAGAGGAATTTCATTGGTTGGTGCATGTTGGTATAAACTTCTTGAAACTAAAATTTTTATGATTGAGCGAGTTTTTTTTAAGCGAAATCTTGGCACGTACCGTTCTAAACTTTCCAAAGATATTTATTGGGGCCTCATTCAACACGTTTTTTCTCCGAAATAGTAAAGTTAGCTATGAGAGAGGAATATTTAAGACTTATGAAAAAGATCGTTGTTACGTATATTTGCAAGCACTTGCTAATGGGCACTTTGATTTTTCACAAGGTGCTGTCAATTCCAAAAGTGTAGCTAGGGATATCTTTGGTGCGACAAATGAGATTTGGATAGAATATGTGACAACTGAAAGCAATTCTAATTTAAGCATTGTCCCCGAAGCTGTGTTAAGCGTTCACTTTTTTATATTTTAGTGTCACCGGACAACACGATGCTTGCTTGCATACATGCGATGAGCGAAAAGTTCGAATGCTTA
Organism: Dendronephthya gigantea; assembly: GCF_004324835.1. NCBI lineage: Eukaryota > Metazoa > Cnidaria > Anthozoa > Malacalcyonacea > Nephtheidae > Dendronephthya > Dendronephthya gigantea. The sequence continues at coordinate 448,682 of NW_021163117.1, forward strand.
AAATACCAGATCTTACAACAATCTTTGAGGCACAAATTACAAAAGGACTCTCCTGTTCTTGCCTTTTCTCCAGACTCTTCATATATTTTATGCAATTCAATCCGGTTCTGCATCAATATTAAAGAAAAGAAAGAGGTCCCCTTCATTACGCACGGCCCCGATGACATCAGTGACTGTTCATTTTCTTCATGTGGAATGAAACTTGTCACATTAGAGAAAACGTCAATCAAAGTGTGGGATGTAAAAAGAAGAATTATTGGTTGAAGTTGAGAATGTGTGGTATGGTCTTATTGTTTGTTTAGTAATTGTAACTCGTACATTCTTCTTTGGCCACAGTATGGGGGAGTCTGATTACATGAACGTCTTGAATTCTGAAACTTTAAAGACTGATAACAAAGAATATTCGTGTTGACCAGAATTTGTGTAGTAATGATTCCTTTCAAATGTTTTCCCGCGCCTTATTTCTCCGACTGAATGTTAAAATGAAAATGAATTACATCTGTTTGCCATCTGGTGAGAAAGTTATAATTTCCAATAAATATTGTTCAAAAGTCTTTGTGTGGAAAAACAGAAAGTGTGTAGCATTTACAAATGATTTGAAAAATGATTTAGCTTTGGTAGTGTACGATTTCATAAATCAAAAGATCGTTGACGTGTTTGAGATTGGATTTTTGCCTTGTGATACTCTGTCAATTACATTTCGAAATTAGATGGGACGAGTTTCCTTTTATCTTTAGGATTTCCCAAAGTACTCAGTGTTTTATCCTTCAAATCTCTTCTCGAATGGCCTGATGCTACTTTTGTTGACAATGCCAAATAGATTGTCGTGCACTCTCTCCAGACACTTTGTATGTGCGTGCTGTTTTGAAAATTGTTCTTTCAATAAGAAGTGTCGAGAGTGGGAAACATTGCAAACTGTTGCACTGAAACAACGAGCATTAGCATGTTGGTGGTCAGAGTCGTATCTTTGGTTGGTCTGTGAAGGTCTGGTTGTTAAATATCGTTATGAACCTAGGAGTGAAAATATCTTAGGAAGTCAACATGAAGAATCTATTGTAAATTTTGAACGTGTCCTTGCATTTAAAAATGGAGTTCTTGTGATTTACGGCGATCGGAAACTTTCTATTTTAAGAATTTGTAACGAAAAACTGTGTTATCAAGAAACACCGTCATGTAGGTTTACTGACCTTTCTGTTGCAATAAGTTCTGATGGGTGTGCTGTTATGTTATTCAATTCTCATTTCATTTCATTTTATGAATTGTGGGAAATAAAATGTGGCAACACGTGGATGTACGTTCAACCGGAGAGTTGAATCTACACGATATTCGTTGGTGGTCTTTATCTGGTACAAAAACGACTCGCAATGCAGTGTTCTTGACAGGAGATACATCGTCTAATATTCGTTTACTTTCTATTACTTTCGGCAGACCAAATGATGTGCAAAATTTCATAACTTCCTATTGAAACTATCACGGTGCTGTTTATATCGATTCTGATTTGATCGCTATTTTCTCCCGTCAATGGATACATTTTGTTAAGGTGTCGGAAGGCAGAATCATAGCTTCCAGATACTTTCGTATCTTCTTTTTTAGCAGTGTATTTCCTCCTTATCCACCTCCTTTCTTTCTTCCATCAACGCGTTCTCTTCTGTTCGTTGACAGAAATGGCAACAAATATTTGAAAATTCATAATATTGAAAAGTATTTCTAAGATTTCCTTTCTTGATGTAAGTAGTTTAGAATCCGATTTCTTGTTTAAATGCGAAAACCACGCGTAAATCAAAACGTTCAGCTATGGAACGTACTGAAATGCGAAAACCACGGAAATCGTTGAAACGTTTTTTTTAGTTTTTCCTTTCGTGATGTAAATTGTTGAGCATGGAATTTCTTGTTTTAACGGCGAAACGCACGCAAATTGTCTGATATATTTTTAAAAAAAAGGCAATTAACTTTAACTAGTCAACGGATTTAACAAACACGGAATGCGTCCATGAAAACGTTTGAACTGTGTAATATTAGTACAAATATATTTTCAAAATATATTTTTATAACCTGCGTGTGAGATCGTTTAATTCACATACTTCCTTTGTGTACTTGTGATAAGCGTACAGGAATCGAATATTCAGCATCTTACTTGTTAGGCGATCAGTTTATTCTACACACAGTGATTCAGTATAATAGCCTTCTTTACTTGTTTTACTGTTCCTAACGGAAGACGATGAACGAAAAATCCTTCTATAATTAACATGGATCATTATTACATTTTTTCCGCTTTGGGTAAAAAAAGGCTCTGAAAGAAACCAAAAAAATTACGCTGTGACTAATGGAGTACATGAGTAATGAATCATGGATATCTTTGTTTTTAGAATTAGTTTCCTGTTTTGTCAGGCACATTGTATTAGAAGTTTTTTGCATTCCATTTTTATCTTCTAAAGCAATTTTTTGAAGCTCCTCTGGAAGATATAAAGTACATAAACCTTTTGGAAAAGGAGAAAGAAGCCTGTGGCGAAGTACAATTTCTTGGTGTAGTCAGGCAATAATCAGATCTTATTTTTTTCGAATATCAAAATCATATCAGAAGATACAAAAGACGATGTGTCCTTCGATTAAAATTTAGAAGTAAGCAAAGTATTCTCTAATTTTTGCAGTAGAAAACCTGACTAGCCTCGTTTTTTTGTATGTCGCAATAGGCCTCTTGTTCTACTTCGAATAGGTCCATGCATAGTGATGTGAACCCGCGTCATGATGTAAAGGGCGGATTGCATGGACGAGACTGGCCCGTTCCCTATATTTTATTATATTATTTTTTATACTATATTTTATACTACATTTTATTAATTCAAACGTTTTGGTTACATGCAACCGGGTCAGCTTGGGCTGTAGTTGTGTCAAGCGGGCCAGCTCGGCTTGCCGATATGCGCGTGGCATTTGGGAAGGGGGGGGGGGCTGTCAGCATGATAAAAAGTTGGTCAAATTACTTTGTTACATGTAAGCAAATTTAAGCCAATTGATCAAATATGCAACAACTTTTATTTTAGTGTTTAGGAATATTTAAGGATCGTGATTCTCATAGAAAAGTTGACCAATCTCCTAGGCCCATGTCATACAAAAATTTTCAATTCCACTATCAAAAGTGAGTCAATATTACGTGACACCCCCCTCCAATCCTAGCTTGTTTGCCACGCCCCTGCTTATTTGAAGTTTCGTTTGAGGCCGGCAAACTGGCCTAAAAGCACAAGAATGAATATCATACTTTAAAACCTAGGAAGGATTGACATTTACCCAATTGATTTAAAAAAAATTCGCTAAAATATCATACTGAAATCACTCATGTAATCGTTTACTGGGCAAACGTGCTATCCCAGTCCATGTAATCAGCCCCTAAATGGTATGATTAAATCTTGATTCGTGAATATCAGCGACAGCGATTACTCATGAATGCAGTGATTTCGCGGTGGTAGTTTCCTATTTCTCGAATATATTATTTATATTATTGTATAACCGTGAAGTTACGAGATAAAAGTATTTGTCATGCACATGCATGATATAATTTACCACGTATGTTTTTCTATACTCCATATAAATACAATATATAAACATTTTTAAATATTTTATCTCTTTGCTTAAAGCAAATAATAGTTAAGTAAATTAGCTTGTAGGTACACCACGTAAGTAAGTATTGTAGTTGCTTGTAGTTTAAATATGACTCGATGTTGTCGTTGTAACGGGAATGGACGGTGTGCACAATGGATGTGTTTGTAGAACGATCCAGTTTGCATTAATTGTAAGCCTGGAAAGAACAAACGATGTGAAAATAAAAAAGCAGCTCGTCATTTTGTTGAAACTGTTCTGTTTAAGAGAAAATTTTTTGAACTGCTTCTGACATCGTAATCACCCAATGTTTGCTTCTGTTTTTCTGTATTAAAGATAGAAAGAAAATGGCACAAATTAATTCTGAAAGGCAAATTTAATTGCTATTCAAATTAGTAAGATGGCTCCAGACGGTTTTAGTTAAGCTATATAATGCAATATTTTGATAATTTTTTATCAAATGCGTACCAGGCAGTGGTACCAGGCTACTAATACGAATTCACGCATTTCTTGTTTGTTTCAACTGTAAATACATGCATTATGTCATATAATAAACTTTATTAACCTCGCTCGCCCGCCCGGACCTTCGACGAGTCAGGAAAACTGAGGAATTTCACATGCCCGTAAAGGAATACTTGAATTTATTCCACAGGCAGATAACTGTCACTGGTTTGATAATTGTTATTTATGAATTATGTGGTCAAAAAACAAACGAATTAGTTCATCATATTTCTTCTGGTAAAACGATCTTTTAATAGATTACTGATATCCGCGCTCTGTTGTACTTGGAATAAAAAGGTATTACTTTGTTTTGATTGTTTTTATTGTGTAATTTTGAATCATTCTATATTAAATTTTTCAGCATTCTCGTTCTTACGGCTACACCCTAAAATATTTATCAATAATTGATTATCAATTCAAGATCATACCGAAAATGTATACCGAGAATATTTCAAACTATTAATAAATCATACAATATATTAGCAACATTAGATGAACTGTTTGACATTTAGAATTTTAGAGATTTTAATGATGAACACACCACACACACATGCATCAGCATGATGCATAGCTGATCGATAGCTTGGTCTGAGTCGAGTCATTTTGTGTAACACTATATAACACTTATTCTCACACTGTGCCGGCCATGCAATGTTGGCTGTTTCTCTTTACATGTCATGAGCAAATCAAATTGTGAACAAGATACCTCTTGTCAGATTCACGGTTACGATTACAGACAGGCTTTGGTTGATCAAATATGTTGAATAAACACTAGATTGCAAGCTGTTGCGATACTTATCATGCATGGAAGGGGAGCTTTTTGTTAAGATTTTAGCCAGATGTAGACGTAATGTTTAGTCACTGTTAATTTAGACGCTGTGAAGTTCACATAAGAAAGCTTATTTTTAAATGTAATTATGTTAAACCCACTTAACATGGTTTCAGATGTAGGGTTGTGAACAGCGTTGTTTTAATTTTACTCGGGAAGACATTCCATCGCACTATATAAGCAATGTCTGATAGTGATACAGATCAAGACATGCAGGCTTGAAGTCGAAGGCAAAAGCCAAAGGCAAAGCGGAAATTTCATATTCTAGAAATATTATGGCAGTATTTCATCGAGGATGGGAGACTTACGTTTTGGTCTGTATAGTTTCTCGATTAGATGAATGCGAAGAGCAATTCAAGAAGTGAAGACGCATTTTGTTAGTAATTAGCCATGATCCGCCATTTTGGTTTCACTCATTAATGAGGGAAAGTGAGTGGGAAAGTGAGAGAGCTAGCGTTCTTGGCTTAATTGAGTTCACTGGCCCTCGCAAGGCGGCTCGGCTAAGTGAGTGATTGGCGGATGAATGCTAAATTTAAAGACGTGCTTAACCAACAAAGATGTTCCCGCTGTCTGTGGGAAAAAATTGCGGATGCTTGAGGATACAACGTGATAAATATAATAATTACATTATGTTTATTTTTATTAAGTCAGTGACTTTTTATTCATTGTTTTTGATCGTTTTAATATTTTCAACTCAAATTATCTACTCACATAATTATTGTTGTAGAATTTTCTTGCTATTACGTACTTATAATCATACATTCTACATTACTTTCCTAAAAAGCTACAACATAAAAAATGAAAAATGTCGTGTATTTCAGGTAAACCATAAACATGTATAATACGTTTAATGTAGTTTATATGTTTCGATTCTTTATAAAGATTTTGAAAAGCAACAACACAATGAGACATTTTTGTGGCATATAAATTGGGCAGGATTCGCTCGAAAAAAGGTCTAGAGGCTCTAATTAACCTAAGTTTTTCCTAGAGGAACAGGAGGATCTCTAAATAACAGGGAAACAGGCAGACCCTTGTTCAGGTCAGTCAGCTCGACTCAAATAATATTATTGTCTGACTGACCCATCGAGTCTCCAGGTCGCGTTTTCGACCAGAATAACCAGTACAAATGCACTTCACGTGGCGAGATGTTGTCCAGAAGGACAGCACTTTCTGCCATTAATGGCGGTCTGCACAAAGTGCAGAATGCCATTTCCGCCACGGGAAGTAGGCCGAATTATAGTCCTGTCTTTCGACAGCGGAGAGGGTCCACCCGAAAATGTCTTTAAGACACAATCTTGCAAAGGTGGCCGGAAATTGTGTGCATGTGCGTCCTTGAACAAACAGATTCGAAGATATTGTGCAGTTGCCGTGGTAGCATGACAGAACAAACATACGACAGGCTATGAGTTTGCAGGAAGGATCCACATACACACAAATAGGGGACTGGTATTATACAGACTATACAGCAAGGAAGGATAATGTTTGAGTTTTAAAGGCAGATATTAAACAAAATTTTCAATGTTTGGTACTTGCAGTTAGTTTTTATGGAACGGAAGTTAAGACGTCCTTTGGAGTTCTAATGTATCTCTCGTGACAGTCTGAAGACCAACGTCCTAGCGTTTTGATGAGCCAAGAGGGTAGGCCGGCTGAGTCCGCAGCTGTAGCAGCTCCGATCCTGAAACTATGAGAGGCGTAGAGTTTTTCGGCTAGTCCTTGCCCTTGAAGTAGATGACGTAGGTGCGATGTTAGGGTTACACGTGTAAGTGAGACACCTGATGTAAATTGGAACAGTGGACGAGTTGTTTGGCCAGACGATGACTGGAGTAGATATGTTTTCATAGCTCGAACCTGGCAGAGTTATTTGGAAGCCGGTACCCCCAATCACTGGATGCTTTCTACGCCCCTTAGCTTGATTCACGACAAAATCATTTTCATCGAAAACGCACGCGCTGGGTGGTTCAATTAAATGACGTAGCTTGTCCATCCGTGAGCGACAATTGGTTTCGCTTCCAGCTCATGGGAGGTCTTGGTATTCCGATCTTTAACGACATCTGTGATGAAGAGCATTTGAACTCCACCACCATCTGTCATCTTCTCTCGAGTAGAATCATCCACGAGAATGGTACACCATCAGCAGAACATGGAGATTCCATCAACGATCTTCGCCGTGAGATTGCAAAACAACGTCAAGCTAGGAACTCGTTGCTGCTACAGAACTTGAGATCGAGCATGAGTGAAGAGCAGATTCGAGCAAATGACCTCGCCCAGTTGAAAGGATCCTCAGCTTGGCTAACTGCTCTGCCACTTGCTGATGAGGGCTACATCTTGACCAAGCGTGAGTTCTTTGATGCAATCTACATGCGTTATCGATGGCCTTTGAAACGCCTTCCATCTTTCTGCGCTTGTGGAAAATCGTTCACGGTAGATCATGCCCTGTCGTGCCTGAAAGGAGGTTTTATCCATCGAAGACATAATGAGATCCGTGATCTACTTGCTGCTGCTATCGATGACGTTGCTTACGATGTTTCAATTGAACCTGCTCTTGCTCCTTTGACTGGCGAGGTTCTTCCATCCAGTGCTAACTCAACCGATGACGCCAGAGTGGACATTGCTGCGAGAGGTTTTCTGGCAGAGATGTGAAAAGGCATTTTTTGATGTAAGGGTGTTTAACCCATACGCCTCCACACATCGACGCCAGACGTTGAGCAGCTCGTTTAAAGCCAACGAACGGGAAAAGAAGCGACATTACAACCAACGGATTGTTGAGGTCGAGCATGGCTCCTTCACACCGGTCGTCTTCAGCGCCTTTGGCGGATGCGGAAGAGAGACCCAACATTTTCTCTCCTTCCTGGGTGCGAAACTGGCTGACAAGAAGAATCATTCTCCATCTATGGTGGTTAGCTGGTTACGACGAAAGATCGCCTTTGCTTTGCTTAGAGCTCGCGTGGTGTGTGTTCGTGGCAGTCGAAGTTGGAGGACTGCGTCCATCACATCAACTAATGACATTACGTTGTCGGAATGGAACTCCAACATTAGCGAGTAGTCTAGTTAAGTTGTTTTTGTAAATAGTCTGTAGAACTATTATACTTAGTTTTAATGCATGATTGATTATTGTAAATTTCCCTAGTATTAAATGACGTAAAATTCATTCAATTGTTGTCAATTAAATGATCGTTTCGTGCGGATAGGTTTGCAAAAATTTTACGCGCGAAATATAATTTCACAGAGCGATAAAAAGCGGTTAATTGAAAAGTATGTTTTCTCTTTCCTCATTATCCAAACCCTTCGATGATTTGACATTACGATGAGCCAATTGTTAAACGACATCCACGACGAAAAGGGTCGGTTTTGGAACGCTTGATCAAGACATCATAATATTCCGCGTGGAGGATATTTGGGTGGAAAATAATGTCATTGCGGGATGATAGGTGGCACTCGGGATCAAATGGAGAATTACACGTGTACAGCGCAGGAAACGAAAAAAGGCCAGAGTGAAGGCGGCCCAAAGCATCACATTGTCTAAACAGTCTGTAAACTGAGGACGTAGGTCAGAATGAAGACACTAGAGTTCGGTCACAGTGATAGGCCGTCGATCCCGCAATTTTTCACCCTTGAGGCGCTTCAGACCTTTCAGACTTTTCTCTAATAATTGCATGCTCCCCATGTCGAATGGGATTTGAAAAATTACGTGGAGGTAAGACACGCTAGCTAAGTATGTTTTAACAGTTGAATATGAAACAGATTTGGATAGATGATCGACGAAGTAGAGCAGGGTAAGTTCAGTCGCAGGCAGTAAAGGTGAACAAGGTGTCACGATACCTTTGGCAAGGCAGAATGAAATGAATTGTTTTACGCCAGCGGCGTATGTTTCTTTAGTTGACGGTGCCCCTGAATGCTGAATAAGTTCATAAACACGGTTCTTTAAGTTTGGATCATGGATACTGGGATGACGCAGGGCAGAGGAGAGGCCAGTGGCGCTAATTGTTTGAAGCGGTCCATCTGAAAACGAGAGAGCGAGTCAGCAATGCCATTGTCAAATCCGCGTACAATGCCTGGCCGTAAAGTAAAGTTGTTTTTCAAAGTACAAAGAACAATCGGTCGGAGTAAATCGATTATCTTCGGACATTCTGATTGAGAACTTGGACAACGGACTCGTTGTCACAGAAAAACACAATGCGTTTTGTTGCCCAAAAACAAATAATATAAATGTAAATACACTGAATTAAAAAAATTTAAAATGGTTAGTCGATCATTATCGCCTTGACCTCTATACGAACTTGCAGCTCTAATCGATAAGCGAAACCTTCCTCGCTAAATAAATCAAGCTTAGACTACGTGTAGTTGAGAAACACGCGCTGGTAATCCTCAACCTCTGAGGCAACAAATACCTGTAATTTAAACTAGGGTTTGATTTTCATCTGCAAGGAATTAGTTGCTTTTTGAATATTTCACGCAACAACTTTGCATCAAATGTGGTTCATAATCACAACTACGTAAAATAGACAATAAATACTTCCTGGCATCACTGCTACTTTCCTGATCAAAACGTTGAGAAGCTCTCTAACTTTGATAAAATTGTTGTCTTTGCTTTCATGGTATTTGGATTTGAAACATGAAAAGCAATTCTTGAAATTATTGGGTTGCTTGGCGGCTCTACTCAGTTTGTGATTTAATGCGCAGGAGAAAAAAATGTTGTTTGTATATCATATATAAGTTGAACAAATATTTCCGGGACAATCAGCAATACTAACAATTAACAAAGGTAATCTTAATACTAAGACTAATTAATCCTGAAACACGGAACACTAACTCACCCCCCGTAAGGTTGAAAATGTCAGGAAAACTGAGGAATTTCCTATGCACGCCAAGGAATACTTGAATTGTTTCACAGACAGTCACGTGATTTTTGTGGTGAAAAATCAAAACTCGCTCATCCAAACACTGGAATATCTTTGTGATAAAAATACCAAATAAATCCTGATATTTCTTCTGGTAAAATCATCGTTTAACAGATTTCTGATATCAGATCTGTTGTACTTGGAATAAAAAAGTATTACTTTGTTTTGATTGTTTTTAAAGTGTATATTTATTTACAGTGCAATTTGGTATTAAATTTTATGGCAATGTAAAATAAATATACTAATGAAAATATATTTCGAAATAACTTGGAATGCAGTTGACCTGAAGTTTGGACTTTCATAGCCACTTTAGGACTTGCGGAATCCGCTTCCGGAGTCCGCGTTTTATCCCCATATGCGGAATCCGCTTTCGGAATCTGCGTTTTATCCCCATTGTGACTCCATATCGGAAAACACATGCCTTTTTCGTGTTAAAAAATAAAACATGGTATGATTTTTACCGTGTAAATCATTGCGTAAATTCGATTGAATAGAAATAGATTTTTCTAATATAATCACTGAATATAATCACAAAATTTCCTTTCATTAAGATGTTCTCGCGCTTACCACGAACACGCAATAAACACGCACTTAGACCCAGACCTCTCACGGCCACCACCTGTCGTCGTGGGGATTTTATCCCAAGATCTTGGGATTTTTTAGAATAGAGACAAGATAATGTTTTAATAATGATAGTTGTAATACTGATTAATCTGCCTGCTCGGTATAACTGTTATTCACTAAATATTTTAATATACCATACAGAGTATACAGCAGTTAAGTGCTGAGATCAGTGAGAAGGTTTCTTCCTATCGTTTATACAAGACCAAGTATTTCGCCAGGCTTCGGTTAACGCGCATGGCTGAACACTTCGCCTGATGAGGGGACCTGGGAACTAATGAAAAAAATCTTGGGATTTTTTTGGGGGGAAATAGGGAATCTTGGGATTTTTTGGGAGCTATATTGGGATTTTTAGGAAAACTGACTTGGCAAGTGGCAACACTGGTCGTCCATCTCCTTTAGCAACAACTCCAAACACTGGAATATCTTTGTGATAAAAATACCAAATAAATCCTGATATTTCTTCTGGTAAAATCATCGTTTAATAGATTTCTGATATCAGATCTGTTGTACTTGGAATAAAAAGGTATTACTTTGTTTTGATTGTTTTTATAGTGTATATTTATTCGAAGTGGCTAGACAGCCGGCAGCCGGCTGTATAGTTTTTACTTGTCAAGCCTAAATAACCGGCAGCCGGCCATATTGTTGCTTGAAGTCAGCTTGAAATACTAAACGGCCGGCAGTATTCTTCGTTTGCGATGGCGTAATTTCGGGATTTCAGTTGGTGTGCAAGTATGAAGAAATATATTTTTGTAAGGCTTCTAGTCAATATCGTTGCTGGAACCAAAAATTATGTAGTGCCAGGTTTGGTTAATATTAAAGTATGTATATAGACTGTATAGACGGGTTGCAATGTTTGTGTTGGAGGCGGAGTACTTATTATTAAACTACAAAAATTAATGATTGGTCGCTTGATGTTGTTAAATCTATGTTAGTGAAAATGATTTATTGATTTCTCTTCTGCCTCCAGTGCAATCTAAACAAATTACGTCACGAGAAATCCATCTTTACATCAAAATGTGTAAATATGATTTTAGTTATCAAAATATTATTATTAAGTATAAGTGTTCATTGTCTTATATACCAAAGTCTAGTAATTAGTGACCAGTTTTATACGTGCTTAGCTTTGCATTTGCTGCAAAACCAATTCCTTGTCTTGGGTGGTCTTTTCAGTGAAGTACATTTAATATGATACCAACACAGGCACCTTTCACATGCTACACTTTCATCTTTGCTGCTGATTGTGGTTGAACATCCAGGACATATCCACTTTGTCTTGTTCTTTTTTTCACTGACATTAAGAACAACTTTCCATGCATTGGCAACAAAATATTTCTCAATCCTATTCAAATCGACATTCTCTTTGTCACGAATCATGTCTGGAAGCTTAAGAGGATTTGTTTCGACTTCTTCTGGTGGTATTAAATCACCACTTTGGATTGCGTTGTTAGCAACTGAACAACGGACAAAGCACTCTAAAGAATCCTGTCCTTTTCTACTGCTTTCACCTTGCAAAATGGCAGCAACCCTTTCTTTGCTTTCTTTACTTTGGGTAGCCCAATGACAGTTAATTCCGCTCCTTTGGGCCTTCCTCTCTTGAGCATTTTCGGTGGCATTTTTATGTTTTTAAGCTCTTTCTGCTTGCAATCATTTTCTTTGCTCTTTACTTGTGAAGATGTACCAGCAGTCTTAGACTTATCAGCGAGGATGGTGGGAGAAGTTTTGGCAACGTTACCTGGAACATTTGATTTGTTTTTGTTTCTACTGGCCTTCTTTTGATCACGGGGAATGGGACCAAAATCTCTTTTATCATAGGGTATGTCATGATCTTTGTTACGAAAATGTTCGTTTTGGGTTTTGGTGGGCTTTTCTTCATCAATATTTGTTGTGTCTTCAGTGTTGCTGCATCTTCCCAAGACTGTCTTGTGCTTGCCAAAGTTGAGAATTTGTTGCAGATCAGCCATTCTACTGTCAAATGTCTTCATTCCGCCTTCACTTGCCAGTGAAGCCAGGGTTCGTGCCACATTCATTGCCTTGTGGAATTTCTGGGCTTGCGTCAAAGTGGTAGATTTCTCTTTACTTTCATGAAGGACATCGACGTTGCTGATGCCGCATGTGGTTGGCACATTGGCTGCCTCAGAAGCTTTATTATAGTATTCAACGGTCCATCTGGCAGAGAGGAGGGAAGGATCAAATCGAGATAACTTAAGCGCAGTTCTGGCTTTAAGGATGTGTCTACATGGAAGTCCCATTTTCACAGGATACGTGCATTGGCAAGTGTTACCTGACACTGTTACTTCACCATAGGTACAACTCTTTATTAAAACTTTGTTCTCGGACAAAACCTGTTGTACGGTTAAACGTTTGGCAAGTTCAACTTGACGCTTAAGGTGTTTGAAAGCGTATGGTGTTAGAACTTCAGCATATGTGCGGATGTCCTCCTCACACGATTCAATTGATATGGGCTTGCGTAATGTTGCCATAATTTTCTGGTGTGTCCTTTCATTCCGCAATGTTCCAAGGAGTGCAAACATTTCTGTAAAAAATTGTAAAAGTGTTGCATAGCGAGAGCAAACACTTTTAATCTTCGCATTAGCACTCTCTAAACGATTGTTGGTTGTTTCACCAAGGTTAAAAGTTGAATCCTTAAAACAAGAAACCCATTGCTCTTTTATAGGGTGCCAATTGTCAAAGAAATAGTTTCTTACAGCTTTTGATTTGGTTTCCTTTAACAGAATTTACGTTTTCTTCATAGGCTTCTTCTGTTTTGGAATAAATTATTGCGGTTAATATCTCAAGAACTCTGTCCCGTTCACCTGACGTTATCCCCATTTTCTCAACTGTTATCTCCCTTCTGAAAGTTCGAAGTGTATGATAAAGGCATATAAGTAGGGATGCGCTGGGAAAGCATTTGGCGAAGGCTTGACGTTCTGTGAAATCCTTGTCGGACATGATTACTGTAGTCCTTATCCAAGCTGGATTGTGCCTTTTAAATGCTTCCATGGCTGCTGTTATGACAGTTTCACTCTCTTCAGCAACGATTAGAAGGGCGACAATATCACTAAGGCCATTTCCATCCACTACCATCAGCACATAGAGTGGCATTCTCAAATCAAGAAGTTTGTAAGTAGCATCCACAAGCAGGAGCTCAGGAAACCTGTCGTACGCATGTTTCATGTACTGGTCTTGAAAGAAAAGAGACTTAAAATTGCTGTCTTCGTCCGTTGCTACTTCTACAACTGCGCCTTCTTTTGTCTTCAGATAATCCACGACGACGTCAAGGTCATTGCTATTTATTTTCGACTTGGTTTTGGTTTTCAAGTTTGAAATATCCTTTAATGTTACTCGCTGTCCTGTCGTGGTTTGTATTTTCTGTTGCAGCAGTTTGTTGTTAGCTTTTAGGCGCACTGCACCTTGGATTTCCTCTTTCAGTGCACCAGTGAGCTTTCGCTGACGAGGTAGATGTTTGTACAGTTCTTCTGACAGAGAATGGTTGTGATCCATGGTCATTTTCATAACTTCTAACGCTTTTCCGTCCGTGGACAAAACAATATAAACTTCGAACTGACATCCTTGTTTAAAGGTTTTAGTATCACGCTTTCTGTCGTCTCTATTCTCTGCTTTTCTTCCTCCAAATTTGCAGCTTAATTTCAGGGAGTAGTACTGGAGGCTCAACTCAGCATTTGCTACTCGTTTGGGGACTCGCTTCTGTGCAGATACAAGGGTTCTGACATCTCGTTTCCACAGCTCGCAAAAGTGAATATCCTCATATTTGGCTTTGGCCTCATTAAAGTCATTTACAGTATAGAACTTTCTACCAACGTAAAATATGTCATTACTAGCATCTTGATCTACTTCTTCTTTAATCGAGAGGATGTCACCTGTTTCACTTAAGGGGGAGGATTTAACTACATCATCTGGCAACACTATCGCAGTCTGTTCTGGTGATGTTACAGATGGTCGCTCTAATGCGCTAAATGTGAAAGACATATGAAAATAGTTAAAGTATTGAATTCAATGATTGCACACTAAACATCTCAGGAGAGGATAGAATGGATTATGATGAATAACATGCTTAGAAAACTTTAATACTTGAGTGGTAGCAGGCAACATGGCAACATTGTGACGACTAATCAACTGTACACTACACTACTGTATAAATTATACTGTGACAAAACTGGCAGATCATTACCATGCTTTAATTTCTTTGTTTCTTATTTCATTCACCATATCCAATCGAATTTTTGCTATATCTTTCTATAAATGCAAATATGTATAACAGCTATGGTGCTTAATGAATTACTTTACATACTGTTAAATTAATAAGCACATATACTGCACATAATAAACAAACACACAGCAGCTATGCAGGACTATGATGGTTGTGTATACGTAAAAGTTTAGGAGACCAATTACTGCAGGACCAAAACTCAAAACTAAGAAACCGACACATTGCCATCACAGATATACTACACCATGTAACTAACAAACTAAAAATCCAAAGGCAAGGATACAAGGCAAAGGTAGTTAATTAAATGCAATACCTGGTTGAATGAGAATGGCTGTTGAAATACCAAATGCTTCATGTACTAGTTGAAGAAATAGAAAACATTATGGTTAAAAATATTATTGCCCTCAAGCTTGCCCAGCAAATAATATTTGACAAAGGCATATCAAAATTGTATTGAGCAACGTTAAAACGAAACGTTACTT
This sequence comes from Dendronephthya gigantea, assembly GCF_004324835.1. Classification (NCBI taxonomy): domain Eukaryota; kingdom Metazoa; phylum Cnidaria; class Anthozoa; order Malacalcyonacea; family Nephtheidae; genus Dendronephthya; species Dendronephthya gigantea. The sequence goes on from NW_021163117.1 coordinate 463,835, forward strand.
GAATAAAATTTTATTAAATTATTATGCCTCTTTGGAGTATTATTTGCTGGCCAATAATATTTTTTACTAGAATTTATTTTCTGCCTGATGTTTTTATTGCTAAGGGACCGGTCATTAAATATGGTAGGTGGGGGGGGGGGTGGAGGAGAAACCCAACATTTTGACACAAAAAAACCACAAAAGTTGTATACTTTTCAAGACCTCCCCATATTTATCTTATATTTTTGAAGACCCCCCTCTCGATCCTTGGTCCTCTTGAAAATTAGTTTTGTAGTAAACATGCAGTATGGCCAGCCATACTGCATTCTTACTACAAAACTGAATTTAAATTTTCAAGAGGACATCCATCTATTTCTTATAGCTATTTCTTATAGACATTTCTTATAGTTTAAAAAGACATACCAGGTTTAATGATCATAGCATTTTAATACTGATTGCCTATCATAATTGTTTTGCATATTACAGTATACCTACCTGACACAGAAATACTCCACAGTCAATGTAGTTGTCTTGTTTCGGAATATCCTAATAAATTGTGTCAATGAACAAAATAATATTTAATTAACATAAACTGCCTCCGTTTCTAATCACCAGTCAGCAACATTTAATTATAACATAAAGTTAGCCTGCTCACAGCAACCAGGTATCTCTGTCACTTAGAAATTCAAGACCCAATGTTTCATCCAAGTCTAGTGTCGGGGGTTATCTGAAGTAACAACTTTAAGGATCTTTATGAATACAGTGACATCATTGACCAACAAGGTGAAGATACTCTAGCAGCCAATAACAATAGCTACTACCTGCTCTAATCATAGCATTTTGGTTGCAAAATAATAATTTTATGTTACTATAAATTTTATGTTACTATATGTGGCCGAGGGTCAATTAAATCATCCAAAGCTGACTAATACCACTTTTTAACAATGAACATATATCAGTGCATGATCTGTCTTGCTCGCTGTTATGCTACAGTGATCTGTCTTAATTGCCTTCCAACGTACTGCTATATGCTATGCACATATGACAGCTAGTAACTTACTTTTGCAGTCCCAAAACTCCAAGACTCTGAATTATGTTCAGGGTAAGGTGAGTAACAAGTTTTCTAAAAATAAATGTGTATTTAGACAAAGTACATAATTAACAGGACTGCATTTATACTCATTACTTCTGAATTGACGTATTACCTTATTAATTTTAAATGATCCACAACATAGTCAGGTATGCAATCTGTACCACCCAAGGAGTCATAGTAGGTGACAACTTTATTTCTTTTGTCCACCACCTTTGGTTAGATACAAAATTACTTAATTACATGTACATGTGAGCTAAAATATACCTATACAATATGTCATTTGTAGTACACTAATAAAGTAGTCTACTCTGCTAGTCCATGCATGCACATGTCATACATACACATAGTGTCCAGTGTTTATCTTCATTGATAGGGAACATGAGCAAGTCACTTAGAACTGAACTATCCTAAAAAATACAAATAAATTATTATTTTTTATCATATGTAATTAACAGTTGACTATCTAGCAATATCTTGTTATTTCTCAACATAATTATAGTGTTGCAACATAAATAATGCATACAATTTAGAGCAGTACTACTTAATTGATCGAGGTATTGTCAGTCACTTTTAAAAACAGAAAAAATGTAATTAACACATGATTGTTTTATTATTTTGTTTATTGTTTTACCACCTACAGAGATGCACCATTCCTTTTTAGACTTTCGGACTAGGCAAGTTAAACAGTATAGCTTAATCCCCTACTACTTTAAAAAAAGGGGTAAGCATTTTCCACACAAATACAAAAATATAAAAAATTTGCCAACATCACAGGGCTATATATTTTCTGTATTTTACATGTTTTTTTCTGCTGTACTGTTAACTTTCGAAATTCAAAAGAGGAATGGCGCATTGATATTATTAATAATATAGCCTGCAAGCAGGCTCTCCAGTTGCTACAGGTGTACCTTGTCCATCCATCTAGCAAATGAATTGGAAAATTCCTCTTTTTTAAACTTTGTGAAACAGAAGCTGTTTTTAATTGTGATTGATACATTCTGTAAGAGACAATATACATATATATACCAATAATTAATTAATCAATCAATTATAACATTAACATATACAGTAAACCTAGCAATGCTCACCTATTCTAATTATTATCAGAGAACATGCAATGGAATATATGATCAAGACACATATAAAATTCATAACACATGTACACTATTGTGTAGTAATACCATACAGTGCAATATCATGGGACACCATGGTTGCCTTGAATGTATGCATGGTTTTGCAATTGGCCATGTATTCCTCAACAGCTTATAGTATAATAGTGTGTTTAGACATAGCATCCTTGATTAATTGATTATGAAGTGCATGCATGTATGTAGCATAACATAATGAATCATATACATACAGGCATCTTCTGTGCGCATTCTTGTAGAAGATTTCCATAGAAATTTATTATCTAGAAAGGAACCAAACAATTAATGATTATAAATTAGTAACCTCTAAGGAAAGCTTGCCTTATCCTTAAGCTGCAAAACTCTCCCTTAAATGAGTGTAAGTTCATCTGTTGGACAGAGTATAAATACCATACAGTAAACTAGTAATGTGGCAATGCATTGTAGTAATCAACAGTGGGTCAAAGTACGGCCCACCATAGAACTCTGCACCGTAATGGGAAGCACCAACAAGAACAGAATGATACAATACTGTAGGGATGGTACTGGCTGGATTATACAAAGCGGATTTAATTCCTTAGGGGTATATTTAGTCAGTTGGGGAGGGGGGGGGGGGGCTAGCAAATGTGTGGATGACCATTCGATGACCACTTGCACTATGGTTAGCTTTGCCATTGGGATTTGGGAAACAGTAGCCATACGCCAAATGGATTGTATAAAGCTTGTCTTACCTCGTCATTGAGCCACTGATTATTAGATACCTGTACTAGGCTTAGGTTGATATTTGCTGCGATCTCTTCTGAACAAATAGTTTAAAATTTAGTAAATAAAGTAAATATTTGAGTTTGAGCAAGATTTCTAAGTGTATTCCAATTTACCTTTACTGTTTTCAGCCATATGGATACAATCTTGGAAATTTGTATTACAAATTGACTTGTTGAATATTCCAACTTCCCGCCATCTGTATATACCGCGTAGGCGCGCAATAGCGTGTCTTTTTCGCGCGTCGCGCACGTTTTTGTTCCCAGGTTATTAGGGGCCAGACAGCGCTTTTGCAATAATACATATAAACAAAAGCTTCTGAGTAGTGGTTTTACTGGTTTATACGAGTCGCAAATATCTTGTACTCGAAACCATTTTCTTCAAACAGAGAATAACAAGTAAAAAAAGGGGAAAATATTCGGATTCCTCATGTATGACGGCTCAATTACTGCAAATTATTTATAAAACAACACGATATATATACAATGGCATTTAATAAACTTTATTCGTGCGAAAATACGAATTCTTGGCATTTTGTATTAGGATACTCGTGTAGACAATACGTAGATACTGCAGGTTAGATAACTGCCGGCCGTTTAGTATTTCAAGCTGACTTCAAGCAACAATATGGCCGGCTGCCGGTTATTTAGGCTTGACAAGTAAAAACTATACAGCCGGCTGCCGGCTGTCTAGCCACTTCGATATTTATTTGTGCAATTTGGTATTAAATTTTGCAATATTCCCCCACAAGGCCCACAGACTTGGTAGTTTGTACTGTAATATATACTGGTAACTACAACATTAAATATTTATCAATAAGTCATTATCAATTCATAATAAATATTTCAAACTTTTAATAGAAAAAAACAATATATTAGCAATTAACACTTGATGAACTGTTTAATGTTTATCATCTTGTGATGAACACTCACCCACCCATGAAGCATAGTTATGTCTCAGTCATTTTGTGTAACTGTGTGTCATGTAATGTTTGTTTTTTCTTCATACATGAGGAAATTGAAATAAGGACAATGGTCTTCTTGTCAAATTTAATGTTATATTGTTATGATTACAGACCTAAGGACTTTGGTTGGTTGAATAATACATAAGAAAGCACTATAATTAAATTGCTGCCTCCAATTCTTCACATGTTTTGCACAAAATGTTCCAAAAAGACACATCACATTGTGTTTCATATAAGAGCAATGTAATATTAAGTACAGTGTAATGATTTAGTTTATTCGCAATATGTCTGCTTTTCTGTTGGGTAGACATATAGGAAAACAAGTTTCTAGACTGGAGTGTAAATGCTCTTAATAACTGCAGAGTCTCAGGTGTGCAAGAGAAGATTTTGAGGGGTGAAGTTTTCTATAAAGTTTAATAATATTTATCCAAATTGGACAGAGATATAATAAGCATGTAAATAGTTACCTGATCACTATGTTCAAATTGTGATGTAGATTTAAACAGTTTAAACTCTGCCATTGATGGATTCACACAGTTTTAATGTACAGTATTTCCCCAGAGTTAGGAATGTGTGAGCATCTAAGTTCTAGGGAAAGGGAGTTTAACTAATAAATATAAAAAATACAAATATGAGAGTAATCATGAAAGGTATTAATCGTGCAAGTGTGAATTGATGCATTTATTATTAGTCAGTGACTCAGTGTACATATTTATATTCAGACATGTACAGTAACTATACAGCCTGGGGTATTAGGTTGGTTTAAATAAATTAAAAAGAAATTAGTTCTACTTTCTCGCTAAGTTATTTGATCAGTTTTGAAAATAACTACATTCTGCCCAACAACAAGACACTTCTGTTTTGATCAAGTCAAAATTTCATGATCATTATTAATACCATTCTTACTTTAGTAATATCCAAATGAGAAACTCAGCTATGTTATTACAAACTAATGACATGTGTGGTTTTTCAAGAGTTTCACTCAAGCTTCACCCTTAGTAATTTCACTAGTTAAATATTACTTATATTTACAAGTTTCCAGTCCAGTATTCAAGATATCTGAGAGGTCAAAATATCAAGTTTTATAGCAACATTTATCTACTTTGAGAATGTCATATTGAAAAATGTTATCACACTGAGGAATATAGATTTTCTTGATATATATTATAAATAATTTATTGGTAATAACTATTATTATTACTTCTACATTTGTGTCATCATGTGCCCTGGTATGAAATTGAAGCCGGGATATTCAAAATGAAATGAAGTATTTACTATTCGTAATGGTAATGGTAATGGTTTATTTACACATTTTAAATAGCGATGACGCTAAATTACAATATGTTTACAATACAAATAGCTATAAAAGATAAAAGGTTTTACTAATTATTTACAGCAATTATATATAAAAAACCTATATACATAACTATCAGTACATGAGAAATATTATAAAAATATGCTAACTAACTAATTTAGCGTTATATAAACTTATGGAATAGGCCAAAGGACTTTGTTTAAAACGTTCAGTTCTACAAAAGAAATTATATAATGTTTGGCTATTAGTTCTTGTTTCCTTTTGACTAACCTGTTCTACTTTCATTGGTAATAAGCTATGTAGTTTATGATTTGGATCCAGCATTTCCTTAATTAAGGATATGCATGATTCGTCCCTACGTCTTTGCAGGGTTTGCAAGTTCGTCTCGGCTATTACTTGCTCATAATCCTGATTTGGGTGTATTATCCTTAGTGCTCTTTTTTGAATACGTTCAATACTCTTTCTTTGTTCTTGTGTTAAACCTCCGTTCCAAATCTCTGCACCATATTCTAGCACAGAGCGGATTACAGAGCAGTAAAAGGATAACAAATCACCCGTAGGGGCTCCATAATTCTTTAAAACCTTTAGTAAATACAAACGCTTAGCCGCTTTTTTAATGATATATTCAGTATTTACTTTCCATTTAAGATCGTCACTTAACCATATCCCCAATAGCTTGTATGATTTTGTACGGGAGACGTTATGGCTACCAATAAGGATTGGGGCTATCGAGGTTACGTTTTTCCTGAAGTCAATTATCATCTCCATGCACTTTTTATCATTCAATTCCATTCCTTCGTCCGTTGCAAATTGTACCACTTTATCTACATTTTCCTGGGTATTACCGATTGGTTGATCATCTAAATGATCAATCACATTGATTACTTCCGATATTGTGGTGTCGTCCATAAACATCGCTGCATCCTGCTCTTCTACGGCATTCCGTGTTTGATCCTGATCATTCGATGCAATAGACGCTGGTAGTTGGTTTATTTTAATTATAAAAGCGATTGGACCCAACTTGCTTCCCTGTGGGACACCACCCTTGACTCTTTTACGGTCGGACTGCTCTCCTTGGAAGGACGTTACTTGTGATCTATTAGTTAGGTATGATGCAAACCAGCCAACCATGGCCGGACGAACGCCAATTTTAATGAAATTATCTAACAACAAGTTATGATCAATCAGATCATATGCCTTCCGGAAGTCAAGAAACATGATACGAACAATCTTTCCTGGGCTATCCATTGCTTTATACCATTTGTGTAACAAGTAAATCAACGCATGTATTGTTGACGTTCCAGGCAAACCTCCAAATTGACTACCACTGATCTTATCATGGACATCCTCGTAAATCCATTCAGTAGCGTAGGATTCTTGTACCTTAGATAGAATACTCGTCAATGAGATAGGTCTTAAGAGATCCACCGCGACACAAGGTTTACTTTTTGGGATTCCACACACCTTTGAGATTTTCCAAATGTCTGGGAATATTCTGGAGGTAAATGACTCATTAAAAATGTAGCTTAACGGTTCAGCGAAATATTTCGCAAAAAGTTTTATTATCTTCACATTTGGGTCAAACAGACCACTTGCTTTATTCGAGTTAAGTTTACTTAACTTTTTTGCTACACTGTCTACAGTTACGTTCGGTAATTGCTCATCCGTTCCAAAATTAAGCCAATTATCATGTACTTCAGGGTAATTACTAGTAAGACTGGTAAAGTACTCGTTCATTAGATTAGCTGTATCTTTTGGATTTAGTGGGGTATCAGATTCTGGGTTACTTAGGACAAAATCCTGTTTATTCTTCCCAATAAGTTTTTAATATTATTCCACCACTGCTTCGAATTAGAACATCGAGCAGGTTTGATTTTCTGACTGTAATACTTTTGTTTCGCTTTCCGAATTTCTCTAACAATTTTATTACGAAGCGATTTATACTCGTCCATTCTCCCGCATCCATACATTTTATTTCTATTAGATATCATTTGTTTAATCCTCCCAGTCATAAAGGGCTTATCATCTTTATGGACCTTCACAGTTTTGGTTGGAAAACAGTTATCAATCATTGCATTAGTGATCGATAAAAAAGCGTTTACCTTGGTGTCAATACATGGAGCATCATAAACCGCTGACCACGTCTCTTGTCCGATACATTCTTCAAACGTAAACAACCTTGCTTCTTTGATGGGTCTCACTGTGATCTTTTTCACCTCATTTTTGCTTTGGGTTTGTTCTTTAGATTTCCATATAATAGCACAATGATCTGAAAAGCCAATCGGTGCCAATGATATTGGTCTTTCATAGAACAAATGGGCATTGGTCAGGATCAAGTCCAGAATTGCATTCCCTCTGGTTGGTGTTTTAACTACTTGTTTTAACTTACAATGGTTTTTTAGGACACGTTCCTGAAACCCATTACTTTCTGGATTGAAATCCCCAGCCAACAGTTATTGATGTATCTGGACTCTCACTAATTAGAGTGTCATAACACTGGCAAATATATTCATAAAACCTTTCAATTGTTTCGGTATTCATTGATGGTGGTAGATAAACACACGCAAGTGCTAATTTAGAAATTTTTCTTGGAAGCCATTTTGGTCTGAGGGTAATCCAAAGGCATTCATAGTCAAGATTATGGAAATCCGGTCGAATTTTGAAGGGAAGTGATTCTCTTATATATATAGCTACGCCTCCTCCTCTTCGAATTGACCTATCTCGCCTAACTATAGTAAAACCAGAAATATGAAGAGCCGCGTCATATGCGTTTGCAGAGTTTATATTTCAAGGGCCGCTTATTTGAACATGAATATATAAATCCCCCACCACCAATTAATCTTCTAGCTATATCCCTGATTTACAAGTACTTTTGCAGAGTTTTTAGTTCAAATCACTTCCCTAAAAAGTTTTCCTTGGGCGTATATCTTTTATATTGCCAAAACCTTTAAGCTATATTTGTTGTAATACATATATGTTATTGACTGAGCGAGAGGTCCGTACAGGAGGATACTGGTCGAGTTCTTTTTTCGCTTGATTCAATCCTTGCCGCACTCCAGTACATGGAAATTATATAATCTTTGTAGAGCATAGGAAATGATAAAGTGGCTCTGTCAATACTCACACTAGTAGCAATTTTCATGCCACGTCCGCGTCGTAGATTTGGTGCATCTTAAACTCGCTTTTTATTAAGTGGCTTTAGGCGAGGTCCATACAAGCGAAAAAAGAACGAGACCAGTATCCTCCTGTACGGACCGAACAAGCTCAGTCAATAAACTATTTATTATATGACTAAAAACGATTAAAATTCCCAACTAAAAAATTCCCGCCGAACCTGGCCGGTCCGTACTGTTGGTTACCGACCGCTCAGGAACCAATCAGAATGCTTGATTTTAGTTGATGGACCGATGAACTATTCTAGTCATATAATAAAAGTATTTCTGAAATGTCCTAATCACACACATGACAGAGTTTTTAAAAACAAGACGCCTGTTCTGGCGTTAACTCCGGCGCACGTGCCAGTCTTCAATATAGAGCTTCTGAACATAAACGATACAATAATTTTCTTGTATGATTGCATGGCGACTTTAGTAATTATAATAACTTGTAGGTACACCACGTAAGTATTAAATACTGCAAAGCTTTCGGTCCGTTAACCCGGACCTTCATCAGTGCAATTACTTGAATACACGTTTGCGCGTCACTTAAATATCATGTTAGTCGAAAGCTTTGCAGTATTTAATACTTACGTGGTGTACCTACAAGTTATTATAATAAACGATACAGTTCATATTCGCATTTAGATGCCTTGCGAACCTAAATGTTCGATCGCGAAATTCAAAAGGACATCGTACTTTAAAAAGTATAGAAGTTCAATTGTTCAAAAATGTAAATAAACCGCATGATATATTCGCTTTGTCTTACACTTTGCCTTTGGAATTCGCGCTTATATAGTTATATTAAATATTCAATCCTATGCAAACTACGACGTGTCAACGCGCCCATACACGATGACATCATCTTGTTAAACGGCGGAATATACAATAGGACCAGAATCTACATGTATTAAATATATTCTTACCCCAATTCAATCTAAACTGCATGAACAGCATGAGACGCACGGTTTATTTTGTTTCTGTTGTTTATTTGTTTATGAAATCGAACAGCATGAGACGCACGGTTTATTTTGTTTCTGTTGGAGGAACTGCCATATCATGCGAGCGAAATCGAATTGCGCATCAGTACATTACTCAGAGATTTCGAGCTGTGCACCACAACTCTTGGGAGACAAGACTGGGACGTAGATAAATACGGTCACATACACATTTTAAATACTAGTATATTTCGCGCCATTACAGACTTGCGAAGACGAAAAATAAAAAAAACCCCAAAAAAAACCCAGCAAAACAACCGAGGCGAATTTTGAACTCCGTCGCCGACGCCGGAGTAATAATTTTAATTCAAACCCACAGAATGAAAGTTTTGTGAGACACAAAATTAATCCTCAGCCTGCCAACAACTGTTATATTTACTATGTCCATTCAGTCTCTTATTCCTTATATTCATATAATCATGTTTGCATATCGTAGGAACAATAGCGTACGAAAGAAATCAGTCATCATAAGACAAATATGTGAATATACACCCCCCCCCCTTAAGGTCCCTGCTACGACGCTGAAAACTCACAAATTTCTCACTAATGTTTTGTTTCAATCATTGCCGCACTCCAGTACATGGAAATAATGTAATCTTTGTAGAGCATAGGAAATGATATAGTGGCTCTGTCAATACTCACACTAGTAGCAATTTTCATGCCACGTCCGCGTCGTAGATTTGGTGCATCTTAAACTCACTTTTTATTAAGTGGGGCTCACCAACTGCATAATATGTTGCACAAAAAATATTAACGACTGTTGCGGAATTTAGGTTAACGCATAGTTGAGTATAGCAACCATAAAAGTAAACAGTCATTTACAGTATGCGCAAAAATATAGTGTTATGGTCGTAATTTGTAATTCGAAACGGCCTTTTGATGTTTTTTTAAACGTGTGCCGAACTGGCGTTTTGTTTCACCTAGATATTCTTTCTCGCAATCATCACATGGTATAGAGTATACAGCATGAGTTTTCTGTTTAGTCGGTACGCGATCCTTGGGTTTTGCGAAAATATGTCCCAGTGTCTGAAAGGGTTTTAAGGCAACATTAGGAGTGTTGGGAATACTGTCTACACAGTAAAAAACTCCACTCATTTCGTGGAATTTATTAGAGGTTAAACTCTAAACGCAGACCAAGTGCTCGTATCGTTTGATGTCGTTTCCTTGTTTACCAAAATCCCTGTCAATCTTGCCATCAAAGTTGCTGAAAAAAGACTCACATAAGATGTTTCTTTATCACAAAGAACATCGTTGCCTGTGGAGGATATAATCGATCTTTTATCCTTTTGTCTCAATACGACTTATTTTACTTTCGAAGGCAACTATTACCAGCAGGTTTTTGGGACAGCGATGGGATCCCCGGTCTCGGCAGTAATTGCTAACCTAGTAATGGAAGATGTCGAGCAAAGAGCCTTAGCCTCTAGTCCAGTTAAACCTTTGTTTTGGAAACGATATGTTGACGATGTGGCCTCTGCGGTTAACAAAAACGAGATCGATAATTTGTTGAAACATTTGAATTCTATTGACCCATCAATTCAATTTACTGTAGAGCGCTGGAGTGAGGGAAAGTTGGCTTTTTTGGATACTTATGTTCATAAAAATATCGAAGGGCAGTTAGAAACTGATGTTTACCGTAAACCTACACATACGGACAAATATCTATCCCTCTACTCACACCATCCAAAAAGTCATAAAAAGTCTGTTGCAAAAACTTTGTTTCAAAGAGCTGAATCGTTAACATCCAATCGCGTTGCTAGGGACAACGAGCGTGATTATGTTCTCAGAGTACTGAGAGAGAACAATTATCCACGAAACTTTTTAAACGATTGTCTAAAATCCCCTGTCTCGACTAGATGCAATTCCTCAGAGGGTCATTCCTCAAAAACAGGTTTTGGTACAGAAAACTCATGCTGTTTACTCTATACCATGTGGTGATTGCGAGAAAGAATATCTAGGTGAAACAAAACGCCAGTTCGGCACACGTTTAAAAGAACATCAAAAGGCCGTTTCGAACTTAGACAGTTCAAAATCAGCCTTGGCGGAACACGTGTGTCAAACTAACCATAACATTGCGTGGAACGATTCAAAAGTCATTACCACTAATGATCGTTATGGACAAAGGCGTTATTTGGAAGCCTGGTATATTAATGCGAGTCTTTGTGCCCTAAATAGGGATGACGGAAGCTATTTGCCAAAAGAATATTTACATCTGATTGATAGATGACGTCATTTTGAGAGTATATAAGGAACTGAGTTTCAACATCAGATCACCCCTGATGAAGACACTAGACCGGTGTGTCGAAACGTTGGGTCGTGAAAGTTAATCTTTGTGTGGTGATTACTTTCATTTATTAAAACCAGAGTAGCGATAATTACGATGGATTATATACCTGGTTGCCGTAAACTCATTAACTTCAATTCGTAATTACCTCTTTTTACATATTTAAAGCTGGTCTTTGGCTTGACGTTTTCTTGTATTAGTGTAAACACTCAATTTCTGAAACACATTTGATGTGCCTGTTTTGTGTGTAACATTTCATCGGGATCCTTGTTTAATATTGTTTCTGTTATAATTTTAGGAGGAGATCTACCATTATTTTGCTTATACACAATATTGCATAATGTTGGTTGAGTGTTTACAGCGAGGACAACTCAAAGTTATTCAACTCGTGTCAGAAGTTCTCTGAGTCAAGGTGCGAATAATTTACTGAGTAAAAGTTCCGTTTAATGTAGCTCCCTACAACTAGTACAGTTTTACGTGATCTATGAGATCAGCTAGATGTGCCTTGTTAAATATCGGCGAAAAACATTCGTTTATTTAATACAATGGCATCTATTAATCAACTCCCTACACGAATGTCATCTAGACAACAGAGTGTTACTAGAGCATAGGTATTGAAATTGATCAGGATATGCATGTCTCGAGTAAAATTAGACTTCGCATTAGCACATTCTGTTATTTAAGCAATAAAAACTAGGAATCCAATTTCGCAGTTAATCATCAATTGAGAACCTGCATCCTCATCATGCACAATCGCATTGTCCCATTGATACTGAAAATTTGGTTCAACTACGGGGTCGAAATTTTTGGATATTATGCAAAAGTAAAGGAATTTATTTATTTATTGTTAACATTTAACGAATGCTGCCTATTAGCACTCCCAAATATCCAATAGATTAGTAGCCTGTGCACTGACGTAATTTATGAGGGAGCGTTGCGTCTGTGCACAGGCTAGTTGATTAGTGAAAATGAGGTAGATCTCCATATTTTCACGAGACGCAAATCCAAGTGAAAACGCTTTTTACGTGTTTATATCACTTTAAAAAGCTTATAATTGATAAACCATACAACCTTTGTATAACAACAGTATTATAAGAATCATTATCCTGACAGGTTGTTTTTCTGGTTTAGGGGATTGTGAAATTAATATTTAAAGACAACAATGGATCCATTGAAAGCCAAAGCTAATTATTCCAAGGTATGTCATTTGTTGGTAGATAAAGGTGGAGATGTTTTGAGAAATGCTTTGCATGCGGTGCATCCACCTTCCACCTTAGCTTCCGTTTTGAATGCCAACAGAGCGACCTTGCGGAGAATACGATACAGTGTAATTAAAGCCTCGCAATGGGATCTACTCTTCCCAAGATCTGGTTCACCAGATTCAAAAAACTTTGATATTACCCTATTGACTGTCCTACTCCGAAATATTTGCGGATTGTCGGCACCAGCCACCGGATGGAATGTGATGCCTCCAGTCAGCGATACTTCTATATCTGCAAATATTTTAAGAGTCAAAATGTTTAGAAATGAAGTGTATGGTCATATTGCAACTGCTCGTTTGGACGACGTGACATTTGAAACATTGTGGCAAGAAATTTCTTTTCCGTTAATCAACTTGGGAATTCCTCAAATTGATATTGATAAATTTAAGGTGGCTCCTCTTAGCCCTGAAGAAGAAAGTTATATTCAAAGATTGAAAGAGTGGAAACAACAAGAGGATGATTTTATGTCAAAATTAAACGATGTTGAAAGTAAAGTATTCAAATTAACTAAGAAAGTTGAAAATGTTCACCTCTCGCATGTCGAGCAACTGGCTAAATTTAACTTTGCTGGAAAGATTCGTGACCTTTGTAGAAATTTTCAAGATGGCACTAGAAAGTGGTTGTTTGATAAACTGTCAAATTGGTTTGGGAGTGAAGAATCCAGGGTCTTGATCCTAACTGCAGGTCCAGGCGTTGGCAAAAGTGTTTTGTCTGCAAAGCTTTGCGAGCTTTTTGGAGAACGTGGTCAACTCGCAGCTCACCATTTCTGCGACTTTCGAAATTCTGATTCCAGCAATCCTCACAGAATCCTCCAGTCCCTTGCCAGTCAATTGTGTGATAATGTTGAAGGATTTCGTGATAAACTAACTGAAATTCTTCGTCGTGAACATTCTCGTGACTCGCTGCCAGACGAATTTCGTGTCCTTTTGAACGACCCCCTCCATGCTCTTGACAGACACGACCCAATGTTGATCATCGTTGATGCTTTGGACGAGAGCAAAACTGAAGAAAAAAGCGAATTTTTGGATTTGATATCTGAGAGATTTTGTGAACTTCCAGATTGGATTAAGATATTCATTTCAAGTCGACCAGAACTACAAGTACGAAAAATTCTTGAACATCTTCACCCGTGGGAAATCCGTCCGGATAACGAAGATCACAACCACGACATAGAGCTTTTCGTTCGTCATAGGTTACCTGATTTTGATGATTATAGTATAAGGTCAGTTCTTTCAAAGTGTGAGGGATCGTTTTTGTACGCTTATTACTTGGTCAGTGAATTGAAAGAAAAGGGCGTGGGAATTGAACCCAACCTAAGTGATTACATCTCCAACGGTATTTCCGGATATTACAAAAAGCAGTTCAAACGTTTAGAAATAGGCCTCCAACATTTCAAGCAAGATACCTCATGTCTCTTAAACAGTTTCATCAATGTCGTTGTCGTTTCTAAGGAGCCCCTGCCAATAAAAGTTCTTTTCACATGCATTGGTCTCTCTAAAGACGATTTTAAAATACGTAAAGCGGTTCTTGACCTAATGTCAGAGATTCTTCCAGTTTACGATGGGTGTCTGACTGTTTATCATAAGTCATTATGGGATTGGCTGACATTGAACGGTTATGAAGAACATGCATTCGTTGCAGATGTTGAAGACGGCAATAGACGTCTCTGGCGTGCTTGTAAGAAACAATTCTGTGAGATAGATGCTTTGAAGTCTGTTTTAGAATTCCAAATTTCAGCCGAGAATATGTACGCTTTAAAAAATGGTTGGAAATATTTGGTCGATACAGGCGAGGTAGATGAATTTCATTGGTTGGTGCATGTTGGTATAAACTTCTTGAAACTAAAATTTTTTGATCGCCTGAACAGTTATTTTTTCAGTCGAATTCTTGGCACGTACCGTTCTAAACTTTCCAAAGATATTTATTGGAGCATCATTCAACACGTTTGTTTCTCCGAAATAGTCGAACTGATTGGAATATCTAAGACTTATGAAAAAGATCATTGTTACGTATATTTGCAAGCACTCGCTAATGGGCACTTTGATTTTTCACAAGGTGCCTTGAATTCGAAAAGTGTAGCTAGGGATATCTTGGATACGACAAATGAGTTTTGGATAGAATATGTGAGAACTGAAAGCAATTCTAATTTAAGCATTGTCCCCCAAACAGCGTTTACAGACAGTTCATATTTTGATATTTTAGTGTCACCGGATCAGACGATGCTTGCTTGCATACATGCGCATGAGCAAAAATTTCAAATGCTTAAAATACCAGATCTTACAACAATCTTTGAGGCACAATTTACTTGTAAAAGACGTCTTTGCGAATTCTCTGCCTTTTCTCCAGACTCTTCATATATTTTATGCAATTCAATCCGATTCTGCATCAATATTAAAGAAAAGAAAGAGGTTCCCTTCATTACGCACGGCCCTGTTGGCATCAGTGAATGTTCATTTTCTTCATGTGGAATGAAACTTGTCACATTAGAGAAAACGTCAATCAAAGTGTGGGATGTAAAAAGCAAGAATATATTGGTTGAAGTTGAGGATGTGTATGATGAGCGATTTTATTGTTTGTTTAGTAATTGTAACTCGTATATTCTTCTTTGACCAAGGGATGAGAAAAGATATGTTTCCCCGGTCGTAGATTACATGAACGTCTTGAATTCTGAAACTTTGGAAAAGATTGATAAAAAGAATATTCGTGTTGACCAGAATTTGTGTAGTAATGATTCCTTTCAAATGTTTTCCCCGCCTTATTTAATTACCGACTCGAATGTTAAAATGAAAATGAATTATATCTGTTTGCCATCTGGTGAGAAAGTTATAATTTCCAATAAATATTGTTCAAAAGTTTTTGTGTGGAAAAACAGAAAGTGTGTAGCATTTACAAACCATTTAAAAAATGATTTAGCTGTGGTAGTGTACGATTTCATAAATTAAAAGATCGTTGACGTGCTTGAGATTGGATATTTGCCTTCTGATACTCGTGTCAATTACATTTCGAAATTAGATGGGACGAGTTTCCTTTTATGTTTATATTTTCCCAGATTACTCAGTATCTTATCCTTCAAATCCCTCGTCGAATGGCCTGATGCTACTTTTGTTGACAATGCCGAAATAGTTTGTTGTGCAATCTCTCCAGACACTTTGTATGTCGCGTGCTGTTTTGAAAATTGCGTTCTTTCAATAAGAAGTGTTGATAGTGGGAAAACATTGCAAACTGTTGCACTGAAACAACGAGCATTAGCATGTTGGTGGTCAGAGTCGTACCTTTGGTTGGTCTGTGAAGGTCTGGTTGTTAAATATCGTTATGAACCTAGGAGTGAAAATATCTTAGGAAGTCAACATGAAGAATCTATTGTAAATTTTGAACGTGTTCTTGCATTTAAAAATGGACTTCTTGTGATTTACGGCGATCGGAAACTTTCTATTTTAAGAATTTGTAACGAAAAACTGTGTTATCAAGAAACACCGTCATGTGGGTTTACTGACCCTTCTGTTGCAATAAGTTCTGATGGGTGTGCTGTTATGTTATTGTTGGATTCTAGGTCAGATTATCAATTGTGGGAAATAAAATGTGGAAACACGTGGATTGTTCGTACAATCGGAGAGTTGCGTCTACCTTTTATTCGTTGGTGGTCTTTATCTGGTACAAAAACGACTCGCAATGCAGTGTTCTTGACAACAGATAAATCGTCTAATATTCATTTACTTTCTATTACTTTTCCAAATGATGTGCAAAATTTTCATAAACTTTCTATTAAAAACTTTAGAGCGGCTGCTTATATCGATTCTGATTTGATCGCTTTTTTTGCCGGACATGAATGGATACATTTTGTTAAGGTTTCGGAAGGAAGAGTCATAGCTTCCAGATACTTTCGTGATCTTTTTTTTCCTTTCAATGTATTTCGTCCTCATCCATCTCCTTTCTTTCTTCCATCAACGCGTTCTCTTCTGTTTGTTGACAGAAATAGCAACAAATATTTAAAAATTCATAATATTGAAAAGTATTTCTAAGATTTCCTTTCTTGATGCAAGTAGTTTAGAATCTGATTTCTTGTTTAAATGCGAAAACCACGCGTAAATCAAAACGTTCAGCTATGGAACGTCCTGAAATGCGAAAACCACGGAAATCGTTGAAACGTTTTTTTAGTTTTTCCTTTCGTGATGTAAATTGTTGAGAATAGAATTTCTTGTTAACGGCGAAACGACGCGTCTATGAAAACGTTTGAACTGTGTAATATTAGTAGAAAAATATTTTAAAATATATTTTGTATCCAAGAGATTTTCCTGCTGTGTGTTTTTATAACCTGCGTGTGAGATCGATTAATTCACATACTTCCTTTGTGTACTTGTGATAAGCGTACATGAATATTCAGCCTCTTACTCGTTAAGCGATCAGTTTATTCTACACACACGAATAACCCTTTTTCCTGAAAATATTTTCCTGACGGATGAAGATGAACAACAAATCCTTCTGTTTCTAACATATCCGCTTTGGGTAATAAAAAGACTTTGAAAGAAAAATAAAAGAAACATTTTTTGAAAGTTCAAGGTATATAGCTATCTTTATGTCCCAAGTTGCATGCAACTGAACATGTTTTCTTGCATTAAAAATTAAAATCCTGGCAAGTGAAGGAATATTTTCGTAGCGAGGCAAACTAAGCTATAAAAAGAAGGATATTTTGATCATTTTTCTTTTGTCAGAGACCTGAGTGAAATGAATATCCGGGAAGGTTGAGGTCATTGATTTACCTGGACTAAAATAGCTAGAATGTGTTTCATGGATATCTTTACTTTTAGAATTAGTTTCCTGTTGTGTGAGGCACACTTTTATCAGAATTTTTTAAGATAAAGTACATGAACCTATTCGCAAAAGAGCAAGAAGCCTGTGACGAAGTACAATTTCTTGGTATAGTCAGGCTATAATCAGGTCTTATTTTTTTCCAATATCAAAATCATGTTTTGTTTATGTCATAAGATAATAAAAACGAAGTTTCTTTCAATCAAAATTTAGAAGTAAACAAATTTTTCTGGAATTTTTGCAGTAAAAAACCTGTCTAGCCTCTAGTTTTTGTGTATGTCGCAATAGGCTTCTTTTTGTTTTTCCGAAATGTCCATGCATAGTGATGTGAATCACGTCATGATATAAATGGTGCGCATTAATTGTAAGCCTGGAAAAGACAAACGATGTGAAAATAAATTTTGTTGAAACCGTTATGTTTAAGAGTTTAAGAACTGCTTCTGCATGACATCGCAATGACCCAGCCATAGGCAGCATATACTGCGCTCATTCATAGCGTCAAGGGGCTGTTTAGATGATCCTGGGATAGCGCGAAACTATCCGGGGGCAATCAATTATGCTTGGTCAAAAATCGTATTGTTAACATGATCCCGAGTTGAATTTTCAAATTTTCATATTTTCTCATAAGACAACATAAAAACCTTTCTCATAAAGGCAATATTTTCGAATTCATTGAATCCCCGACAAACTTGACGTATAGAGGTTGTTTTTTTTCAGCACTTGTGTATATAATAAAACAGCTATCGTGCTCACTCTCGTCGTATATGACTATTGGTTAACTCTGCGCTACGCGCCTCGTCGGCTATCAGATCATTTTTTTTGGTACAATTATAGAATACCAGGGGTCGGTTGTTCGAAAGGCGTTTAGCTTAAACCGCGGATAAGCCAAAATTTAAAAATACTCCCATACATCTTGTGAATGCCTGAACCTGCATTTTATGCATTTAATATGTACTTCCATTGAAAATTAAGCTCTTTACATCGAAATAGTTCAGTACATTTGTGGAATAAAGAGATAATTTTGTTTTCCATTTTGAACTTATCCGCCGTTTAAGCTAAACGCCTTTCGAACAACCGGCCCCAGGCCGGCAATAGTCCATTATGTTAAAAAATTTGTTAGAAGATCAATTTTAGAGTATAGAACTGCCCGTTCTTTAAAAAAAGTGTTTATTCTAAGTCCAATTCATGGTTTGAGTAGCATAAAACAAGGTACATGTATCTAGAAGACTATATGACATTCACTGTTAAGAGGTGGGTTGGCCAGGTATTCTATAATTGCTCCATTAATTCTCAATTTTATCCATGCCAAAACTGAAAGTCAACATATAGTGTAAACGAATGAAATTGCTACGTGGAAAATTTGACTATTTGGCAGTTTAAAATTTCATCCGTGCAATTTTTTAGGTACCGTTCCAAAAATTGTGCGTAGTGTAAATTGGGCTTTAGATGTCATCAATAGGTTTCGATGGCCTTCTCAACAACTCCTCTTTCTGTTTGTGATGAGAAATTTTCATTGGAACACGCGCCATAAGTTCTGCAGGTGATTTTCAACAATATCACTGCTGATCTCTGAACTGAAGTTTTTCACGGAGTTGGTACTATACACCATGTCTATGAACTTATAACGGATTACGTGTTCTCTCACAGAACAACAAATAAAGAGGATGCTGCTCGTCTGGATGTCGTAGGTGATCGTTTTTAGGGACGTCTTTCGCACCGAGTTATTACAATACATCTCTTTCCAAATGATATTGACCGAGCGTGAGGTCTTGTGTGAAATATCAGACACAGACTATTTAGTATGCTATTTCATAGTACAGATCGAACAAGCGAGGTCACTAATCTGTTTATCATAATATGACTGAACTGCATGAGACATCCGGGATACTAGTCCAGATACGGAATATACAGACCACGGTCCGGATATGGGTTTTTACCGACCACTCATCAACCAATCAGAATAGAGGATTTTTAAAAGTCAAATAACAAAGTATCATTAATGACTATAACTCCTGAGTGTTTTTGCCTATTTTATGCAGTTGTTATACCACATTTGAAGCAAAGTTGTTTGAAGACGCTGCCTGTTACACTGCTCCCTGTTATATTGGAACGTATTCCTATTGATCTCATAAAATTCACACTTAATGAGTGTGAATGAGCTTTTTTGAATACAGGAGTATCGTATGTATCTCGCTTCTTTGTTCTGTACACCGTCAATTCATTGAATATCTGAACGCAAAAATCTGTGTATAAGCTAGTGTTTGACTTTTAAGCTCGTTAAGATATTTGTTCGAAATACTTGAGCAATAATCCCTAGTTTTAACTAGGTACAGGCACGGGCCTACAGCAGGGAACTCGTTAAAGAGACATCACAGAATGGCTTTTTCCACCATGCAAAGATTCTGATAATGGCCAACTTACATCGCACGCTGATGGAGTGAAGTGGAAATAGACATGATCACGTGAATTTGGACTAAAGAAATAAGTGAATACCGCGAGATTCAGTTGGAAACAGACAGACAGTCACGTCATTTTTGTCAAAACAAATCTTACAACACTGGAATATCTTTGTGATAAAAATACCAAATAAATATATGTTATTTACCAGATTGGAGGTCCGTATAGGGAAATATTTCCCAAGGTGTCAAAAACAGCCCAAGGCCAAAGGCTGAGGGACGTTTTTGAGACGGAGGGAAATATTTCCCTATACGGACCGACTAAACTGGTAAATAATAGTTTTTTTTTAATTCGTGTATGCGTGCGAATGTTAAGTGACGCCATATAAGGAAGACATGTTTATTTCAAAACAAGGTCCAAGCGTACAAAAGCGGTTTAGATGTATAAATAATCTAATTAAAAACATCAAAAGCATTAAAAAAGCTGTGCTTGGCTCACAATTTTCATAAACAACTTTGATCGCAGCGAAGAAGAATTCATATTTTGGCAGATGAATTCAACGAATGTGTCAAAAAATTTGTGTGTATGTCAAAATATAAAATAAACATTGTTTGTAATCGACCCTCGAATCGGCCACATGTTTACGCCTTGCACCAGCAGAGGAAGCCATTTTACTTTGTAAATATGAATTTTAATTAGATAAGCAGAGCCGCTGAGGGCGTGCGAGCGGGCGCATGTCCGCAATTTCTGGCCATGACGCGTGATTACAAAATCTTTGTAATCAAAAGTTAGATTTCACACCAAAATTGCACGACACAAGTGCAATTTCCACTTTATTATATTCATTTTGAAGTCATACAAAAGATTAAAGAAATTCAAACCGATTTATTGGCTTAGAGAACCGTAAACGGTGTAAAATGTGAGTAATTTTCATTTATTTTTGTCAAGAAATTTTGCGGGGCATTTAAAAATTCAAAATAATAAAATGTTGTTCCATTTTCGATTGTAATTTGATTGGATAGTTACACTGAAATACTAAATCTGATTGGTTATTGTGGTGCAGACTTCAATCTTATTGGCTTATAAATTATGTGATTAATACTCAAAAATAGTGTGATTTGGGAATTAATCACACTATTTTTAACCAATAAGATTGCATGAAACACTATTGATTTTAAAATGAATATAATAAATTCAAAAATTACATACTTCCTTTGTTTAGTTGTGATAAGCGTACATGTATACACCTCGTCCTCGTGTATGTTACGCGATCAGTTTATACTCACACACGAATTACCCTTTATACTTGGTTCACTGTTTGTAAAAATATTTTCCTAGCCTCTTGCTTATTAGATAAGCAATCAGTTTATGCTCATAGCCCGGCCCTTTTTCCTAAAAATATTTTCCTGACGGATGAAGATGAACAACAAATAACACTAACATGGATAATATATTCCATGTTTATTCCGCTTTGAAAACACGTTAGTCGTCAGGATCTCCCTTTTTGGTGGCTTTACACCAAGAGCTCGGGCTGTCGAAAATGTTAGCACTTCTGCAGCACTTGAAGACGTGAATTTCCCGAGCTTTTCATTTCAAGTGCTTTTGAAGAAAGATGGGATTGGCCGCGGAAGGTTTTCCTCCGTTTTTACAGCGGAATTACCACAAAGTGGAGAAAAGGTGGCTGTAAAAAAGTTTTTAAGAAGTGAACAAATCGACGCCACAATCTTACCGAAAGAGGCAAAACTTTTTAAAAACAGTTTACGACATCCAAACATCGTAGGATTTAAAGTTATCTGTAAGGATACTGATTACGTATTATTTCTAGAGTTTGTCCAGTTCAGTTTCAAGCCTTTTGGGATAGACCTGCAGGAGAATTCTCTTGCGGAACTACTGTGTCATTTTAACAAATCCGACTGTGAACACGTTTCGGAAAAAGTGTTTTATCGGACTGCGGAAGGTGTGGAACTTGGAGTCCAATACCTTCACGTCAAAGGACTTGCCCACCATGATTTAAAGCCGGCAAATGTTCCTGTCTCGAACCAACATATGCGTTCCGCATTTTATCCCCATATCCGTATCCCATAACTCCTTATATAAAATACAGTAATATGGAAGGCAGAAAATTAAAGGATTTGTGACTCCATATCGAAAGACACATACCTTTTTCGTCTTAAAACATGGTATGATTTTACCCTATAAATCATTGCGTAAGTTCGATTGAATAGCAAATACATTTTTCTAATATAATCACTGAATATAATCCCAAAATTTCCATTCATTAAGATGTTCTCGCGCTTACCACGAACACGCAATAAACACGCACTTAGACCCAGACCTCTCACGGTCACCACCTGTCGTCCATCTCCTTTAGCAACAACTCCAAACACTGGAATATCTTTGTGATAAAAATACCAAATAAATCCTGATATTTCTTCTGGTAAAATCGCCGTTTAATAGATTTCTGATATCAGATCTGTCGTACTTGGAATGCAAAGGTATTACTTTGTTTTGATTGTTTTTATAGTGTATATTTATTTGTGCAATTTGGTATTGAATTTTGCAATATTCCCCCACACCGCAGGCCACACGGCCCACAACAAACAACAGACTTAGCAGTCGGTACTGTCACTACTGTGTATATATTTATCAATAAGTCGTTATCAATTCATCATATATCTTTCAAACTTTTAATAGCAAAAACAATATATTAGCAACACTAGATGAACTATATTTAATGTTTATCATCTTGTGATGAACACAAAATGAGGCATAGTTATGTCTCAGTCATTTTGTGTAACTGTGTGTCATGTCGTAGCTAGAGATTTGCCAGGCGGAAAACGGATTCTTATTATAAATATGAGAGCCCAACATATAACATTTAAGAAAGCCATCAAAACAATTTAAAGTTTAAAAGTAAATATATTTGTAACGTTTCGTCTTTAACCTAAGACATCTTGAGACAAGTGATATAAAATTACATGAGATTTGAATATATATATAATCTATTTACATATGTAAATTAATGACGGATGGAAGGTATAAGATAGTACATGACAAAACCACACAGACGAAGGGACATAAACACAATACAAAAACTATGAAAACACGTTACAGTAGCCTGCTCGCAGACTGAATTAGGGGGCCGGAAATTAAACGGGAAAAATTCAGTCTGCTGAACTGCGGGCATTTTCGTGTACGGTGACGTAATATGAACTGCATAATAATATGATAATTATTCGAGCGCACCGCATACTAAAATGCAAATGGTGGCCATTGCCAGGAGCGCGCATGGCGTCGAACAATCCTAATTGCAACTGCATTTTGTGCTCTCGAACGATCGAAAAGCCGCACGAAAGATATTTGGTATCCGGGAAAACAAAATTTAAAGCTAGTGAGGCTCTTCGACAGTTGCCATTTGATGTTTTAGAGACATCAATTTACATTTGTCGACAGTGTCTCGATAAACTACGGAAACGAGCCGCTCTTCTTGCTCAAAATAAGCTCATCGTAAGCGAACTTAAAGAGGCATATGAAAAAGGTCAACTCGAAAGGCGACAAGGCTTTGAAGACGAAGACGAGCAGCAAACGGCCATGTATAACAGCGCCAAATTTGCCCAGCACATCTCAGACAAAGGCTACGACATCAATTGCCAGTACACGTGAAGTGGCCAGTGCGCTGCCAGAATTGTTGGAAATACCAACTCCCATTTCACATTCAACCCCTGTAAAGTCCAGAGAAACGACAGGAGTTAACGTTATAGCAACGTGGCCAAGTCAAAGCAGGCAGAGGCAGCTGAATCCTGATTTGGAGCCATTAGGAAAGATGCTTGTGAGAGGAACATACAAGCAAATTGCCAATGCAGCGTGGAACAATCCAAACTTAAGAAAACATCTTGTCTTCAATGCTTTGAAAGATATTAGAAAAGAATGTGTTGGCTTGTGTTAAAAAAAAACCCAAGTTGCCTGCGGTCACCTTCAAAGGAGCAGATGCTTAACTTTTCTTTTGATAAGCAAAGAAAAGAATTGGAAGAGAGAGCACCATTGTTTTTCTCTGTTCTAGTAGCTGCTGGTTCAACTAGTACCAAAAAAGAGGAGAAGGCATGGATTCCAGCTGTTGGCATGGCTTCATCTATACTCCTCAGAAACCTTTCACCATACATGAATGCTATTCAGTTGTTGTTAGGAATATTTCTATATCATTCTAATTAAGCGGTAAGTTTAGTACCACATTATTTTATTTATTTAGATCCACCCTATATGGAAATAGATAAAAGTTGACCAGTTTAACCAGGACACATTTCTCTTCTATACACTTGTATATTAAAAATTTCTACATTACATTTACAGCCTGTAATGTCACGGTTTTCCAAGTTGAGACTGGTAACATCACCGAACCATCTAGCAAGCCAGGAGAATGCAACAGAATCAATGCAACCCTCTGTTTGGTTTAAACTTACAATTGACAATGTGGACTACAGACAGAATGTTCATTACATGACTGAGGATCACCAAAACATTGATAAGCATTATGTCTCTGTTAATGCAACCATTAATAGGGTTTCAGCAAACCATTTGAGTCACAAGAGTCCTGTTGGTGGCATCAATGAAATGGAGAATGGGAAGTGTATTCCAAATCACACAGAGCAGAAAGCACAGAGAGATGACTACATTTCTCTTGTCGAGCGTGTAATTGTGGAAAATGTTCCATGCCTTGAATTTGGAAAGGATATTATACAAAAGCATATTCCACATAAATACACTAAGGAAGCATCAGAACCAACAGAATCTGTGAGTGTTATAAACAAATATTCACCTTTTAATCCTATGTTGTATATCATAGCCTCATACAACATACACCACCAGAATGATTTTTGCTCTTCCCCAGGTCCCTACAGCATGTGAAAAAAATAACATTTTATTTGAATTATAATACTACAGGCATTTCTTGGTGTAATCTACGAGAGTGAGAATGATGCTAATGGGATAAACAAGATATTGCATGATCTTCATAAATATGTCCCATTTACCGGTGAAGGAAAAGACCGAGAATATGCCAACCAACCTATTGTTGGAGATCAACTGACGGTAGAGCGAGCTGTCAATTGTCACAAGGCGTTGTGCAATGGCTTCACACGAGAAGAGCAGCTAGATGGTCTACAATTTGAAGTGGCAGACTGGCATGCTGGAAACAAGGCTATAGGTGTAAGTTGAATGGTGTTACAGGGACTACTGTATAAACCAGTTAAATCTTATCAGTCAGAATGCTCATTTCATTTTTTTTTAAATATGCAACATTGCATTGTAGATTCTGCGAGCAGGCTATGTAGATACTAGTCAGAGGAGAAGTTAAGGAGAAATAAAGTTTCACTGAGGAATGCTTACCAGAAGGGGAGATATTAGCTCTCTAAGCTTCTTCATATACTGATATTAGCAATATTGTTCCCTTGCCTTAATAGGAAGGAGACTGATAGTATTAGCAATATGTTGTTGGATGAGTTTGAGACATCTTTTCATTCCCAACTTTTTCTGCAACAAACATATTCAGTTATGTGTTTTATTAATGTTAAATTTTTTATGCAATTATAGGTTGCATTTTCACATTTGTACGGTGCAGCTTCAGCAGGAGACAAGTGCATTGTACAGCGACCGTAATTTGGTAAACCGCCGCAATGTGAAAAGTGATGTGGACTCAGCTGTATTGGCAGCACGGCGCTTCTTCGCACTTGAGATCGAAGCACGAATTGTAGCAGCTGCAATGACAGAACTAGGCATGGAGGAGTTTGATGATACAGCAGATGGAATTCCAATAATGAACAACTGGGCTAAAAAAGAAATGGGAACCTACATCCTACGTTTTGGATGAAGAAAAACACAAAAAGATTGCTGCAGCTGTAGAATGCCTTGAGGAGAAGCATCTACAAAGACTGAAAGACAAGACAGCAGATGGCCGATACAAGTGTCGATTTCCCGGTTGCGGAAAAACTTTCAGCAATGATGGAAAATGGCGAATGATGCATGAACGAGCTCATGACCCTCCCGTTTGCATTGAAAAGCAGCCAATGCTGGTGGAAATTTTTGATGGGGACGTTGTAGATGATGATATGTACAACTATCAAAAAGCATTGCTGGACTATGGGATGGTAGTGATGAACTTCGTAGATGCTATTTCTGAGGGTGATGGTTCAAGAGTCATACGAAATTGGAAATTTTTTCTTCTTTATTTCCACCATGACAAAGGGAGCCAGAAATATGCACTTGAAACTCTTTATCTGATGTTTCAGGTGCATGCCCTTCTCAGTCCAAAAGCAGCCCACCATCTTGTGTGGAATAGATTTTCGAAGAGGAAGCATTCTCTCGGAGGAAATATTTCTCTTGACCTCCAACTAGAATTCCTCAATGGGATTTTCAAAGATGTCGTCAAGAAACTGGGTCCCAATGCCAACCCTAGATCCATTAGCAGAATTTGTAATGCTATGAACGTAACAAAAAAGTTGACTGAAAATTTTGACAGTGCTATGGCCCTCTACAAGAGATCAGGAAAGCATTTCCGCAAATCATGTAGTGCTGACTTGAAAAAAATTGTGAATGAACTTTTGTTTCATGAAGCATTTGCAAAAACACCAGGAAGATCGTATGGTGCCTACTCAGGGATCAAACCATCAATTGTGTCAGATTTTAATTTGCAGAGGTTTTATGGTTGGATCAATGGCCACAAGAACTATATGATCCTTCATCGAAAGGCCAGATAAAAGAATTGGCTGATGTGAACTGCAAACAACAAACAGATATATTGCACAAGGTTGTTGTCACAGTGTTGTTTATACAGTAGCATATTGCATTTCAACCCTTTTTGTATACCAATGATTTACATACCATTTGATGAAGCTTTTGATGTAGTTTCAAACAAGATTCAATAGCTCAACATGAAGTTCTCATATGTTTTATAAGCAAAGCATCTGACTGGTGTGGGAATCAAAGGGCAAATCAATTGCTTAGTTTATTAAACAGTTGGGAATTTCACCCAGAAATATTAAATGTTTTAAAAGTGTGGCCATTGATGATTCATTTTTACCCTCAATTTTACCCAAAATAAGAAACTTGTCAAGGGACCAGCCAAATACCAACATGCACTTGATAATAGTTATAAATGATTTCACAAAATAGTTTAACTGTAAATAGTATGGTTTACAGTGCACTTGGTGTAGTTTTAATGATTTCACTAAATAGTTCAAATGTAAATAGTATGGTTTATAGTAAGCAATAGATGTTTAAGATGACATGATATCATGGTATAGTAGAAAGTGTAATTTATTTACTCATGACAGCAAGGTTTTCAAGGAAACTATCATTTCCATCCTCATTTGAATCATATAAGGACTCTGTTTCATCAAAGTCATATTCATGACTATGCCAAAGCTCATGAAGACTGGAGTCATCCTTCAGTTCCTCTCAATCCATTTCAATGTCAGAAATTTCTTCGAACATTAACATATCATGCTCAACTGTAATGTCACCAAATACTTGTGAAATAATATTCAGTACAGCATATGCATGGTGTCTTCGCCAAATTTCAACATTTCGTAAAACATCTTCTACTGTAAAAGGTTTGTGGCATGTTTATAGAATTTGGATAATCTGAAGCCAACCAAACTCCAGAAACGCATTAGGTACACCTACAGCTGATGTCATACCAGACATTTCCCTCTCTATTAACTCCTTCTTAAATGTTATAAGATTTGCTCTTAATTTTTCCTTGGCATTTGCACTTACTGCTCTTGTTGCATACAACTCTCCTGAAAGGCTTGGGATATCTGTAGTTTCTTGGATAGCAACAAGAGGCACTGTGCTACAATCTGCTAGTCCACATTAACATTTTGCAGCACAAATTTCACAACACATATGCGAAGGGCCATCACTGCTATGACTGTAGCCAAACTCTTCCATTATCGTTTTGCGAAGACATACAGAGTCTTCGTTTGATAAAAATGTTGCCATCTTTGCTGAGCAGCAACTTGACAGCAATCCATTGTAAAGAATAATGCAGTTACTGGGTTTTCCATCTTGACCAGCTCTCCCACTTTCTTGTACATATGACTCTAGGGTGCTTGAGGGACCAAAGTGAATGACTTTGTGAACACATTTGCAATTTACACCCATGCCAAAAGCGATTGTAGAAATCAAGACACGAATGTGGCCAGCCTCATCTCCAAACTTGTTAATGATGTGTTCTTTCACCACATTTAGGGTGCCTGCATGGTACATTTCAACTAATCTTTTCTCAGGATCTGTGCTACCATGATAAAATTTTTCTTTTAAGTTTAACTGAAACATTCGAAATATTAGTCCACACTGTTTACGGGTTCGACAATATATCAGGGTGCGATCTGTTTTAACCCCATTATGGTAAAGCTCATCAATAAGCCCTGAAAAGACCATCTCAAGAGTCAAATTATTGTTGATATACTGAACACTGTAACACAAGTTCTCACGGTCAGGACTCCTTTGTACTGTGTAGGTGCTCTTTTTTTGAAGTTGTAAGGAATTAAATATATATTCTCTTGTTGATTTTGCAGCTGTTGCTGTTAGGACCAAAAACTTTAAATGTGATGGCATCAAAGATCTTAATTCGCCTAAATTACCATACCATTGTCGGAATGGTATGCTTTGTCTACCATGTCCCCCGTCACTTGAACCCCTAAAATGATAAGCAAATATAACAGATTTAAAAAAATAGATATGTGAGCAAAAAGGCTATGCATTGAAACTTACCATTGGGCAATACAATGTGCTTCGTCTACAGCCACTCCAACAAGATTTTTTACAAACAATTTGGAAGAAAATATTGCTCTCCATTTGCTAGTCGAAAGAAGACACTTAGGAGACGCATACACATGCGAGTATCTCCCTTGCATTACAGTTTCTATCACCTTGTCTTTAGAATCGTCCGTAATACAAACGGCAGGTATTCCCAGATTGGTCAAGTAAGCAACCTGTTCTTCCATCAGCGATTTTAAAGGCGAAATCACAACCAATATGCTTGTGCCGTTGTCCTTTGGCTTTATGACATCAGCAATAATTTTATATTTGCAAAAATAATTTATTCAAATTATTTAGCGACTAAACGAATCAAAACGCTTGATCTATCGTTGATACGTTTGAACCAATCACGTTCAGTTACTTAAATCCGTGTAAGTGTTACGTCACCGTACACGAAAATGCCCGCAGTTCAGCAGACTGAATTTTCCCCGTTTAATTTCCGGCCCCCTAATTCAGTCTGCGAGCAGGCTACGTTACAGAAGATTAAGTGGGATTGAACTGCCCTGGATGTTAAGTGAGGGTTTGAGTTTGGAGATGAGGAGGCTTTCATGAATCATGAGCTCATGTTTGTCAGAACGTGAAGAAAGAATTTTAAAATCATCTAATTCGGCAGAATGCCCTGCAGTGGTTAAGTGGGAGAAGATGCTGGACAAAACTGGACTAGATGACGGTTTTCCAGTTATAGGGGAAATTCCCAAGTATTCCGATACTCTGGTGTGTAGATGGCGTGTGGTTTGACCCACGTACGATGCGGAACAGCATCGACACTTGAAAAGGTATACAACACCAGATTTCAGAAACCTGGGAACTTTATGCTTAAATGGAAAGAAGGAAGAAATACGTGTGGTGGAACGAAAAAAAAGCGAATATTGAGATGCGAACAAGCAGCTGCAGCATTACAAAGTCGAGTAATTTGATTGCGAATCTGAAGCGACTGGGAACCAGTGAAGGGAAGGCAAAAATAGGCCATTTTCTTTGAAACTGTGTGAATAAGTGGTTTTGGCTCAAAGGTATTGTTAAGGAAGCGACGAACTAATTCGTCAAACATATGAGCGGGATAACTATTCAGGTTGAAAAAATTCCTGACAACCTCAAGTTGGATATGAAAATTTTCATAACTAGAACAGAGGTTGAAAATTCGGTGAAGTAAACAGGAGATTAAAGAGCGTTTATATTCAACAGGAATAAAACTGTGGAAGTTGGTAAAAAGACCGGTAAAAGTGGGTTTACGATAAACAGAGGTGGAGAATTTACCTCTTGAGCGAGTTATTTCAATATCTAGGAAAGGCAGCTTTCCGTCTCTTTCCAATTCAGATGTAAAAGAGATATTAGGGTGCTGGCAGTTTTTAACAGAAAGAATCATCAACATAACGTCGATATAGAATAGGTCTGAAAGAAGAAGGACAGTTGATTTCTCATGGAAAGACATGAAAATATTGGCGAAGAGTGGTCCTAGAGGGCTACCCATAGCCACACCATCAATCTGCTGATAAATCTGGCCATTAAAGGAAAAATGACAGTTTTTAACAGAAAGAGATAAGAGTTTGGTGAATTGTGAACGATCAAGGCCTTCAAAACACATACAGTTTGAAAAAATGAGATCTGAGATAATCTCAATCATTTCATCTACAGGAATATTAGTGAACAATGATGCGACATCAAAACTGGCCATAACTACATGGTCTGAATCAATGTCACTGCTCAACAGTTCCTGCATGAACAAAGAAAAACGAGTCCTTTATGACAAAAGAACTGATAGAGATTGGAGTAAGGAAAGGAATGAAAAATTTAGCTATTGCGTACGAATAGTGATTGATATGTGATAGAATGGGCCTTAAAGGAATAGAAGATTTATGAATCTTTGGAAGCCCGTATACGGTATGCCAATGCGTGTACCAGTGGGATACAGTTCATTGTAAGTTCTTTCGTTGATGCAGTTGCTAGCCTTCAGTTTCTTTAGCAACGCTTTAACTTGATTCTCACGTTTCAGGGTGAGTTTAACCCACCTTTCCGACACTCTCAATCACGTGACCCTGCACGTGTTAAAAACAACAGCGACTCGGACAAACAAATCGGACAAATCGTATAGATTAGTATAACGCGCGCGTTAAATCGGTGAAGAAAAAATAATATTTTGTGTTTGTGTTTGCGAAAGAAGAAAGAAATCGCGGAAATAGTCGGAAAGGATCTTGTGTGATTGTACATTGTAGAAAGGCTGTTATATTATAAGCTGAAAAACGTCTTAAAATCAGGGACGTGCAATAGCTAGCCTTCTTCGGCTGTGATTATTAATATAAAATCATGGTGAAAAGATGTGCTTGGGGTACTTGCAACACGGATTCTCGTTATCCTGAAAGGTTGATTAAAGACGGAATACCTGTAACGTTTCACCATTTTCCTTCGGAAAAGAAATTTAAGGAAAGGAGAGATGCGTGGATCCGTGCTTGTTGTCGTGCGGACACGTTTGTTTGTTCGAAGGACAGCTACATATGTAGCTTACATTTTGTTGAGAAGACAGGGCCAACAGACAAATACCTTGATCCCATTCCAGCCACGGCAACCAGGGACAAGGTTTGTAATTTGTAATTTTTGTAATCTTACGTTGTACTAATGTACTTGAATCTAAGAGCTATTTAAAAATTTTGCGTGTGCGTGCATAAATTTAATCCCAATATAAAATGCAAATGAGAAGCATTGGTAAATCATGCATTATGGTATTAGAATATCGGTGTACGTTTATAGATTAAACGTCTTCGCAAAAAAAGAAAATCACCGACTAAGAGATTGGGCTATGGGAAAGATTTAGGACAGAATCGGACGTACTAGCTGCTGAGTCAATGTTGGTACTTTCATCTGAGGAAAAGTCGACTGATGGCAGAGATGAAGCTGTCGATGCCTTACTATCGTTGTCAGCTAGTATACCAGAGGGTTTGGTAACAACAGCACAAGATTCTGTTCATGAGGAGCAGGAATCATCAAGTGAAAAAGAGGAAAAGAATATTAGACCTTTAGACTGTGCAACCCAAGTAAGCTGGTGACTTTTACTGTTAAATTTCACTGTTAATTTATATATTATTTGTTATTGTATGTTACATAATTTTTTATATTAGTCCATCCATTTTTAACTTGGTAATTTTTCCCTGATAGACTAATATTACATTGGACCATATGAAGGCTTTCACTGATAGCCAGATGATGTCTCATCCAAAAATGTCCAGACATTTATTCATGCAAAAGGTAGAAAATCCTAAGAACACAATGCACTATACAGGTTTGTTCAAAATTATAACTTTTCAATAACCTTATATGAAGGAAGAATAATAATTTGTCATTTTCTAATATTTATTGTTATATATTCAAGGCTTGAATATAAAAGTTCTTCATGCACTTCATGATCTTGTCAAAGACAAATCAGAGAGAATGCACATGTGGAAAGGGGTTAAAAAAACAAATGATAAAGATCTTGATGAGCATTACCTCAAGGTTAGTGGCCATGGTAAAAATTGTATTGCTAATACATTTAAACTAGCCAGAGCAATTTCATAATGATCAAATTTATTTTTTAGCAAAAATGTAACCTCACAGCACTGTCATCATGGGAACAACTGGTGTTAACAATGGTTAGATTACGTCGTAATTTAACAATTACAGTTCTGGCAAATTGTTTTGGAATTTCAAACTCAAGTGCAAGCAGAATCATCACTAGCTGGATTTTGTTTTTGGTAAAAGAACTTGAATTTTTAGTGGATTTCCAACCGGTATCTCAGTTATCTGGAATAACACTTCCTGAAGCTTTCAGGAATTCCTAACTTAAGAGGCATAATTGATTGCACAGAATTTTATGTTGAAACACCACATCGTTTGCCTAGCCAGAGGAGCACATATAGCAGCTACAAATCAAGGAATACTTTCAAATTGTTGATTTCAATTTCTCCAATTGCACACATCAATTTTGTGTCCAATCTGTTCTCTGGCAGTATAAGCGACAAAGAGATTGTAAGACAAAGTGGCTTTTTGGAAGCATTGGAACCTGGTGATGCTATTATGGCTGACAAGGGATTCAATGTGCAAGATCTATTTGCTCTTCGTGAGACAAAATTGATTGCCCCACCAATAATGAGAAAGGGTGTAGCATCTTCAGAAGCCTCCACAATGACCAGAAGAATTGCAGCATCTAGGATTCATGTTGAGAGAGTAATCAGAAAATTGAAATGCTTTGGTATTTTAAGAGGTATCATGCCATTGACATTGAAACCTTATGCAAGTTCAATTGTCAAATTGTGTTCAGCTATTGTAAATTTACAACAAAGCGCTATTAAAATATAGTACTTTTATTCTTCATATGCTTCATGTGTATTTCATTTTATACTTTTTCAACAATAAAAGAGACTCCAAATGCTTTTTTAACATAGTGCGCTTATCTTCAGCTTCTTCTGGCTCGAACCATCTATGCTGAAGAGAGCAATAGCCTTCTGGCTCAGATTCATACTCATCCAACTCCTTAATTCAAGGAAAAAAGTAGTTTAGTTATTGCAAACTTATATCCAGTAGATTACAGTTGCAAAAAGTTGCAATATACCTGCAGAAAATACTTTAAGAAAAGTGATATGTAAATGCCACAGTTGTTGCTGTTTAGTGGTTGCTGTGGTACCTGTAAAATTAGTATGATTCTTTAATATTGATGTATCATGTAATTCATCAAAATTACCTCAAACAAAATTGCTCATAACTTGATAGTATAAGAGAATTATTAAGATTTAAATCATGCTTTAGTAATAAATAGCATTAAACAACAGTGTATTGAATGCTATAACTGATACCTTCAATGCTTTGCAGGAAAGATTCAAATACTTTTGCTTCACACCAAATTTTCTTGAAATGTGTTCCAGGAAGCTTAAAAAGAATATATACAATTTCCAAAGTTGGCAAATACTTTATTAATTAATAGAAATTCACATACATGTACATATTTTAAAGGCATGAACTATGCATTATATATGATATGAAGTAACAAACCTAATGATGTTAGTACACTCAGTATTCCTCAAGTTATCATCCCATGTTAATGAGTCCATGACCAAAAGATGCCAAGGCGTGATCACAACTAATAGCCAATGTTTGCTAGGAAAGTTTGATGTACTCATTAAAAATTAAATTATAAATTACATTATAAAATTTAAATTCATTAAATGATACATTACCTTCTATTAATAGGAATAACTAGGTATTCATCATTGATCAGTCTTGGTGGAAAAAACATCTCTCCTTTTATATTTCGTTCCATTCTAGAAAATTACACAAAAATGTTGCATATATACGTTATGTCAGAATTTACATGTATATATATTTAAATTTGTGCTCAACATTGGCATTACTAACCGTGACAATTTATTATTTCCTTCTTGTTCCCCACATAGAACAGTGTAGAAAAAAGTGCTCATTATTTCAAATTGGCAGCTTAAATCCCTGATAAACAAAACACTACGTAAGAATTCTATTAAAATCATAATGAAATGGCTCAAGACGTAAATTTACTTACTCCAATAAAACTGATACAATGTTGTCATTCAAAAGTCCTTGGGGTTTCAAAGTTTCAATGCAAGCTTCATAGACATCAACACCATTACATCGAATAGATAACTGGTCATGTTCTTCATTATTATGCTTATCAGTTTCATCATCATTGTTATGTTGGAGGTTGATGGGATTAGTTTGTGGAACAATATTGGTTGCAGGAGCACCATCATTATATGTTGTATTCTCAACATCCATTTCTTCTAAAAAATGTTTAATATAATAAATTTCAAGCACTCTAAAAAGGACCATAGAAAAGACAATAATAATCTATTGTAGATTATTTATTTAAATACAATGTATGGTACCTGTTTGTAGGTGAACATTTGGGAGTTGTTGCTTCAGTAAACATGGTAAAACATGGTTTAGAAGCACATGTTTTGTATAATTTGCATTATATGGCACCCTCACAATCCAAATACCTTTGTTAGTCCATACAACAAAGTCACAGTTTTCCAACTCCGCAACAAACATTTGAATTTGAATTTGGCAATAATATCTGCTTGATTCTTTCAATACCAAATCATTGTTGATCTTTTCTCCACCAATTTCAGGAGTAAGAAAAGCTTCTTTAGGAGTAATATTCTGGTGCTTCCAAGGACATTTATACTCCACAACGACATCAGGGCAGTTATCAGCGCAGCCACATGACCGAATGTTATCCAAACTGGCACCTATATAAGGCTTCTTCTTTGATAACAACAGACCTTTGGAAACTAGGGACAACTTACAGTGGTTTTTAGATTCCACCTTATGATAGCTCTCGCGGGCACTTTCTTCATGCTTTAAACCCCAACCTCTGGGGTCTGATGGTGCTTCTTCTGTGGTATTGGCAGCTTTTGAAGTGGTTAATGCTTTGAGCAAAGACGAAACATCTCTTCGTTTGCCTTTATCCAGGCTGTTCTGCATGGTAAAAACTCTATATGCAGTGGATCCAGAAATGAGGCCCATCTTCTGTTTATACCATTCATCGCATGTCGATTGCCCTAAGGTTAACTCATTTACTAAGTTGATCTCCTCCTGGCTGTGTGTTAAATTGCTCAGAACATCTTCAGCTGCAGCTTTGGTAAAAAATTCTTGGCCTGATTGTTCAAACAGTTTAATAAGTTTTTCATTTATAATTCCATTTCCTGAAGAAAGTTCATTGGGTTTAGGCACACATTCAATCGAATTAGTTTCATTCTCGTTTCTAGGTTCCTTTTCTTCAGCTGAATGTTTATCTTTTTCACCATCAAGCTTAGAAAGTAATGGTAGAATAGCTGAGTTGCACCCACTACTCTCTAATGAATGTGTAAACTGTTTTAGAGCCTCGTTTGTTGGACAAACTTGGTCGTGTTCGTTTCTTAAATCGGTATTTATATGTTCAATATAAACATGTTCTCGCTTGGGCTTTTTTAAAGGAAGATCACAATGTGAAATCTGCAAGTCTTTAACATCACAAGGCTTGCTATCAACAGTTGGCTTCTTGGTCCAAACACATGGCATACTTGTTGGGCTGTCCTTATCGCGTGTATTCAGTAAATCATCTAAAGAATACATGGCGGCAGCAATATGCTTGCAGCCACCATCGCGACCTCCCTTACACCGGCATCGGGCTTTCAGAACACTCCCTCTGTTTGCTCCTTTACCTTCAAGTATAAACCAGCAATCGTAGAAAGGTTTTCCTTCATCTGTCTTATCTTTCATAGCTGGCTTAACTTTACCCATATACAGGTGAAGTCTTTCATTTACCAAAGTCTCAGTCAACAGTGATTCGACATATCCGTCCTGGAAAAGACGATATTCGTCGAACGATTTATATGCCGCCAATCCTTGTTTATCGTATTCAGTCGAATGATAAATAAGATAGTTGAAAATATCATACAACCCAAACGGCGGGAGTCTGCGAAGTTGTTTGCCAGGTTTTTATGAGATGTGAAAGGGTTATCGATTTCCATTTCATTGATGTAAAACCTCTCGTTGTCCAAGGTTTCTTTTTCTTCGAAACTGCGACTTAATGGAATCATCATTTTGTTTACGGCAGTTGCTATTTCCACTAATGCAGGTTTTAGGTATCCACTCACACTAACACCGCGATTTTGCAGATACTCTTTTAGCTGTACAACACTCATATCCTTGAAGTTTTTCGGCTCCGAGTCATTAGAAGACATATTTCTACCTATTTCCGCGATTTCTTTCTTCTTTCGCAAACACAAACACAAAATATTATATTTTTCTTCACCGATTTAACGCGCGCGTTATACTAATCTATACGATTTGTCCGATTTGTTTGTCCGAGTCGCTGTTGTTTTTAACACGTGCAAGGTCACGTGATTGAGAGTGTCTGAAAGGTGGACTGCGTCGTCTTTCAGAGGCTCAAATTTTGAAGTATCCGACAGGATTTCGTCCATCTTCATATTATAGTCATCTTTGTTGAGAATTACAACACCGTTACCTTTGTCGGGTTTCATAATAACAACGTTGCTATCGCTCCTAAGGTCTTTGAGAATGTTCAGTTCTTCCTGTGTGTAGAAGGTGTTAGGTCGATTGTAGCTGCGGAAACCGGAGCTACAAATTAAGCAAGAACCAATCAATACCCATTCCGTTTTTTTCCCTGATTCGATCAAAGTTAAGTTTAAAAATATAGCATACATTTACATTTCAGTCATCATGTTGAAAATTGAAGGGTCCTGGAGAGTCAAATTAAAATCAAGCACTTACATACTATTCTAAATCAAGGCTGCTTATTTGAACATGAATATGATTTACAAGTACTTTTGCAGAATTCATAACCAATGATTTATTAATTCAGCTTTCCTGACTTCTGTTCAGCTGAAACAGTTCATTTATTGGCAAAACTGAAAAGTATTTTTAAACTACTTGCATGTTTGAATATTCGAATCCATTGAAAAGGTTCATTTCTAATCATTTAATCGAGTGTTTAGTTGAATAACTTTTTTGACAACCCCAGTGTAAATGATAGTGAATAGGAACCGTCATCTTCTTGAAACTTTATGTAAAATATAGAAAGCCTGACTAGAAGCTTCGAAAGAACTCGCGGTCTTTTCATAGTATTAATATTATATCCTGTGTCTCTGTATAAAACATGATGATAGCAAGCTTGTAAATATTCACAATGGTTTCAGAATGATTTTGAAATAGATTAGAAATATCACTGCAAATTGTCTTCTATTAAAATATCGTGAACCGACAAGAAGCACAGAAATACCGACAAGAACTCCGACAAAAAATTATACTAAGGACAGACAAAAACCGACAAAAAATACAGATAGCGCGTGCTGAACGTGAACATTATTTTGTATTATACTATTATTAGAGACACGCACAAAGTTAGTGGTAACTTTGTCGTGGGTCGTGTTTTTTCTCACGACTCGAGGAATAGCACTTCACTACTCAAAAATTAAATAATTATTATATCACCTATGAAGTTATGTAATATTTTAAATACTTTATTATAACTTTTTGGCACCGAAATGAACTTAGAAAATAACGAAAATATTCATAATATCGCATTTAAAGGCAATTATAAATTTTCGGTGTGGAAGCACTGGCTTCAGTCGTGAGCTCATGGCGTGCGGAAGCACAAAAAGGCCAACAAGACAGGCCCGAAATTCGTAATATTTTTACTGTTATTGTAAAAATAAAGTCGAAGAAACACAATATTAGCGTCTATTAGATCGTTATCGATGATTATAAGCTTTCTGTCAGTAATTTTTAGCTTGTTGTCGGTTGTTGCCGCCATTTTTGGGGTACTTTTTTCAAAAACCGTGAGCGTAAGACTTGGTAACGGCGACTGTCTTTAATTTTAGGCTGAATTTATTCTTCTAATGGTCCGTTTATTCCAAAAATTTTGATGTTTAAACATAATTTTTAAATCCATTTCAGAAGATTTAAAGTACCCCAAAACGTCATCGTGAGAAAGGCTAATTGCATTTGTTCGAATTGCATTCGACGCGACCAAAATGCGACATATAACCTAGGCCTAAACTAGCCAAGGCCATACCTAGATCACTTCATTAGTGGTGGTTTCATTTTTTTCAATCCTGGTCGCACTCCAGTACATTGAAATGATATAATTAACAAATAGATTACAATGAACCGTTG
Source organism: Dendronephthya gigantea (assembly GCF_004324835.1). Lineage (NCBI taxonomy): Eukaryota > Metazoa > Cnidaria > Anthozoa > Malacalcyonacea > Nephtheidae > Dendronephthya > Dendronephthya gigantea. The sequence continues at coordinate 502,469 of NW_021163117.1, forward strand.
TCTGTTCAGTTATAGATACACGGTATGACGTCATATGTGATAAGAACAAAAAAAGTGGCCACGAGCCGCCGTTTTATATAATAAAACTGAAAAAAGTCCAAAATTAAACCGGTAAAAAGAAAATTGCTGTGACGTCATTCCGTGCTTCTGTCCTCTTATAGATCATGGCTCTCGACCAATGAAATTGCTTGAATTCTTCACGTTATTATATAATCTGCTGTAGAGCATATGAAATAATACAGTGGTGAGTGGCTCTATCTGTATTATCTATAATACCTGTTTCCTCGCCTTCCCCGACACAGCTAACCCAAGCCAAATATAAATGCATAATATAAATACATAAGAGATGCCTCCGGAGGAGGCTAGGTTTCCTCACACTAGTAGCAATTTTCATGTCACGTCCGCGTCGTAGATTTGGTGAATCTTAAACTCACTTTTTTATTAAGTGGGGCTCACCAACTGCATAATATGTTGCACAAAAAATATTAATGACTGTTGCAGAATTTAGTAAACAGCATTTACATAGTATGCGCAAATGTATAGAGTTATGGTCGTAAATTCTATAATAGTGTAGTATCATATAGCATAGAAAATGGAGGTTTTGAGGTAGCACGTAGCAGCAACCGCGAAACCAATGTCCCACAGAATAACGTAAGCGGACGCAAATGTGGGTTCTAGTGGAGCAAAAACTACAGAAAAAACATCCTGTAGTTCTGTAAGAGATGCGTCAGCGAAATGCATCATTGATTGGTAAAGCATCCTGTTTTGTTATTATAAATATAGGTTAAAATCATTGTTGTAAGTTAGTTGTGCATTAGAGCGTGAATTGTTGTAAAGTGTTGATTCCTGAATAAATGTAAAATTATATACAGTCCCAGATTGAACGATTTTGGAGCAGCGTAGCGGAAAATCAGACTTGTTTGGAGATTTTCAACAATAACCTCTTTTTACATATTTAAAACTGGTCTTTGGCTCTACGTTTTTTTTGTATTAGTGTAAACACTCAATTTCTGAACCACATTTGATGTGCCTGTTTTGTGTATCATTTAAATCATCTGGATCCTTGTTTAATATTGTTTCTGTTATAATTTTAGGAGGAGATCTACCATTATTTTGCTTATACACAATGTTGTATAATGTTGGTTGAGTGTTTACAGCGAGGACAACTCAAAGTTATTCAACTCGTGTGAGAAGTTCTCTGAGTCAAGGTGCGAATAATTTACTGAGTAAAAGATCCGTTTAATGTCGCTCCCTAATCTGTTCTACCTAAAGCCCCGTTTCCACGTAGTTTGATACAAGTGTAACCAGAAAATGTTCAGTTAGTTGGGTGTATTCTTTCCAACATATCTAGCTGTAGCACAGAGTATTTTTAATGTTAGTACTCAGTTAAAGTTAGATACGTTGAAAGAAAAGGCCCTAAACAGCTAAAAATTTGGTTAAACTACAGGGTCCTCGAGAATGATTTTTTGTAGCATCTTGTTAAAGAATTTCGAAATTTTTGACTGCAAAAGTAAAAGCAATTTATTTATTTATTCTTAATATTTAAAAAATGCTGCCTATTAGCACTCCCAAATCTCCAGTAGATTAATATCCTGTCCACTGACGTATTCAAGTGAAAACGCTTTTTACGTGCTGATATGTACTTTAAAAAGCTTATAATTGATAAACCATACAATCTTTGTATAACAACAGTATTATAAGAATTATCATCCTGACAGTTTGTGTCTTTGGTTTAGGGGATTGTGAAGTTGATATTTAAAGACAACAATGGATCCATTGAGGGCTAAAGCTAATTATTCCAGGGTATGTCATTTGTTGGTAGATAAAGGTGGAGATGTTTTGAGAAATGCTTTGCATGCGGTGCATCCACCTTCCACCTTAGCTTCCGTATTGAATGCAAACAAGAAGACCTTACAGAGAATACGATACAGTGTAATTAAAGCCTCGCAATGGGATCTACTCTTCCCAAGATCTGGTGCTCCAGATTCAAACAACTTTGATATTACCTTATTGACTGTCCTGCTCCGAAATATTTGTGGATTGTCCGCACCAGCCACCGGATGGAATGTGATGCCTCCAGTCAGCGATACTTCTATATCTGCAAATATTTTAAGAGTCAAAATGTTTAGAAATGAAGTCTATGGTCATATTCCAACTGCTGGTTTGGACGACGTAACGTTTGAAACATTGTGGAAAGAAATTTCTGTTCCGTTAGTCAACTTGGGAATTCCTCAAATTGATATTGATGAATTAAAGGTGGCTCCTCTTAGCCCTGAAGAAGAAAGTTATATTGAAAGATTGAAAGAGTGGAAACAACAAGAGGATCTCCACAATGTCGAGCAACTCGCTAAATTTAACTTTACTGGAAAGATTAATGACCTTTGTACAAAATTTCAAGATGGCACCAGAAAGTGGTTGTTTGATAAACTTTCAAGTTGGTTTGGGAGTGAAGAATCCAGGGTCTTGATCCTAACTGCAGGTCCAGGCGTTGGAAAAAGTGTTTTGTCTGCAAAGCTTTGCGAGCTTTTTAGAGAACGTGGTCAACTCGCAGCTCACCATTTCTGTGACTTTCGAAATTCTGATTCCAGCAATCCTCAGAGAATCCTCCAGTCCCTTGCCAGTCAAATGTGTGATAATGTTGAAGGATTTCGTGATAAACTAACTGAAATTATTCGTCGTGAACATTCTCGTGACTCGTTGTCTGACGCATTTCGTGTTCTTTTGAACGACCCCCTCCATGCCCTTGACAGACACGATCCAATGTTGATCATCGTTGATGCTTTAGACGAGAGCAAAACTGACGAGAAAAGCGAATTATTGGAGTTGATATCTGAGAGATTTTGTGAACTGCCTGATTGGATTAAGATATTCATTTCAAGTCGGCCAGAGCTACAAGTACGAAAGATTCTTGAACATCTTCACCCGTGGGAAATCCGTCCTGATGACGAAGATCACAACCACGACATAGAGCTTTTTGTTCGTCATAGTTTACCTAATCTTTACGGTTATAGTATAAGGTCAGTTATTTCAAAGTGTGAGGGATCGTTTTTGTACGCTTATTACTTGGTCAGTGAATTTAAAGAAAAGGGCGTGGGAATTGAACCCGACCTAAATGATTACATCCTCAACGGTATTTCCGGATATTACGAAAAACAGTTCAAACGTTTGAAAATAGGCCTCCAACATTTCAAGCAGGATGCCTCATGTCTCTTAAACAGTTTGATCAATGTCGTTGCCGTTTCTAAGGAACCTATGCCAATAAAAATTCTTCTCACATGCATGGGTCTCTCTAAAGACGAATTTAAAATACGTAAAGCGGTTCTTGACATAATGTCAGAGATTCTTCCAGTTTACGATGGGTGTCTGGCAGTTTATCATAAGTCATTATGGGATTGGCTGACATTGAACGGTTATGAAGAACATGAATTCGTTGCAGATTTTTCAGACGGCAATATACGTCTCTGGCGTGCTTGTAAGAAACAATTCTGCGAGATAGATGCTTTGAAGTCTGTTTTAGAACTCCAAATTTCAGCCGAGAATAGGTACGCTTTAAAACATGGTTGGAAATATTTGGTCGATGCAGGCGAGGTAGAGGAATTTCATTGGTTGGTGCATGTTGGTATAAACGTCTTGAAACTAAAATTTTTTGATCACCTGAACAGTTCTTTTTTCAGGCAAATTCTTGGCACGTACCGTTCTAAACTTTCCAAGGATATTTGTTGGGGCCTCATGCAATACCTTTGTTTCTCTGAAATGGTAGAAGTTAGCCCTGGGAGAGCAAGTGTTAAGACTTATGAAAAAGATCATCTGCGCGGAATAGTTGAGACTTGTGAAGAAGATAGTTGTTACGCATATTTGCAAGCACTTGCTAATGGATACTTTGATTTTTCACAAGGTGCCGTCAATTCCAAAAGTGTAGCTAGGGATATCTTGGGTGCGACAAATGAGTTTTGGATAGAATATGTGACAACTAAAAGCAATTCTAATTTAAGCATTTCCCTCGAAGCTGTGGTTCCATACGACTCAAATTTTAATATTTTAGTGTCACCGGACCAGACGATGCTTGCTTGCATACTTGGGGAAAAAGTCCAAGTGCTTAAAATACCAGATCTTACAACTGTCTTTGAGGCACAAATTACTATTATAAGACCTCTTTGCCAATTCTCTGCCTTTTCTCCAGACTCTTCGTATTGTTTATACAATTCAATCCGGTTCTGCATCAATATTAAAGAAAAAGAAGAGGTCCCCTTCATTACGCACGGCCCCAAAGACATCAGTTGCTGTTCATTTTCTTCATGTGGAATGAAACTTGTCACATTAGAGAAAACGTCAATCAAAGTGTGGAATGTAAAAAGCAAGAATATATTGGTTGAAGTTGAGAACGTGTATAGTGAGAAGTCTTATTGTTTCTTTAGTAATTGTAACTCGTGTATTCTTCTTTGGTCAAGGGATGAGGAAAGATTTGGTTCCCCAGTCTTAGATCACATGAACGTCTTGAATTCTGAAACTTTAGAAAAGACTGATAACAAGAATATTCGTGTTGACCAGAATTTGTGTAGTAATGATTCCTTTCAAATGTTTTCGCCGCGTTATTTGCTTTCCGACTTGAATGTTAAAATGAAAATGAATTATATCTGTTTGCCATCTGGTGAGAAAGTTATAATTTCCAATAAATATTGTTCAAAAGTTTTTGTGTGGAAAAACAGAAAGTGTGTAGCATTTACAAGTGATTTGAAAAATGATTTAGCTTTGGTAGTGTACGATCTCATAAATCAAAAGATCGTTGACGTGTTTGAGATAGGATTTTTGCCTTATGATACTCGTGTCAATTACATTTCGAAATTAGAAGGGACGAGTTTCCTTTTATCTTTAGGATTTCCCAAAGTACTCAGTGTTTTATCCTTCAAATCTCTTCTCGAATGGCCTGATGCTACTTTTCTTGACAATGCCCAAATAGATTGCTGTGCACTATCTCCAGACACCTTGTATGTCGCGTGCTGTTTTAAAAATTGCCTTCTTTCAATAAGAAGTGTCGAGAGTGGGGAAACATTGCAAACTGTTGCACTAAAACAACGAGCATTAGCATGTTGGTGGTCAGAGTCGTACCTTTGGTTGGTCTGTGATGGTCTGGTTGTTAAATATCGCTATGAACCTAGGAGTGAAAATATCTTAGGAAGTCGAAGTCAAGATGAAGAATCTATTGCAAAGTTTAAGCGTGTCCTTGCATTTAAAAATGGAGTTCTTGTCATTGACTGCGTTCGGGAACTTTCTATTTTAAGAATTTGTAACGAAAAACTGTGTTACCAAGAAACACCGTCATGTAGGTTTACTCTCCCTTCTGCGGCAATACGTTCTGATGGGTGTGCTGTTATGTTATTCAATACTTATGGTGTTTCACCTTATGAATTGTGGGAAAAACGTGGCAACACATGGATTGTACGTTCAACCGGAGAGTTGGGTCTACCGGATCTACTGGATATTTGTTGCTGGTTTTTATCTGGTACAGAAACTACTTGCAATGCAGTGTTCTTGACAAGAGATAAATTGTCTAAAATTCATTTACTTCCTATTACTTTCCGAGATGGTGTGAAAAAATTTCATGAGATTGAAAACTTTAGTCTGGCTGTTTATATCGATTCTGATTTGTTCGCTATTTTCGCCAGTAGATGGATACATTTTTTTAAGGCGTCGGAAGGCAAAATAATATCTTCCAGATACATTGGTAATCTTTTTTCTTTTCCTCCTGATCCATCTCCTTTCTTTCTTCCATCAACGCGTTCCCTTCTGTTCGTTGACAGAAATGGCAACAAATATTTAAAAATTCATAATATTGAAAAGTGTCTCTAAGATTTCCTTTCTTGATGTCAGTAGTTTAGAATCCGATTTCTTGTTTAAATGCGAAAATCATGGAAATCATTGAAACGTTTTTTTAGTTTTTCCTTTCGTGATGTAAATTGTTGAGCATGGAATTTCTTGTTTTAACGGCGAAACGCACGAGTTTATGAAAATTTTTGAACTGTGTAATATTAGTTAGAAAGATGTTTTTAAAATATATTTTGTAACCAAGAGATTTTCCTGCTTTGTGTTTTTATAACCTGCGTGTGAGATCGATTAATTCACATACTTCCTTTGTGTACTTGTGATAAGCGTACATGAATATCCAGCTTCTTACTTGTTAAGCGATCAGTTTATTCTACACACAGGAATTCAGTATAATAGCCCTCTTTACTTGCTTTACTGTTCCTAACGGAAGACGATGAACGGAAAATCCTTCTATAATTAACATGGATCATTATTACATTTTTTCCGCTTTGGGTAAAAAAAAAGCTTAAAAAATTACGCCGTGACTAAAGGAATACATTTTCAATTGTTTATGTTATTTTCCTGAAAGTTAAAATTATAGCTGTCTTTATGTCACTAGATATGAAAACATGATTTCTTCCATTAGAAATTAAAATTTAAAGGAAAATATTTTCGTAGCGAGGCAAACGAAGCTATAAAATTAAGGATATTTTTGTTCATCTTTCTTAATTTAGTATACGAGACTTGATTGAAAAGAATATCAATGAAGGTTTAGGTCAATGATTTACCTGGACTAAAATAGCTGGAATGTGTGATGAATTATGATATCTTTACTTTTAGAATTAGTTTCCTATTTTGTCAGGAAAACTTTTATCCCACGTTTTTAGCATTCCTCCATTTTTATATTCTAAAGCAATTTTTTGAAGCTCCCCTGGAAGATAAAGAACATAAACCTTTTGGAAAAGGACAAAGAAGCCTGTGGGGAAGTACAATTTTTTGGTGTAGTCAGGCTATAACCAGGTCGTAATTTTTTCGAATATTAAAGTCATACTTTATGTCAAAAGATACAAAAAACGAAGTTTCCTCAATCAAAATTTAGAAGTGAACAAATTATTCTGGAATTTTTCCAGCATATAGAAAACCTGACTAGCCTCGTTTTTGTGTATCCCGCAATAGGCCTCTTGCTCTACTTCTAATAGGTCCATGCATAGTGATGGGAACCCGCGTCATGATTTAAGGGGCGGATTGCATGGGCGATGCTGGCACCTTCCCTATAGTCCATTATAGTCAATTCAAACGTTTCCGTTACATGCAACCGGGTCAGCTCGAGCTGTGGTTGTGTCAAGCGGGCCAGCACGGCTCCCCGACATGGGCGTGGCGATTGGTAGGGGGTTGGTGTGAGGGGTGTGACACCCCCTGGTAATTCAGCATGATAAAAAGTTGGTCAAATTGCTTTGTAATTTGTAAGCAATTGAGCAAACATACAACAACATTTGTCTCAGTATTTATGAATCTTTAAGGCTCGTGATACTCATAGAAAAGTTGACCAAACTCCTACTCCCAGGTCATTTTCCACTGTCAAAATTGGGTCAATATTAAGTGACACCTCCCTCCAATCCTAGCTCGTTTGCCACGCCCCTGCTTAGTTGCCGGGGTAGCAGTTTCGTTTGAGGCCAGCAAACTGGCCTAAAAGCACAAGAATAAATATCATACTTTAAAACCTGGGAAGGATTGACATTTACACAATTGATTTCAAAAAATTTCGGTAAACTATCATTCTGAAATCACTCATGTAGTCGTTTGCTAGGCAAACGTGCTATCCCGGTCCATGTAATCAGCCCCTAAATGGTATGATTAAATTTTGATTTGTGAATATCAGCGATGCCTGCAGTGATTTCGCAGCGATTACTCATGGATGCGGTGATTTCGCGGTGGTAACTTCCTATTTCTCGAATATATTATTTACATTATTGTATAACCGTGAAGTTGCAAGATAAAAGTATTTGTCATGCACATGCACGATGTAATTTACCACTTATGTTTTTCTATACTCCATATAAATACAATATATACACATTTTTAACTATTTTATCTCTATGCTTAAAGCAAATATTAGTTAAGTAAATTAGCTTGTAGGTACACCACGTAAGTAAGTATTGTAGTTGCTTGTACAGGGTGTCCCAAAAAAACCGAAAACTATTGAAATCACCCATAACAATGCCATTGTTAGAGTTTGAATGCCCAAGCACTCTGTTGGGCCCACAAGTGCATAAATCAGGGTTGCCATAAGCATTTTTATGCATGCATATGATGCAGTCAAATTTGCTTGTTCGCAAAAATGATATTTATCAACAATATTTACAATTTACAAAATATGGATAACATTATTTAAATGTGCATCTCAAGGACCATGACCTTCGACATGTCCCCTTTCTCTAGCAACACAAAGCATTTAGCATTTTATAAGTTGCATTAATTCAAATTTTAACAATGAGTGATTTCAATAGTTTTCGTTTTTTTTGGGACACCCTGTAGTTTAAATATGACTCGATGCTGTCGTTGTAACGGGAATGGAGGGTGTAGACAAAGAATGTGTTTGTAGAACGATCCAGTTTGCATTAATTGAAAGCCTGGAAAAACGAACGATTTAAAAATAAAAAAGCAGCTCGTCATTTTGTTTAAACTGTTATGTTTACGAGAAAACTGTATTACGTATAATCATTATATCATCTTATAAAATTTATATATAATATATTCATATAACCATATAGCATTCTCTTCAGTCAGACTTACATGCATGAGTAAGCAAATAGCTATCCACACCTTATCTCACAAACACGTAACAAGGTGTCGACCACAAACCACGATAGAATGCATGTGCTATAACGCGCTGTATTGCGTACGGGAAATGACTTGTAGTTTTAGTTTAACCAAGCGTATAAAGTCTGAAAGCAACCAAACACGGGCAGAGAAATGCGTAAAGCATTCTTCGTAAGGCCGCAGTGCCTAAATATTATATTGTAAAAGCAGAGTACTAAACAAAAGGAGTTGAAGTTGAAGACAAGGCTTTGTGGAGTTGTGCTCAGACAGAGATAAGTCAAACGTTTATATTATATTCTTAATTAAGGTTATAATCTTATAGAGACGTTAATTACTGTTATTGGAAAGTTAAGGAATAAAAAGTTATATATAAATGTAATTGACTCACACTGTGTTTGTTGCGAGTAGAAACAGAACCAAAAGCGAGTATTATCAAAGTTTATAGGACCACGCTCGTAACAACTGCTTCTGACATCGCAATCACCCAATGTTTGCTTTTGTTTTTCTGTATTAAAGATAGAAAGAAAATGGCACAAATTAATTCTGAAAGGCATATTTAATTGCTATTGAAATTAGTAAGATGGCTCTAGACGGTTTTAGCTAAGCTATATAATGCAATATTTTGGTACTTTTTTATCAAATGATACATTTTCTACAAAGAGACCTCGGTCCGATATCGATCTCTTGGTAAGAAGTTACTAACTCACCCCCAGTAAGGTTAAAATTTAAGTCAGGAAAACTGAGGAATTTCACATGCACGCCAAGGAATACTTAAATTTATTCCACAGACAGTAAACAGTCACTGGTTTGATAATTGTTATTTATGAATTATGTGGTCAAAAAACAAACGAATTAGTTCGTCATATTTCTTCTGTTAATACGATCTTTTAATAGATTTCTGATATCCGCTCTGTTGTACTTGGAATAAAAATTATTACTTTGTTTTGATTGTTTTTGATTGTGTAATATTGAATCGTTTTATATTAAATTTTTCAGCATTCTCGTTCCTACGGCTACACCCTAAAATATTTATCAATAATTACTCCGGCGTCAGCGACCGAGTTGAAAATTCGCCTCGGTTTTTTTTTGGTTTTTTTTTAAATTTTTTTTATTATTATTTTTCGTCGTCGCAAGTCTGTAATGGCGCGAAATGTACTAGTATTTGAAATGTGTATGTGATTGGATTTATCTATGTCCCAGTCTTGTCTCCCAAGAGTTGTGGTGCACAGCTTTGGCTAATTTTCCGATGCGCGATTCGATTTCGCTCGCATGATACGGCAATTCCTCCAAGAGGAACAAATAAACCGTTCTGTTCGATTAAGTTTAGATTGAATTGGGGTAAGAATATATTTAATACATTTAGATTCTGGTCCTATTTTAATAATATCGCTGCTATTTCGCCGTTTAACAACATGTGGCCGTGTATGGGCGCGTTGACACGTCGCAGTTTGCACAGGATTGAACATTTACCGAGCGTCAGCGAGGCAGCACACTATTCTTGACATTCTGAGGTTTCTCCAGAGTTCAGTCGACCCAGGCTTTTGCGCCGATTTATGTATTGTCAAAATTTGGATCTGTGTCTGTCTGGAAAGATGTTTGTCGTAATTCCGGGGGCATATATTAAGCTTCAAGTTTGTTGGAAGATATAGGGGGGGATTCGATTTCGAATAATTTTTATTGCGTATGCAAATTCGACATGCTTAAGTCCGAATGCAAACCACAAAGCCGATTGTACGAAAAAATTCTTGAAAATATACAGGTAAGTATGGCTTTATTTCTTTCTGCTGATATCCATCAAGGCGATGAACTTTTTAGTATTCATTCTAGAGGCAAGCAATGTGCTTTTATGAGTTTATCGGCGCTTCTTACAGCCTGAAATTTTCCCTTATCGTCGTGGTCAAAAATTACATTTAATAATGTCTTATTACAAGGAGACAAAATGTACCTAAAAGCGCTGAATAGTGGCTTTATAATGTTAGAATCGGATGAATATTTTTTGTCTGTGGGAAATTTACCGATTTTTGTGAATGTTTCACTGAATATCATCTGCCCATTGTCATATTTGTGGTGAAACCCTTCAGGCACAAAATATTGTTGATCCACCCATGGTGGTGGAGCTGATTGAGGCACAAAATGTTTCATAACATATGGAACAGAAATTCAAGGTCTTGTTATAACAGATCGAGAAATTGAGTGCCACTACTATGACATTCACACTGCACTGTTAAACATATTTTCAGATGAAAGTTATGCTATTATTATTATATTAGGTTATATGATGGCCTTGATTAAGGAAACAGATGATTTTTATCTTATTGACTCGCATGCTAGAGATTCTAGTGGCATGCGTGATCATAATGGCACTGCTGTTGTCATGAAATTTTATAATATTCTGGAATTAGAGTAATATTTGTATTGTCTGTCAGTTGGACTACATGCCAACTTATTTGAAATTGTACCTGTGCAATTCAGTACGTGTAAAATGTCTGATCAACACAATGATTGTGTAAAAGATCGAGAATACCAGACAATGAAACATTCAGTAGAAACTGATCATGATAAACAAGCTAGACTTAACAAAGTTAATGAGTATAAATGAGTATAATAAAGAAAGTAGTCTCATGAAACTGCTTGTGAGAAACAATTAAGGCTTCAAAAAGCTAATGAGTATAAAAAAAGAAAACAGTCAGAGGAAACTGACAGTGAGCAAAAACAAGACTTCAAAAAGAAAAGGAGTCTAAAATGAGAAAGCAGTCTGAGGAAACTAATAGTGAGAGAAAAGTGAGACTTCAAGAAGAAAACAAGTGTAAAAAAGGAGGCGGTCAGAAGAAACTGACAGGGAAAGGCAAATAAGACTTGACAAAGACAGATTATCTAAAAAACAAAAGCGGGCAAAGCCGCAACACAGAATAAATCAAGAGGATTACTTAAATTTGTTTGATATAGGCAATAATGGTAGAATCGAGGAGCAATGTTGGGCAAAAGCTAATATAAACAAGTTTCATAAGTCAATGCAATACACTGTTGCTCAGTGTACAGTTTGCCATGAGGCATGGCCAATAAAATCTAAACCTAGTTCACCATATATGTGTTCACGATGCTTTAGAGATAGAAAATCTCCTAAAAAATTTTCTTGTGAAAACTTGATAATACCTTCTTATGTTCCAGATGAATTACAAAATTTAACTCAGGTTGAGGAAATGTTAATTTTTCGTGCTTTGCCAATGAGAGTGTATGTTAAACCTGGTGGTCAACGAGGTTATTCAGGGCATTGTATTAACTTGCCACAAAATGTTACAGAACTTGCAACATCTTTGCCAAGATACCCCAAAGACTTGGCTGTGATTATTGTCAAGGTTTAAGTGCCGATAAACTCATAAAAGCTCATTGCTTGCCTCTAGAAAGGATACTAAAAAGTTCATCGCCTTGATGGATATCAGCAGAAAGAAATAAAGCCATACTTACCTGTATATTTTGATAAACTATTTGTTTTTTTTGTTATTTCTGTCCAGTTTGCTTGCATTTGTATGTGTTAAACCCAAAACTTATCATCTAAAGGCCATGTTACATTATGCAATTTCTATTGCAACTTCAAATATTATTGCAAAGATGTAAAATTTGAGTGTTTTTTGCTAATGCTTTAAGGAATTTTGACATCTCAAAGTAGCCTAACAACAGCAGTACATCACGACCCATGATATAGTGCTATTGTTTTGCCACCTGTGCTAAAAAATTGCAATTACATTGTACCACCCCAGGTAGCTCAAAAGTATTTGGACACAAATAGTTTTTGGCTACCTGAACTATCACAGAGGAAAAATAGACTATTGCTCTATTATTCTTCTGATTGTATTGAAGTTGCAAATAACATGTATTTACGTTGAAGGCAGCAATCTCCTTGCAATAGCAACTCCTAGTATAACTATATAAGCACGAATTCCAAAGGCAAAGTGTAAGACAAAGTGAATGTATCATGCGGTTTATTTACATTTTTGAACAATTGAACTTCTATACTTTTTAAAGTACGATGTGCTTCTGAATTTCGCGATCGAACAACATTTAGGTTCGCAAGGCATCTAAATGAATATGAACTGTTTGTTTATGTTCAGAAGCTTTATAATTATATTGAAGACTGGCGTGCGCGCCACGCCGGAGTTAACGCCAGAACAGGCGTCTTGTTGATTATCAATTCAAGATCATACCGAAAATGTATACCGAGAAAATTTCAAACTATTAATAAATAATACAATATATTAGCAATATTAGATGAACTGTTTAACATTTAGGATTTTAGAGATTTTAATGATGAACAAACCACACACACATGCATCAACATGATGTATAGCTGATCGATGGCTTGGTCTGAGTTGAGTCATTTTGTGTAACACTATATAACACTTAATTCTCACAATGTGCCAGCCATGTAATGTTGGTTGTTTCTCTTTGAATGTCTTGAGCAAATCAAATTGTGCACAAGATACCTCTTGTCAGATTCAGGGTTACGATTACAGACAGGCTTTGGTTGGTCAAATATGTTGAATAAACACTAGATTGTTAGCTGTTGCGATACTTATCGTGCATGGAAGGCGAGCTTTTTGTTACGTTTTTAGCCAGATCAAGATGTAGACGTAATGTTTAGTCACTGTTAATTTAGACGCTGTAATGTTCACATAAGAAAGCTTATTTTGAAATGTAATTATGTTAAACAAACATGGTTTCAGATGTAGGATTGTGAACAGCGTTGTTTCAGTTTTACTCGGGAAGACATTCCATCGCACTATATAAGGAATGTCTGATAGTGATACAGATCAAGACATGCAGGTTTGAAGTGGAAGGCAAAAGCCAAAGGCAAAGCGGAAATCTCATATTCTAGAAATACTATGGCAGTATTTCATCGAGGATGGGAGACTTATGTTTTGGTCTGTATAGTTTCTCGATTAGATGAATGCGAAGAGCAATTCAAGAAGTGAAGACACATTTTGTTAGTAATTACCCATGATCCGCCATTTTGGTTTCACTCATTAATGAGGGAAAGTGAGTTGGAAAGTGAGAAAGCTAGCGTTCCAGTCTTAATTGAGTTCACTGGCCCTCGCAAGGCGGCTCAGCTAAGTGAGCGATTGGCGGATGAATGCTAAATTTAAAGACCTGCTCAACCAACAAAGATGTTCCCGCTGTCTGTGGGAAAAAACTGCGGATGCTTCGGGATACAACGTGATAAATAAAATAATTACATTATGTTTATTTTTATTAAGTCAGTGACTTTTTATTAATTGTTTTTTATCTTTTTAGTATTTTCAACTCAAATTAGCTACTGAGATAATTATTGTTGTAGAATTTTCTTGCTATTACGTACTTATAATCATACATTCTACATTACTTTCCTAAAAAGCTACAACATAAAAAATGAAAAATGTCGTGTATTTCAGGTTAAACCATAAACATGTATAATACGTTCAATGTGGTTTATATGCTAAGATTCTTTATAAGGATTTTGACTATGAGAGGCGTAGAGTTTTTCGACTAGTCCTTGCCCTTGAAGTAGATGACGTAGGTGCGATGTTAGGGTTACACGTGTAAGTGGGACAGCTGATGTAAATTGGAGCAGTGGACGAGTTGTTTGGCCAGACGATGACTGGAGTAGATATGTTTTCATAGCTCAAACCAGGCAGATTATTTGGAAGCTGGTACCCCCAATCACTGGATGCTTTCTACGCCCCTGGGTTTGTTGCCGTTCAGTGATCATCACATACCAGTTTTTAGCTTGATTCACGACAAAATCATTTTCATCGAAAACGCACGCGCTGAGTGGTTCAATTAAATGACGTAAAATTCATTCAATTGTTGTCAATTAAATGATCGTTTCTTGCGGATATATTTGCAAAAATTTTGCGCGCGAAATATTATTTCACAGAGCGATAAAAAGCGGTTAATTGAAAAGTATGTTTTCCCTTTCCTCATTATCCAAACCCTTCGATGATTTGACATTACGATGAGCCAATTGTTAAACGACATCCACGACGAAAAGGGTCGGTTTTAAAACACTTGATCAAGACATCATAATTAACATTCCGCGTGGAGGATATTTGGGTGGATTGCGCGGATAGGGGCACTCGGGATCAAATGGAGAATTACACGTGAATTCACTACAGCGCAGGAAACCAAAAAAGGCCAGAGTGAAGGCGGCCCAAAGCATCACATTGTCTAAACAGCCTTTAAACTGAGGACGTAGAGCAGAAATAGGGGACTAGAGTTCGGTCACAGTGATAGGCCGTCGATCCCGCAATTTTTCACCCTTGAGGGCCTTCAGACCTTTGAGGTATTTCTCTATAATGCATGCCCCCATGTCGAATGGGATTTGAGAAATTACGTGGAGGTAAGACACGCTAGCTAAGTATGTTTTAACAGTTGAATATGAAACAGATTTGGATAGATGGCCGACGAAGTAGAGCAGAGGTAAAGTAGAGAAAGGAACAGACGTTTTGCAAGGCAGAATGAAATTAATTGTTTTACGCCGGCGGCGTATGTTTCTTTAGTTGACTGTGCTCCTGAATACTGAATAAGTTCATAAACACGGTCGTTTAAGTTTTTATCATGGATACTGGGATAACGCAGGGCAGAGGAGAGGCCAGTGGAGCTAATTGTTTGAAGCGGTCCATCTGAAAACGAGAGAGCGAGTCCAATTGTCAAATCCGCGTACAAGCCTGGCCGTAAATGTGAAGTTGTTTTCAAAGTACAAAGAAAATCGGTTGCAGTAAATCCATTATCTTCGGACATTTGACGTCTTCTGATTAGAACTTGGACAACGGACTCGTTGTCACAGAAAACAAATAATGAATAAATGAAATAAATAAATAAGTAAATACACTGAATTAAAAAAATTTAAAATGGTTAGTCGATCATTATTGACCTCTATACGAACTTGCAGCTCTAATCGATAAGCGAAACCTTCCTCGCTAAATAAATCAGAGACTACGTGTAGTTGAGAAACACGCGCTGGTAATCCTCAACCTCTGAGGCAACAAATACCTGTAATTTAAACTAGGGTTTGATTTTCATCTGCAGGAATTAGTTGCTTTTGAATATTTCACCAACAACTTTGCATCAAATGTGGTTCATAATCACAACTACGTAAAATAGACAATAAATACTTCCTGGCATCACTGCTACTTTCCTGATCAAAACGTTGAGAAGCTCTCTAACTTTGATAAAATTGTTGTCTTTGCTTTCATGGTATTTGGATTTGAAACATGAAAAGCAATTCTTGAAAATTGGGTTTGCTTGGCGGCTCCAGTTTGTGATTTAATGCGCAGGAGAAAAAAATGTTGTTTGTATATCATATATAAGTTGAACAAATATTTCCGGGACAATCAGCAATACTAACAATTAACAAAGGTAATCTTAATACTAAGACTAATTAATCCTGAAACACTGAACACTAACTCACCCCCCGTAAGGTTGAAATGTCAGGAAAACTGAGGAATTTCCTATGCACGCCAAGGAATACTTGAATTGTTTCACAGACAGTCACGTGATTTTTGTGGTGAAAAATCAAAACTCGCACATCCAAACACTGGAATATCTTTGTGATAAAAATACCAAATAAATCCTGATATTTCTTCTGGTAAAATCGTCGTTTAATACATTTCTGATATCAGATCTGTTGTACTTGGAATAAAAAGGTATTACTTTGTTTTGATTGTTTTTATAGTGTATATTTATTTGTGCAATTTGGTATTAAATTTTGCAATATTCCCCCACAGACTTGGTAGTTGGTACAGTAATATATACTGGTAACTACAACATTAAATATTTATCAATAAGTCATTATCAATTCATAATAAATATTTCAAACTTTTAATAGAAAAAACAATATATTAGCAACACTTGATGAACTGTTTAATGTTTATCATCTTGTCATGAACACTCACCCACACATGAAGCATAGTTATGCCTCAGTCATTTTGTGTAACTGTGTGTCATGTAATGTTTGTTTTTTCTTCATACATTAGGAAATTGAAATAAAGACAATGGCCTTCTTGTCAAATTCAATGTTATATTTGATACTAGAAATACATGCATGCAGCAACCCCTCACCATTTCAAACAAAGCAAAATATTTCCTGAGCTAGTTTCTAAGTTCTATTTCGTGATCTAAGTTCTAGGGAAAGGGAGTTTAACTAATAAATATAAAAAATACAAATATGAGAGCAATCATGAGAGGTATTAATCGTGCAAGTGTGAATTGATGCATTTATTATTAGTCAGTGACTCAGTGACTCAGTGTACATATTTATATTCAGACATGTACAGTAACTATACAGCCTGGGGTATTAGGTTGGTTTAAATAAATTAAAAAGAAATTAGTTCTACCTTCTCACTAAGTTTTTGATCAGTTTTGAAAATAATTACATTCTGCCCAACAACAACAACACTTCTGTATCAAGTCAAATTCATGGTCGTTATTAATACCATTCTTACTTTAGTAATATCCAAATGAGAAACTCAGCTATGTTATTATAAACTAATGACATGTATGGTTTTTTAGGAGTTTCAATCAAGCTTCACCCTTAGTAATTTCACTAGTTAAATATTACTTATATTTACAAGTTTCCAGTCCAGTATTCAAGATGTCTGAGAGGTCAAAATATCAAGTTTTATAGCAACATTTATCTACTTTTGAGAATGTCGTATTGAAAAATGTTATCAAACTGAGGAATATAGATTTTCTTGATATATATTATAAATAATTTATTGGTAATAACTATTATTATTACATCTACACTTGTGTCATCATGTGCCCTGCTATGAAATTGAACCCCGAATATTCAAAATGAAATGAAGAATTTACTATTCATATGCGTTTGCAGAGTTTATATTCCAATTTACATCAAGGATGCTTATTTGAACATGAATATATAAATACCCCACCAACAATTAATCTTCTAGCTATATCCCTGATTTACAGGTACTTTTGCAGAGTTTTTAGTTCAAATCACTTTCCTAAAAAGTTTTCCTTGGGCGTATATCTTCTATACAGGGTGTATCAAAAAAAATGTCCCAAATGTAAAATTTCCGTTTTGCAGGATATTTTGCAGAATTTGGCAAATTTTTGTGTTCCTAGAGATAGATAAGACTTATCTGGTATACCTAGGCCAAGTTTGGTTTTTCATTAACAAAATTATGTCACCGGGGGGGTGGTTTCTTTCCACTGATATTGAGAGGGCTTGCGCGCGAAAATGTGAAGCTGAAATTGAGATATTATTTAGCTGTCTAAAAGTAGGAAAGCTTTTTAATAAACTGTCAAAGTTTCAGGAAAAATAATGCAAACTGGGAGCAACGCGCGACCCCTAAAAGTGACAAATATTTCATTACGCGCAGTGGATTAAATGCATGGTTGATTTTAGCGTGACCGATCTCATGCAAGGCTGGGCAAATGAATAAATTAAAGCGAGAAACTGAACAAGAAGACGAAGCGATTTAATAATAAGATTCTTATTCTTGATTTTAATCCTCAACATTTCCACCATTTCTTTCTAAGCAAACTGCGGCTCGTCTGAGCATGGTAAACACTGAACGGCAAACCACATTTGTCTGTCCTGCCTCAAATTATCCATTTCGTTCGAAATTCTTTCTTGCAAATCGCCTACGCTACCACCGGCAAATCTAGGCGAATGGACAGACAAATGGTTCGCTGTTCAGTGTTTAGTATGCTCAGACAAGCAGCAGTTTGCTTAGAATGAAATGGTGGACATGCTGAGGATTAACATCACGAATAAATCGCTTTGTTTTTGTGTTCAGTTTCTCGCTTTAATTTATTCATTTGCCCAGCCTTACATGAGATTGGTCACGCTAAAATCAACCATGCATTTAATCCACTGCGCGCAATGAAATATTTGTCACCTTTAGGGGTCGCGCGTTGCTCCCAGTATGCATTATTTTTCCTGAAACTTTGACAGTTTATTAAAAAGCTTTCCTTCTTTTAGACAGCTAAATAATATCTCAATTTCAGCTTCACATTTTTGCGCGCAAGCCCTCTCAATATCAGTGGAAAGGAACCACCCCCCCGGTAACATAATTTTGTTAATGAAAAACAAAACTTGGCCTAGGTATACCAGATAAGTCTTATCTATCTCTAGGAACACAAAAATTTGCCAAATTCTGCAAAATATCCTGAAAAACGGAAATTTTACATTTGGGACATTTTTTTTGATACACCCTGTATTACCAAAAATGTTAAGCTATATTTATTGTAATACAAGTATTTCTGAAATGTCCTAATCCCACACATGACAGATTTTTTTAAAAATAATTTTAATTCAAACCCACAGAATGAAAGTTGTGTGAGACACAAAATCAATCCTCAGCCTGCCAACAACTGTTATATTTATTATGTCCATTCAGTCTCTTATTCCTTATAATCATATAATCATGTTTGCATATCGTAGGAACAATAGCGTACGAAAGAAATCAGTCATCATAAGACAAAATTTGTCTTAATATATGAATCCCCCCCCCCAAATTAAGCTTCCAGCTACGACGCTGAAAACTCACAAATTTCTCACTAATGTTTTTTTTTTCAATCCTTGCCGCACTCCAGTACATGGAAATGATATAATCTGCTGTAGAGCATATGAAATGATATAGTGGCTCTGTCTATACTCACACTAGTAGCAATTTTCATGCCACGTCCGCGTCGTAGATTTGGTGCATCTTAAACTCGCTTTTTATTAAGTAGGACTCACCAACTACCTAATATGTTGCCCAAAAAATATTAACGACTGTTGCGGAATTTAGGTTAACGCATAGTTGAGTATACCAACCATAAGTAAACAGTCATTTACATAGCATGCGCAAATATATAGTGTTATGGTCGTAATTTGTAATGTGTATTGTTATGTAAATCTTAATAGTGTAACATCATATAGCATAGGAAATCGAGGTTTTGAGGTAGCACGTTGCAGCAACCGCGAAACCAAAGTCCCACACAAAAACGTAAGCGGACGCAAATGTGGGTTGTAGTGGAGCGAAAACTAGAGATTTAAACACTCAATTTTTGAACCACATTTGATGTGCCTATTTTGTGTGTAACATTTCATCTGGATCCTTGTTTAATATTGTTTCTGTTATAATTTTAGGAGGAGATCTACCATTATTTTGCTTATACACAATGTTGCATAATGTTGGTTGAGTGTTTACAGCGAGGACAACTCAAAGTTATTCAACTCGTGTGAGAAGTTCTCTGAGTCAAGGTGCGAATAATTTACTGAGGAAAAGATCCGTTTAATGAAGCTCCCTGCAGCTAGTACAGTTTTACGTGATCTATAGTAAAAGATCCGTTTAATGTAGCTCCCTACAGCTAGTACAGTTTTACGTGATCTATAGTAAAAGATCAGTTTAATGTAGCTCCCTACAGCTAGTACAGTTTTACGTGATCTATAGTAAAAGATCCGTTTAATGTAGCTCCCTACAGCTAGTACAGTTTTACGTGATCTATAGTAAAAGATCAGTTTTAATGTAGCTCCCTAGAGCTAGTATAGTTTTACGTGATCTATGTAGATCAACTAGACGTGCCTTGTCTCTCACTTTTGTTAAATATCGGCGAAAAACGTTCATTTATTTAATACAATTGCATCTATTAATCAACTCCCTACACCAATGTCATCTAGACAACAGAGTGTTACTAGAGCATAGGTATTGAAATTGATCAGGGTATGCATGTCTCGAGTAAAATTAGACTTCGCATTGGCACATTCTGTGAGTTATTTAAGCGATAAAAACTAGGAATTCAATTTGCAGTTCATCATCAATTAAGAACCTGCATCCTCATCACGCACAATCGCTCATCGATAAGCCCTTTGCAATTGTTTGAATGCCGTGTGTCTTCTTCAGAATACGTTTCGAATTACACGTTGACCCGGTCATGTTTAAACGTTTTGGTTGATTGTAATTCCAAGGTATTTAAATGTAGTATCTACCCAATCCAACATTGTCCCATTGATACCAATGGAAACACCACCAGCTGATCTGAGTTCATGACGTCATGAGGCGTCTCGACAAAACTAAGTTATCATACGCCTGGTGTTATTTGTCCTAATTCTTCTAACTAATAATATAAAGAGGAAAAAATTTAAATTCTAATTTACAGTCAGGGAAAAAATAAGCGTGGATTCGCTTAAATACAGTAAAATTACTTGATATTTTCGAGTGTCGAAGTCATACGCAATGAAGGAATTTTTTTTTTTTTTTTTAAGAATATTTAAATACAGGATAAATACTTCAGTGAATCATTCACTGCTATCAATGTATGTCCTGCAGTAATTTACAAAGGGCAAATTGGTGCTCTTAAAAGGATACGCCAGTTCATAGATACAAGCACTGCCCTCAAAATTTACGGAGCTTTGATTCAACCGTATTTTGATTATTGTGGCTCAGTTTCGGATGGTTTAAATATCACGTTAAATGATAAATTGCAAAAACTGCAAAATAGAGCAGCGAGGGTAATTACCAAATCTGGATACGATGCAAGTTCCAGCGACCTTTTCACTAAACTAGGTTGGGACAATCTTTCGACACGCCGGAAAAAACACAAGGCTGTAATAATGTTCAAAATTCTTAACGATTTAACACCGAATTATCTCCGTAATTTATTTGAATTCCACAGCACAGGATACAATTTGAGAAACTCTGAAAATGCTTTATTTGTACCAAAACCGCGAACAAATTATGCTAAACGAAGTTTTAGTTATAGTGGCGCGGTGTTGTGGAATGAGTTACCTCAAAATGTACGAGCATTATGCTCTCTTAACCAATTTAAAAGGGAGATTGACAACATTTTTTCCCTATAAAACAGACTCTCGCACGGCAATCTTGTAAATCAGTTTATACAGGGTGTATCAAAAAAAAGGTAATCCAACTTCAACACGCTATTGTACGTGAACTACTCAGTCTATGAACGAATTTTTTTCACATTCGGAAAGATCAGGCTTTTAACTATCGGATGACATGTTTTTTAATACCAAATGGTGAAAAAATGAGCAAATAGGAGGCTGATAAAAAGTGTTAGTCAAAATGCATATTTTCACCTTTGAGCCTAATTAAAGCAGTGCATAACAAAAGAAAAAAACAATTAATCACAACATGTCACAGCTTGCACTGGTTTTATGCCGCATTGCTTGGAATGTTCTCCTAATGTGATTTATTCCTACTTAATATGAATATGCGGGTCGCTTATTCAAAAGCAAAATTCTTCATTTAAATCCCAAAGAGATTTCATTTTCAATGGTTTTAGTCCCAACTCTCAGAGGTGAAAATATGCGATTTTGACTAACACTTTTTAGCAGCCTCCTATTTGCTCATTTTTTCACCATTTGTTATCAAAAACATGTCATTCGATGGTTAAAAGCCTAACCTTTCGGAATGTGAAAAAAATTCGTTAATTGAATGAGTAATTCACGTACAATAGCGCACCAAAGTTGGATTACCTTTTTTTTGATACACCCTGTATATCTGTATTTTAAATTGTATTGTATTGTGTTGTATTTAGTAATTTTGTCCCTAAATATCTAATGAATGTATATAATTATAGCCCACTTTTTATACTGTAGATTTTACCGTGCTTAAATAAAGTTTTGATTGATTGATTGATTGAAGTATAAAAATTAATTATAAAAATATGTAAGAAATAAATTTTAAAGTACTACTAAAATTTATATACTAAAATGCTCTTTCACTTTTCGTTTTAATAGCATAAAACTTTCAATTTCTCTGATGTTACGGAGCAATTTATTAAATTCAATTGCCCCATTATAATAAAATGCATGTTTGGTGGATTCTAATTGTAATTTCGGGATCCTAAAACTTATTCCATTATTTCGCGTATCCTTTACATGCTGTAAGCGTTCAAAATAATCGTCAAAGTTACTGCACAAATTTCTGTCAATACACTGCTTCACCAGTATACATAACTGTTGTTTTGCAAAATAGACCACATCAGGTAATCGTAGATGTACCAGACCATCTGATTTTATTATTTTTACCGCTCGTTCTTGAAAAATTGCAACTTGTGAGGCTTCCGTAGCATTCAAGTTCAAAGTGACAATACTATTCATGTTAATAGTGGCAAAATCATTCTCTTGTATATCGATTCCGCTGCATCCACAGATAAAAAAGCTCGAATTTTCCTTAACAATCTCAATCTACTTGAAGCTTTTTTAAGCGCCTGCCCAAAATGCTCCTTAAGGTTTACCGTCTGATCAACCAAGACTCCAAGATATCTATACATAGTTGTATAATTTATCAATTCATCATTGAGGCAAATCATTAAGGACTTATTCTTGATTTTTCGGCTAGTACCTAACAACATAGACTCGGTTTTGCCTTTTGAGAGATTTATAACCAAGTCATTATCTTTCAATCATTTTGCAACCACCTGCATTTCACTTGACAGTTTACTTTCTATTTCCTGAGTTTCACGTCCAGCTATGAATAATACCATATCATCTGCATACTTTATAATATTGGCACTATTGAGACCATCGTCTATATCATTAATGTACAATATGAATAACAGGGGTCCCAGAATTGAACCTTGCGGTACTCCTGATGTTACTTGAAATTTTTCTGTTAATGAACCGTCAAAACTCACAAACTGTGATCGATCGAATAAATAGTTAGTGAACCATTCAAGCTCCAATGAATTTATACCAAATCTTGCCAATTTATCAAGAAGATTAGAATGTGAATGTGATTCAGTTTTGTCGACGGTCTAGCTTCTGATTGGTTGATTTTTATACCCAGATCAGCTGGCAGAACAAGATTTAAGTCGTTGACGGCCACCATTAGCATTTAGATTTCTTCTCATTCAAGGTTACGAGATTGTCTGTGAACCACTTTTCAACATTTGCCAGATCCTCGTTTAATTCAATACCTTGACTGTCTTTGAAGAAAAGTAAACGACAGTATCATTCTCATACATAGAGATATTACATGACTTAATACAATTGGTTAAATTGTTCACATTCACATAGATAATGAATAAAAGCGGCCCAAAAATGCTTCCTTGTTGGACCCCTACATTAATAGGCTTTATTGAATTGAATTGAATTTATTAATAATCTTGATAGCAGCTTACAAGAGCTGAGGTATACAGAATTATTTACAGTAAGAATACCCAATATACAAATACACAGTAAAAATATTAAATTTACAACTATACTAGGGAAATTATTTTTAAAAAATTCTAAAAACTACTTTAATGAGTCATTATAAGCTACGATACTAGAAAGTAAAAACGAGTTTCTTTAAAGAGGACTGCTTGTTATAAACGACGGTGACTTCGCATCTGTGAGTAAGATACGATTTGAGCCATGCACAAACATTGAGAGGAAAAACCTATATAGTGTGTCCCAGAGCCACGCCTCCGCGAGGGAGCTCATTCCCCCGCTGATACTCCCTTATTTCAAAGACGTCTCCTTTTTTGATGGGGACCTGAGTTGATAAGATTTTGTATATATTTTATATTATTTTTAAATGGCTGAAATTTACTGTTTCTTTCCCATTAGCTATTACAACGAGAAACAATTCTAGTTCAAAAGCAATTTAAACGCAGAGCCCAATACTAACAACCAGAAACCCTAATAAGTTACGGCATATATATGGCGTAGAAATGACTTAGGCCCCTTTCAAACATCGACTTTTCATGTTCCGAACCTAATGTTAATGAGATAAAGTCTTTGCTTAAGTTCATTTTGCACTGGATTTGGCACATGAAAAATTCCACGTCTGAAACGAGCCTAACTTGCACTAATGTGTTGTACCTAAGGTTCCGTTTCCACGTAGTTTGATACAAGTGTAACCAGAAAATGTTCAGTTAGTTGGGAGTATTCTTTCCAACATATCTAGCTGTAACAAAGAGTATTTTTAATATGCGTACTCAGTTACAGTTAGATCATAGGTAGCCCAACACTCGTGTTCCGCGCGTGTACACGCTACTCAGTGATCAACATATATTAATTTATCCTAAGGTTGGCAACTTTATCACCAATTATCAATAATATATCACATACATACATGTCAAACTTCGATAAAAACTGAAAAACTACCACAAAATACTGCAATATTAATAAATATAAATGAACTTGGATATATTTTCTAAATTCCGACATAGTTTTTAGCTTCAAAATGTATTTGGAAATACGGAAATTTGTTCATTTAAAATAAAGTCTTTGAAAATACATGGTCGAAATTTTCTTGTCGATAGGCGGGATCCAATTTACCCTACATTACGTCACCTTCGGAGAAATCCCGAGTCAATCCTATTTATCCTATTGGCTGCTGAAAAGTCAGAAAATTTCCGAAGATTGCTCCACGAGAGAACAGCCAATAGGATTGACTCCGGATATCTCCGAAGGTGACGTAATGTAGGGTAAATTGGATCCCGCAAATCGACAAGAAAATTTCGACAATGTATTTTCAAAAACTTTATTTTAAATGAATAAATTTCCGTATTTCTCAATACATTTTGAAGCTAAAAACTATGTCGAAATTTAGAAAATATATCCAAGTTCATTTACTGTATATTTATTAATTTTGCAGTATTTTGTGGTAGTTTTTCAGTTTTTATCGAAGTTTGACATGTATGTATATGATATATTATTGATAATTGGTGATAAAGTTGCCAAGCTTAAAATAAATTAATATATGCTGATCCCTGAGTAGCGTGTACGCGCGCGGAACACGAGTGTTGCCGTTGGGCTACCTATGGTTAGATACGTTGAAAGAAAACTATCCAAAAAGCTAAAAATTTGGTTGAACAGGCAGGGTCCTCGAGAATGATTTTTTGTAGCATCGGATTAAATACTAGAAATACATGCATGCAGCAACCCCTCGCTATTTCAAACCAAGTACACAATTTCCTGAGTTAACCTGACCTAAACTTATATTATGAAATGACACCTAAACTTATATTACGAAGTTTCAAACGATTAAAACAGTACAAAATCTTCACAGACAAAGAAAAAACTTCAAATGTTATTTTATTCTGTAATTGCCGTCGACGCCGGCGGCTAAAAGTTTCAGTATACTTTATAAATATAGTGTGTATTTTTTATACCAAAATTCAAATTACACTTTCAAAAACACTTTTTGAAGTTAAAGCAAAGGTGTAATAGCCCTTCACAGGTTTATGCGTTTGCATAAAAAGCTGAAAATTTAACAAATAAACGGCATACAAGGCTGAAAAGTATACAAATACGGCTCATTCTTACCGCGAAACAAATACGAAATAAACAAAGTAAACACGTAGTACCCCTTGTCTTTGAAAACATTTATAAGCTTGCAGATTATGAATTATTCCTCTTACACGGCTTTGTTTTGACTGTATCCACGTTCATCTTTGCTATCTGTCATGCTTCATATATCTTGTTTCTTCTCGTTTTACTTTCTTTGCACAAAGTTTATGAAACGCTTTTACAAAAATGTTTACGAAATTACAGTTAAATTGCTGACGTTCTCATTGAAATACAAACTTTCTGTCTTAGCCAATCAGAACGTTCGTTGATTACCAGTGTACACTCGTTCGCATTTCGCGCATGCGCACAAGTACCATGACCATTGAACGTCCATGGTCCTAATTTAGGCGACTTTGGATTCCGCTATGTTCTCCCGGGTCCCGGGTGTAATTCCTAATCTCTGGGCGGAATTAGTACCCTCGCACGGTGCTCCGCACTGGCTCGGGGATTATACGTATGAATATTATGCAAAAGTAGGCAATTCATTTATTTGTTCTTATTATTTAAGCAAGACGCCTACTAGGCGTTATGGTCGCGTCGTTCACAGCGGCGTAGCCAGCCCAGCTATGCAAATTTTATGTCGTGAATGTTCTTAATAATAAAAATGAACAATATACCAAACTATAGGTCGCATGTTGAAAGCAGGAGAAACACAGAACAGCCCATTTCAAAACCTACATCCAGTGTAGGCTTACTGACTTACCTGTGCGCAGGTTCCCGATTAGGGTGATATGGCCTGCAGCTAGCGACGCTGGGGGTCGACCCGAGAGGAAAATAAAAAGAAAACCAAGCCGAAACTATAGGTCGCTGTCGCTACGCGAGGCGACCAAAAAAGCTGCCTATTAGCACTCCCAAATCTCCAGTAGATTAGTAGCCTGTGCACTGACGTAATTTATGAGGGAGCGTTGTGTCTGTGCACAGGCTAGTTGATTAGTGAAAATGAGGTAGATCTCCATATTTTCACGAGACGCAAATCCAAGTGAAAACGCTTTTTACTTGCTTATATCACTTTAAAAAGCTTATAATTGATAAACGATACAATATCCTTTATATAATAGTATTATAAGAATTATTATCCTGACTGTGTCTCTTGTTTAGGGGATTGTGAAGTTGATATTTAAAGACAACAATGGATCCCTTGAAAGCCAAAGCTAATTATTCCAGGGTATGTCATTTGTTGGTAGATAAAGGTGGAGATGTTTTGAGAAATGCTTTGCATGCGGTGCATCCACCTTCCACCTTAGCTTCCGTATTGAATGCCAACAGAGCGACCTTACAGAGTATACGATACAGTGTAATTAAAGCCTCGCAATGGGATCTACTCTTCCCAAGATCTGGTTCACCTGATTCAAACAACTTTGATATTACCCTATTGACTGTCCTACTCCGAAATATTTGTGGATTGTCAGCACCAGCCACCGGATGGAATGTGATGCCTCCAGTCAGCGATACTTCCATATCTGCAAATATTTTAAGAGTCAAAATGTTTAGAAATGAAGTCTATGGTCATATTCCGACTGCTGGTTTGGACGACGTAACGTTTGAAACATTGTGGCCAGAAATTTCTGTTCCGTTAGTCAAATTGGGAATTCCTCAAAATGATATCGATGAATTAAAGGTGGCTCCTCTTAGCCCTGAAGAAGAAAGTTATATTGAAAGATTGAAAGAGTGGAAACAACAAGAGGATGATTTTAAAATTGAAGTAATCAAACTAAGAAAGACATTTGAAAATGTTCATCTGTCGCATGTCGAACAACTGGCTAAATTTAACTTCACTGGAAAGATTCGTGACCTTTGTAGAAAATTTCAAGATGGGACCAGAAAGTGGTTGTTTGATAAACTTTCAAGTTGGTTTGGGAGTGATGAAAGCAGAGTCTTGATCTTAACTGCAGGTCCAGGCGTTGGAAAAAGTGTTTTGTCTGCAAAGCTTTGCGAGCTTTTTAGAGAACGTGGTCAACTCGCAGCTCACCATTTCTGTGACTTTCGAAATTCTGATTACAGCAATGCTCAGAGAATCCTCCAGTCTCTTGCCAGTCAAATGTGTGATAATGTTGAAGGATTTCGTGATAAACTGACTGAAATTCTTCGTCGTGAACATTCTCGTGACTCGCTGTCAGACGCATTTCGTGTTCTTTTAAACGACCCCCTCCATGCCCTTGACAGACACGATCCAATGTTGATCATCGTTGATGCTTTGGACGAGAGCAAAACTGACGAGAAAAGCGAATTATTGGAGTTGATATCTGAGAAATTTTGTGAACTGCCTGATTGGATTAAGATATTCATTTCAAGTCGACCAGAGCTACAAGTACGAAAGATTCTTGAACATCTTCATCCGTGGGAAATCCGTCCTGATGACAAAGAACACAACCACGACATAGAGCTTTTCGTTCGTCATAGTTTACCTAATCTTCATTATTACAGAATAAGGTCAGTTATTTCAAAGTGTGAGGGATCGTTTTTGTACGCTTATTACTTAGTCAGTGAATTGAGAGAAAAGGGCGTGGGAATTGAACCCGACCGAAGTGATTACATCTCCAACGGTATTTCGGGATATTACGAAAAGCAGTTCAAACGTTTAGACATAGGCCTCAAACATTTCAAGCAAGATACCTCATGTCTCTTAAACAGTTTCATCAATGTCGTTGCCGTTTCAAAGGAACCCCTCCCAATAAAATTCTTTTCACATGCATGGGTCTCTCTAAAGACGAATTTAAAATACGTAAAGCGGTTCTTGACCTAATGTCAGAGATTCTTCCAGTTTACGATGGGTGTCTGACTGTTTATCATAAGTCATTATGGGATTGGCTGACATTGAACGGTTATGAAGAACATGCATTCGTTGCAGATGTTGAAGACGGCAATAGACGTCTCTGGCGTGCTTGTAAGAAACAATTCTGTGAGATAGATGCTTTGAAGTCTGTTTTAGAATTCCAAATTTCAGCCGAGAATATGTACGCTTTAAAACATGGTTGGAAATATTTGGTCGATACAGGCGAGGTAGATGAATTTCATTGGTTGGTGCATGTTGGTATAAACTTCTTGAAACTAAAATTTTTTGATGGCCTGCACAGTTTTTTTTTTCAGGCGAATTCTTGACACGTACCGTTCTAAACTTTCCAAAGATATTTATTGGGGCCTCATTCAACACGTTTGTTTCTCCGAAATGGTGCAAGTTAGCTCTGTGATTGGAATGTTTAAGACTTATGAAAAAGATTGTTGTTACGTATATTTGGAAGCACTCGCTAATGGGCGCTTCGATTTTTTACAAGGTGCCGTCAGTTCCAAAAGTGTAGCTAAGGATATCTTGGGTGGGACAAATGAGATTTGGATAGAACATGTGACAACGGAAAGCCATTCTAATTTAAGCATTGTCCCCCAAACTGTGTTTACAGACGATTCATTTTTTGATATTTTAGTGTCACCGGATCAGACGATGCTTGCTTGCATATATGCGCATGAGGGAAAATTTCAAATGCTTAAAATACCAGATCTTACAACAATCTTTGAGGCACATATTACTATTAAAGGAACTCTTTGCGAATTTTCTGCCTTTTCTCCAGACTCTTCATATATTTTATACAATTCAATCCGGTTCTGCATCAATATTAAAGAAAAGAAAGAGGTCCCCCTTTCATTACGCACGGCCCCGATGACATCAGTTACTGTTCATTTTCTTCATGTGGAATGAAACTTGTCACATTAGAGAAAACGTCAATCAAAGTGTGGGATGTAAAAAGCAAGAATATATTGGTTGAAGTTGAGAATGTGTATGGTGAGGGATCTTATTGTTTGTTTAGTAATTGTAACTCGTACATTCTTCTTTGGCCACATTATGGGTTGGGGACTGTCTTGGATTACATGAACGTCTTGAATTCTGAAACTTTAGAAAAGATCGGTAACAAGAAAATTCGTGTTGACCAGAATTTGTGTAGTAATGATTCCTTTCAAATGTTTTCCCCGCCTCATTCGTTTTCCGACTCGAATGTTAAAATGAAAATGAATTACATCTGTTTGCCATCTGGTGAGAAAGTTATAATTTCCAATAAATATTGTTCAAAAGTCTTTGTGTGGAAAAACAGAAAGTGTGTAGCATTTACAAATGATTTGAAAAATGATTTAGCTTTAGTAGTGTACGATTTCATAAATCACAAGATCGTTGACGTGTTTGAGATTGGATTTTTCCCTCATGATACTCTTGTCAATTACATTTCGAAATTAGATGGGACGAATTTCCTTTTATGTTTAAAATTTGCCATAGTACTCAGTGTTTTATCCTTCAAATCTCTTCTCGAATG
Source organism: Dendronephthya gigantea (assembly GCF_004324835.1). Taxonomy (NCBI): domain Eukaryota; kingdom Metazoa; phylum Cnidaria; class Anthozoa; order Malacalcyonacea; family Nephtheidae; genus Dendronephthya; species Dendronephthya gigantea. The sequence continues at coordinate 532,676 of NW_021163117.1, forward strand.
GCCTGATGCTACTTTTGTTGACAATGCCAAAATAGATTGTCGTGCACTATCTCCAGACACTTTGTATGTCGCGTGCTGTTTTGAAAATTGCGTTCTTTCAATAAGAAGTGTCGAGAGTGGGGAAACATTGCAAACTGTTGCACTGAAACAACGAGCATTAGCATGTTGGTGGTCAGAGTCGTATCTTTGGTTGGTCTGTGAAGGTCTGGCTGTTAAATATCGTTATGAACCTAGGAGTGAAAATGTCTTAGGAAGTCAACATGAAGAATCTATTGTAAATTTTGAACGTGTCCTTGCATTTAAAAAGAAACGCCGTCATGTAGGTTTAATGACCCTTCTGTCGCAATAAGTTCTGATGGGTGTGCTGTTATGTTATTGTTGGATTCTAGGTCAGATTATCAATTGTGGGAAATAAAATGTGGCAACACGTGGATTGTACGTTCAACTGGAAAGTTGAATCTACGTGATATTCGTTGGTGGTCTTTATGTGGTACAAAAACCACTCGCAATGCAGTGTTCTGGACAACAGATACATGGTCTAATTTTCGTTTACTTTCTATTACTTTCCCAAATGATGTGCAAAATTTTCATAACCCTCCTATTGAATACTTTAGAGCGGCTGTTTATATCGACTCTGATTTGATCGCTATTTTCGCCGATGAATGGATACATTTTGTTAAGGTGTCAGAAGGCAGAATCATAGCTACCAGATACTTTTGTAATCCTAATTTCTTTAGGGATATAAATCCTTCTTATTCATCTCCTTTCTTTCTTCCATCAACGCGTTCTCTTCTGTTCGTTGACAGAAATGGCAACAAATATTTCAAAATTCATAATATTGAAAAGTATACTAAGATTTCCTTTTTTGATGTAAGTAGTTTAGAATCCGATTTCTTGTTTAAATGCGAAAACCACGCGTAAATCAAAACGTTCAGCTATATATGGAACATCTTGAAATGCGAAAACCAAGGAAATCGTTGAAACCTTTTTTTTAGTTTTTCTGCGAAACGGCCGCAAATTATCTGTTTTAACTGCGAAACGGCCGCAAATTATCTGATATGTCTTAAAAAAAAGCGAATTAACTTTTACATAGTCAACGGATTTAACAAATACGGAATACGTCTATGAAAACGTTTGAACTGTGTAATGGTTGTACAGAAATATTTCTAAAATATATTTTGTATCCAAGAGATTTTCCTTTGTGTACTTGTGATAGGCGTTCATGAATATTCAGCATCTTGCTTGTTAAGCGATCAGTTTATTCTACACACAGGAATTCAGTATAATAGCCCTCTTTACTTGCTTTACTGTTCCTAACGGAAGACGATTAACGAAAAATTCTTCTATAATTAACATGGATCATTATTACCTTTTTTCCGCTTTGAGTAAAAAAAAGGCTCTGAAAGAAACATGAAAAATTACGTTGTTACTGAAAGAATATATTTTCAATTGTTTATGTTATTTTCCTGAAAGTTAAAGGTCTTTATGTCCCTATATAAGAAAATATTATTTCTTCCATTAGAAGTTAAAATCTAAAGGAAAATATTTTCGTAGCCAGGCAAGACGCTGTAAAATGAAGGATATTTTTTTTCATCTTTCTTCATTTTGTCAGAGACTTGAGTGAAATGAATATAAAGGATGGTTTAGGTCAATGATTTACCTGATCTAAAATAGTTGAAATGAGTAATGAATCATGGATATCTTTACTTTTAGAATTAGTTTCCTGTTTTGTCAGGCACATTTTTATCAGAAGTTTTTAGCATTCCATTTTTATATTTTAAAGCAATTTTTTGAAGTTCCTCTGGAAGATAAAGTACATAAACCTTTTGGAAAAGGAGAACGAAGCCTGTGGCGAAGTACAATTTCTTGGTGTAGTCAGGCTATGACCAGGTCTTATTTTTTTCGAATATATCAAAATCATATTTATTTTATGTGACAAGATACGAAACACGAAGTTTCTTCAATCAAAATTTAGAAGTAAACAAATTATGCTGGAATTTTTGCGGCAGAAAACCTGACTAGCCTCGTTTTTGTGTATCTCGCAATAGGCCTCTTGCTCTACTTCGAATAGGTCCATGCATAGTGATGTGAACCCGCGTCATGATGTAAGGGGGGTTTGCATGGGCGAGGCTGGCCCGTTCTCTATAGTTATTATAGTCAATTCAAACGTTTCTGTTACATGCAACCGGGTCAGCTGGGCTGTGGTTTTGTCAAGCGGGCCAACTCGGCTTGCGGATATGGGTGTGGCAATTGGAGAGGGGGTTGGTGTGAGGGGTGTGATACCCCCTGATAATTCAGCATGATAAAAAAGTTGGTCAAATTGCTTTGTTACTTGTAAGCAAATTGATCAAATGTACAACGGCAACATTTGTTTCAGTATTTATGAATATTTAAGGATCGTGATACTCATAGAAAAGTTGACCCATCTCCTACACCCATGTCATACACAAATTTTCATTTTCCATTATCAAAAGTGGGCCAATATTACGTGACACCCCCCTCCAATCCTAGCTCGTTTGCCACGCCCCTACTAAGTTGCCGGGGTAAAAGTTTGCATGTAATCGTTTTAGGCCCGCAAATTAAACTGGAGTAAAATCACAAGAATGAATATAATACTATAAAACCCAGGAAGGATTGAAATTATTAAGGCTAAACGAGACACAATTGATTTTAAAAAATTTCGCTAAAATATCATATTGAAATCACTCATGTAATCGTTTGCTGGGCAAACATGCTATCCCGGTCCATGCAATCAGCCCCTAAATGGTATGATTAAATGTTGATTCTTGAATATCAGCGACAGCGATTACTCAGGAATATCAGCGATGCATGCAGTGATTTCGCAGTGGCAACTTCCTTTTTCTCGAATATATTATTTATATTATTTTATAACCGTGAAGTTGCAAGATAAAAGTATTTGTCATGCACATGCACGATATAATTTACCACGTATGTTTTTCTATACTCCATATAAATGCAATATATAAACATTTTAAAATATTCTATCTTTTTGCTTAAAGCGAATAATAGTTAAGTAAATTAGCTTGTAGGTAGACCACGTAAGTAAGTATTGTAGTTGCTTGTAGTTTAAATATGACTCGATGCTGTCGTTGTAACGGGAATGGACGGTGTAGACAATGGATGTGTTTGTAGAACAATCCAGTTTGCACTAATTGTAAGGCAAAAAAAAACAAACGATGTGAAAATAAAAAAGCAGCTCGTCATTTTGTTGAAACTGTTATGTTTAAGAGAAAGTTTTGAACTGCTTCTGACATCGCAATCACCCAATTTTTGCTTCCGTTTTTTCTGTATTAAAGATTGAAGGAAAATTGCACAAATTAATTCTGAAAGGCAAATTTAATTGCTATTCAAATTAGTAAGATGGCTCCAGACGGTTTTAGCTAAGCTATAATATAATGCAATATTTTGGGACTTTTTTATCAAATGCGTACCAGGCAGTGGTACCAGGCTACTAATATGAATTCACGCATTTCTTGTTTGTTTCAACTGTAAATACATGCCTTATGCCATATAATAAACTTTATTAACTTCGCTCGGTCGCCCGGACCTTCGACCAGTCAGGAAAACTGAGGAATTTCTCTTGCACGTCAAGGAATACTTGAATTTATTCCACAGACAGTAAACTGTCACTGGTTTGATAATTGTTATTTATGAATTGTGAGGTCAAAAAACAAACGAATTAGTTCGTCATATTTCTTCTGGTAAAACGATATTTTAATAGATTACTGATATCCGCTCTGTTGTACTTGGAATAAAAAGGTATTACTTTGTTTTGATTGTTTTTATTGTGTAATATTAAATCATTTATATTAAATTTTTCACCATTCTCGTTCTTACGGCTACACCCTAAAATATTTATTAATAATTGATTATCAATTCAAGGTCATACCGAAAATGTATATCGAGAATATTTCTAACTATGAATAAATAATACAATATATTAGCAAGATTAGATGAACTGTTTAACATTTAGAATTTTAGAGATTTAAATGATGAACACACCACACACACATACATCAGCGTGATGCATAGCTGATCGATAGCTTGGTCTGATTTGAGTCATTTTGTGTAACACTATATAACACTTAATTCTCACAATGTGCCGGCCATGTAATGTTGGCTGTTTCTCTATACATGTCATGAGCAAATCAAATTGTGGACAAGATACTTCTTGTCAGATTCACGGTTACGATTACAGACAGGCTTTAGTTGGATAAATGTGTTGAATAAACACTAGATTGCTAGCTGTTGCGATACATATCGTGCATGGAAGGTGAACTTTTTGTTAAGTTTTTAGCCAGATGTAGACGTAATGTTTAGTCACTCTTAATTTAGACGCTGTGAAGTTCACATAAGAAAGCGTATTTTGAAATGTAATTATGTTAAACCAACTGAACATGGTTTCAGATGTAGGATTGTGAACAGCGTTGTTTTAGTCCGGGAAAACATTTAGTCGCACTAAGGAATGTCTGATAGTGATACAGATCAAGACATGCAGGCTGGAAGTCGAAGGCAAAAGCCAAAGGCAAAGCGAAAATTTCATATTCTAGAAATACTATGGCGGTATTTCATCGAGGATGGGAGACTTATGCTATGGTCTGTATAGTTTCTCGATTAGATGAATGCGAAGAGCAATTCAAGAAGTGAAGACGCATTTTGTTAGTAATTAGCCAATATGCGAATCAAGCGATGGGAATGTTTGAAAGATGCATTTTACGGTTAGGAATGATAAAGACGGTTTCGCTACAGCTATAAAGAAATTTGAAGAGACTCTTAATTATTGTTGAGACAAATGAAACCTACGAACGCTTTAAGTTTAACAAGCGGACGAGAGATACGGTGAAACAATTAATCCAACAATATACGCGACGGCTTTCCCAATTTTCAGCAACATGCCGCAATTTATCAGTAAGTGTCTTCAGGCAACATTGCTACGAGATTGCATGAATCAATTTCAAGGGAAAGTCAGTGCGAAAAAGGTTTTTGCAAAGTTTCGCCGGAAATTTAGCGAAGCAACGAAACAACAACAAAGAAATTAAAATTCTTTCTAAGCATCGTTGCTAAAATCACCCGCACGTATCCAATATTGTAGCAAGTATACCAATAGACAAAGTTATTTTATCATTGGTAGTCTATATTTTCGTTTTGTGAATACGAACATGAATGTATACCAATGGTAAAAGGGGAATTGTACCAATGTTGTAAGAGTTTTCGTATCATCAATTGTGTCATGCTGCGATTGTCTCCTGCTGAGCACGGTCTCACGCATGCACGCTAAATGACCTTACCATTGGTAACATTCGTACGAATGGAAAATGCCTTATTTAACATTCGTTTACACTCGAATATCACACCGTACCCTTGGCAATATTAAACTTACAAGTCTCTAGGAATATAGACTATAGACGGCCCAAACTGCGTAAATACTCGAACTGTTTAAACAATGTCATTATTTATTATATTTTTGCTGCGTTCTTTAAATACCACAAAAGCTTTTCGAGTCGGAGAATATTTTTTTTATCAAGTTATCGAAGATTTAGAACGCATTAAGACGGCTACTGATGATATTTCAATTCGTAATCGATTGCGAAAGTTCAGAGCAGTGAAAGACCACGATGTTCAGTTGAAACTGCTGTTAAAACGTTGTAGAGGAAGAAAAGTGAAACTCAACAATGTCAAAATCCTGCTCATGATAGGAACTACATAGAGATCAGTTGTTGTCACCTGCTCGCGGGTGACCTCCTTAAGACCAGGCGAATCGCCTGACAAAAAAAACGTGTTGACAACGTATTACTATTGAGAATTCTAGTGAGCTGAGAGTATTTGGGAGACAGAAGTGTACTTTTTTGTACAATTTATTACATTATTATAAAACAAAAAAGATTATTGGTGATTCGAGTGTTGCCGGAACAAATTCGGAACACTCAAACAAACGTCACGTCAGTTCCCTACATAGGTAGGTAATCACGTACATCAGTTGGAATGCTTGAATTATCCAAAATTAAGAATATGAGCAAACCCAATGATGGTGCAGAAGTAAGAAATATCATGGGATCCATACATTATCTAGCAAAGTGTTTGCGGTAACCTAGTGACGTCGTGGAACCATTGAAACCACGAAAAATGTTGTTTTCGTATGGGACGAGATCCGCGAGCAAGCGTTTTGTTTACTAAACACAACACAACCACCACCTACCACACACTTCACAACCACTACCTACCACTCAATTCACAACCACCACCGACAACACACTTCACAACCACCGCCTACCACACAAATCACAACCACCACCTACCACTCTATTTACAACCACCACCTACCCCACACTTCACAACCTCCACCTACTAAACACAACACAACCACCACCTACCACACAAATCACAACCACTACCTACCATTCTATTTACAACCACCACCTACCCCACACTTCACAACCTCCACTACTACCACTGCACAACCACACCTACCACTTAATTTACCACCACCTACAACACACTTCACAACCACCACCTACCACATACTTCACAACCACTTCCTACCATTAATTTACAACCACCACCGACAACACAAATCACAACCACCACCTGCCATTCTATTCACAACCACCACCTACCACTTAATTTACAACCACCACCGACAACACACTTCACAACCACCACCTACCACATACTTCACAACCACTTCCTACTATTAATTTACAACCACCACCTACCATTATTTTTACAACCACCACCGACAACACACTTCACAACCACCACCTACCATATACTTCACAACCACTACCTACCATTAATTTACAACCACCACCGACCACGCACTTCACAACCACCACCTACCACACACTTCACAACCACCACCTACCACGCACTTCACAACCACCACCTACCACGCACTTCACAACCACCACCTACCACACAATTCACAACCACACGGACTTACGAGAATTACGATCCAAAGAATGAAGTTCGTTTCCCCCCCTAGGTTCAGCCAGTTTTTTCAACCCGGTTTTCAATGTGTTTAGGTTTACGATTGACACTGGTAATATTGATGTCAGGACGATATAATTGATTTCAAAAACAGCAATTGTCAAAGAAAACAAGACGCCTGCTCTGGCGTTAACTCCGGCGTGCCGTGCAAGTGCCAGTCTTCAATATAAAGCTTCTGAACATAAACAATAGAGTTCATACTCATTTAGATGCCTTGCCAACCTAAATGTTAGTCGATTCGAAATATAAAATAAATTCCTCGAAAATACGAAAAGCTACAAAGAGCTTAGGAGTTTGATTACGGTAATCCAAAATGCTTTGAAGCAAACTTCCTATAAAATTATTTCAATAGATCTTTTTTATATCGATACTATATTCTGTTTTGCAGTTTTATTTTTTCATGGGTAAGAAAAACGACAATGCTTTGTATTTTTACGGATTCACCCTAACTCACAGTTGAGAACAACACAAACAAATGTTATTTTATTGAAGAATGTTTAAGTAAAACACAAAAATTAATTAGCGTTTACGATGATCAATCAAAAAATATTATCGTCATCAATGACTACCTTTAATGCACAAGATATAACAAAATAACGATTTATATATATAAATATATATAATATATATATATGTTATATCTCAACTGTAAATCATCCAATCAGAAAGCTCGATTTGTACCACGTGATCAGTAAATTAATCATGGAGTTCCATCGAATTTTTTCACATTATGCTATAAAAGTCGAATACCCCGCTGCAGCGGGGTATTCGAGTTTGCGTGTACCACGCGTGGATGCCTCGTACACGACTCGAGGTTGTCAACAATTTCAAAATGGAGGCAAAAGAAGCCATTTCACCCAGCTTTTGCGCTGCCTACACGTTGTTTCGATATAATATATAATTTATAGACCTTCCGCTCGGGGAATTCGACGAAATATTACCCCTCGGGAAGATATATCCCTCGGGCGAAGCCCTCGGGATATATCTTCCCTTGGGGGTAATATTTCGTCGAATTCCCCTCGCTCCAGGTCTATAAATGATAAATATACACATATATACATATATATATATATATATATATATATATATTATATATATATATATATATATTTATATATATATATATATATATATATATATACCGAAGCCCTCGGGATATATCTTCCCTTGGGGGTAATATTTCGTCGAATTCCCCTCGCTCCAGGTCTACAAATGATAAATATACACATATATACTATATTATTATATATATATATATATATATATATATATATATATATATATATATATATATATATATATATATATATCTATATATACCGGCGTAAAAAGCATTCAAATATATGGACCACTGTGCAACAGAATTCAACAGAACTCATTATAACTGACATGCCTGTAGTCCATGCAATACACTATTACAGCTATCTAGACGAGAAATCACAGCGTTCTCGAGAATGATATCTGTAGCATCTTTTGAATATTATGCCGAAAATAAAAGCAAGTTGTTGATTTATTGTTAATATTCATCATAATTCGTTTGGTTGTTGAAAGTCATTGCCCATTAGGACTCCAAAATTCTAAAGTAGATTAGCGAAAATGAGGTAGACTAAGTTCCATATTTTCACGAAACGGTAATCCATTTGAAAAGTCTTTTAACGCGTTTATATGACAACAACATTTGTACACAACATTTGTTTACAACAACATTTGTACAACAGTGTCATAAGCATTATCATCCTGCATGACAGTTTGTTTTCTGGTTTACTTTTATAGGGGATTGTGAAGTTACTATTTAAAGACAACAATGGATCCATTGAAAGACAAAGCTAATTATTTCAGGGTATGTCATTTGTTGGTAGATAAAGCTACAAATGCTTTGAGAAATGCTTTGCATGCGGTACATCCACCTTCCACCTTAGCTTCCGTTTTGAATGCCAACAAAAACCTTGCAGACAATACGATACGGTGTAATTAACGCCTCGCAATGGTATCTACTCTTTCCAACATCTGGTACACCAGATTCAAAAAACTTTGATATTACCCTGTTGACTGTCCTGCTCCGAAATATTTGTGGATTGTCTGCACCAGCAACCGGATGGAACGTGATGCCTCCTGTCAGCGACACTTCTATATCTGCAAATATTGTACGAGTAAAAATGCTTAGAAATGAAGCCTATAGTCATATCTCGACTGCTAGTTTGAAAGAAATAAAGTTTGAAACATTGTGGCAAAAATTTCTGTTCCGTTAGTCAACTTGGGAATTCCTCAAAATGATATTGATGAATTAAAGGTGGCTCCTCTTAGCCCTGAAGAAGAAAGTTATATTCAAAGATTAAAAGAGTGGAAAAAAGAGGATGATTTTATGTCAAAATTAAACGATGTTGAATGTGAAGTATCAAACTTAGAAAGACAGTTGAAAATGTTCATCCCTCGCCTGTCGAGCAACTGGCTAAATTTAACTTCACTGGAAAGATTCGTGACCTTTGTAGAAAATTTCAAGATGGCAGCAGAAAGTGGTTGTTTGATAAACTTTCAAATTGGTTTGAGAGTAAAGAATCCAGGGTCTTGATCTTAACTGCAGGTCCAGGTGTTGGAAAAAGTGTTTTGTCTGCAAAGCTTTGCGAGCTTTTTAGAGAACGTAGTCAACTCGCAGCTCACCATTTCTGTGATTTTCGAAATTCTGATTACAGCAATGCTCAGAGAATCCTCAGTCTCTTGCCAGTCAAATGTGTGATAATGTTGAAGGATTTCGTGATAAACTGACTGAAATTCTTCGTCGTGAACATTCTCGTGACTCGCTGTCTGACGCATTTCGTGTTCTTTTGAACGACCCCCTCCATGCCCTTAACAGACACGATCCAATGTTGATCATCGTTGATGCTTTGGACGAGAGCAAAACTGACGAGAAAAGCGAATTTTTGGAGTTGATATCTGAGAGATTTTGCGAACTGCCAGTTTGGATTAAAATATTCATTTCAAGTCGACCAGAGCTACAAGTGCGAAAGATTCTTGAACATTTCACCCGTGGGAAATCCGTCCTGATGACAAAGATCACAACCACGACATAGAGCTTTTCGTTCGTCATAGTTTACCTAATCTTGATGATAAAAGTATAAGGTCAGTTATTTCAAAGTGTCAGGGATCGTTTTTGTACGCTTATTACTTGGTCAGTGAATTGAGAGAAAAGGGCGCGGGAATTGAACCCGACCGAAGTGATTACATCTCCAACGGTATTTCGGGATATTACAAAAAGCAGTTCAAACGTTTAGACATAGGCCTCCAACATTTCAAGCAAGATACCTCATGTCTTTAAACAGTTTCATCAATGTCGTTGCCGTTTCTAAGGAACCCCTCCCAATAAAAGTTCTTTTCACATGCATGGGTCTCTCTGAAGACGAATTTAAAATACGTAAAGCGGTTCTTGACATAATGTCCGAAATTCTTCCAGTTTACGATGGGTGTCTGAGTTTATCATAAGTCATTATGGGATTGGCTGACATTGAACGGTTATGAAGAACATGCATTCGTTGCAGATGTTTCAGACGGCAATAGACGTCTCTGGCGTGCTTGTAAGAAACAATTCTGCGAAATAGATGCTTTGAAGTCAGTTTTAGAATTCCAAATTTCAGCTGAGAATAGGTACGCTTTAAAAAATGGTTGGAAATATTTGGTCGATGCAGGCGAGGTAGAGGAATTTCATTGGTTGGTGCATGTTGGTATAAACGTCTTGAAACTAAAATTTTTTTATCACCTGAACAGTTCTTTTTTCAGGCAAATTCTTGTCACGTACCGTTCTAAACTTTCCAAAGATATTTATTATGGCATCATGCAACACCTTTGTTTCTCCGAAATGGTAGAAGTTAGGTCTGAGAGAGGAATAGTTTTGACTTATGAAAAAGATAGTTACACATATTTGCAAGCACTCGCTAATGGATACTTTGATTTTTCACAAGGTGCCGTCAATTCCAAAAGTGTAGCTAGGAATATCTTGGGTGCGACAAATGAGATTTGGATAGAATATGTGAGAACTGAAAGGAATTCTAATTTAAGCATTGTCCCCGAAGCTGTGGTTCCATACAAATTTGATTTTATTGTGTCACCAGACAATACGATGTTTGCTTGCGTAAATGTGCTTGAGGGAAAAGTTCAAATGCTCAAAATACCAGATCTTACAACTATCTTTGAGGCACAAATTACTATTATAGAACCTCTTTTCCAATTCTGTGCCTTTTCTCCAGACTCTTCGTATTGTTTATACAATTCAATCCGGTTCTGCATCAATATTAAAGAAAAGAAAGAGGTCCCCTTCATTGCGCACGGCCCGGTCATCAGTTTCTGTTCATTTTCTTCATGTGGAATGAAACTTGTCACAGAGCAAGCGTCAATCAAAGTGTGGGATGTAAAAAGGAAGGAGATATTGGTTGAAGTTGAGACTGTGTATGGTGCGTGGTCGTATTGTTTGTTTAGTAATTGTAACTCGTACATTCTTCTTTGGCAGATTATGAAGTGAGGTATGTTTCCTCTGTCGTAGATTACATGAACGTCTTGAATTCTGAAACTTTGAAAAAGATTGATAACAAGAATATTCATGTTGACCAGAATTTGTGTAGTAATGATTCCTTTCAATGTTTTCCCCGCCTTATTTGCATTTCGACTTGAATGTTAGATGAAAATGAATTATATCTGTTTGCCATCTGGTCAGATAGTTTTTTCCAATAAATATTGTTCAAAAGTTTTTCGTGGAAAAAAAAATGGTGTGTTGCATTCGTAAATGATTTGAAAATGATTTAGCTTTGGCAGTGTACGATTCATAAATCAAAAGATCGTTGACGTGCTTGAGATTGGATTTTTGCCTTGTGATACTCGTGTCAATTACATCTCGAAATTAGATGGGACGAGTTTCATTTTATGTTTAGGATTTCCCAAAGTACTCAGTGTTTTATCCTTCAAATCTCTTCTCGAATGGCCTGATGCTACTTTCGTTGACAATGCCCAAATAGATTATCGTGCACTCTCTCCAGACACCTTGTATGTAGCGTGTTGTTTTGAAAATTGCCTTCTTTCAATAAGAAGTGTTGATAGTGGGAAATCATTGCAAACTGTTGCACTGAAACAACGAGCATTAGCATGTTGGTGGTCAGAGTCGTACCTTTGGTTGGTCTGTGAAGGTCTGGTTGTTAAATATCTATGAGCCTAGGAGAAAATATCTTAGGAAGTCACATGAAGAATCTATTGTAAATTTTGAACGTGTCCTTGCATTTAAAAATGGAGTCCTTGCGATTTACGGCGATCGGAAACTTTCTATTTTAAGAATTTGTAACGAAAACTGTGTTATCAAGAAACGCCGTTATGTAGGTTTACTGACCCTTCTGTCGCAATAAGTTCTGACGGGTGTGCTGTTATGTTATTGTTGGATTCTAGGTCAGATTATCAATTCTTGGAAATAGAATGTGGCAACAGGTGGGTGTTCGTTCAACCGGAAAGTTGAATCTACAGGATATTCTTTGGTGGTCTTTATTTGGTACAAAAACGACTCGCAATGCAGTGTTCTTGACAGGAGATGCATCGTCTAATATTCGTTTACTTTCTATTACTTTTCCAAATGATGTGCAAAATTTTCATAACCTTCCTATTGAAAAGTTTAGAATGGCTGCTTATATCGATTCTGATTTGATCGCTATTTTCACCCGTGAATGGATACATTTTGTTAAGGTGTCGGAAGGCAGAATTATAGCTTCCAGACACTTTCGTGATCTTTTCTTTTCTGGCAATATATTTTGTCCTCATCCACCTCCTTTCTTTCTTCCATTAACGCGTTGCCTTCTGTTCGTTGACAGAAATGGCAACAAATATTTAAAATTCATAATATTGAAAAGTATTTCTAAGATTTCCTTTCTCGATGTAAGTAGTTTAGAATCCGATTTCTTGTTTAAATGAGAAAACCACGCGTAAATCAAAACGTTCAGCTATGGAACGTCCTGAAATGCGAAAACCACGGAAATCGTTGAAACGTTTTTTTAGTTTTTCCTTTTGTGATGTAAATTGTTGAGCATGGAATTTCTTGTTTTAACGGCGAAACGCACGCATATTGTCTGAAATATATTTTAAAAAAAGCCAATTAACTTTAACATAGTCAACGGATTTAACGAACAGGGAATTCATCTCTGAAAACGTTTGAACTGTGTAATATTAATACAAAAATATTTTTAAAATATATTTTGTATCCTAGAGATTTTCCTGCTGTGTGTTTGTAACCTGCGTGTGAGATCCATTAATTCACATACTTCCTTTGTGTACTTGTGATAAGCGTACATGAATATTCAGCCTCTTACTTGTTAAGCGTTCAGTTTATTCTACACACAGGAATTTAGTATAATAGCCCTCTTTACTTGCTTTACTGCTCCTAACGTTAGACGATGAACGAAAAATCCTTCTATAATTAACATGGATCATTATTACATGTTTTTCCGCTTTGATTAAAAAAAAGGCTCTGAAAAAAACATAAAAAATTACGCCTTTTCTGAATACATTTTTCAATTGTTTATTGCCCTAAATAGGAAAATATGATTTCTTCCATTAGAAATTAAAATCTAAAGGAAAATATTTTCGTACCCAGGCAAACGAAGCTATAAAATGAAGGATATTTTTGTTCATCTTTATTACTTTAGTCAGAGACTTGAGTGAAATGAATAACAAGGAAGGTTTAGGTCAATTACTTCTTGATCTAAAATAGCTGGAATGAGTGATGAATCATGAATATCTTTACTTTTAGAATTAGTTTCCTGTTTTGTCAGGCAAACTTTTATCAGAAGTTTTTAGCATTCCATTTTTATATTTTAAAGCAGTTTTTTGAAGCTCCTCTGAAAGATAAAGTACATGAACCTATTGGAAAGAGAGCAAGAAGCCTGTGGCGAAGCTCTCGAATTTCTTGGTGTAGTCAGGCTATAATCAGATCTTAATTTTTTCGAATATCAAAATCATATTTATTTTACATCACAAGATACAAAACACGAACTTTCCTGCAATCAAAATTTAGAAATAAACAAATTATTCTGGAATTTTTACAGTAGAAAACCTGACTAGCCTCGTTTTTGTGTATCTCGCAATAGGCCTCTTGCTCTACTTCTAATAGGTCCATGCATAGTGATGTGAACCCGCGTCATGATGTAAGGGGTGGATTGCATGGGCGAGGCTGGCCCGTTCCCTATAGTTTATTATAGTCAATTCAAACGTTTCGCTTACATGAAACCGGGTCAGCTGTGGTTGTGTCAAGCGGTTCAGCTCGGCTTGCCGATATGGGCGTGGCAATTGGGGAGGGGGTTAGTGCGAGGGGTGTGACACCCCCTGATAATTCAGCATGATAAAAAAACGTTGGTCAAATTGCTTTGTTACTTGTAAGCAAATTGATCAAATATACAACAACATTTGTTTCATTATTCATGAATATTTAATGCTTGTGATACAAAAGTTGACAAATCTCCTACACCCATGTCATACACAAATTTTAATTTTCCATTATCAAAAGTGGGACAATATTACGTGACACCCCCTCGAATCCTAGCTCGTTTGCCACGCCCCTGCTAAGTTGCCGGGGTAGAAGTTTGCATGTAATCGTTTTAGGCGCGCAAATTAAACTGGCCTAAAATCACAAGAATGAATATAATACTATAAAACCCAGGAAGGATTGAAATTATTAAGGCTAAACGAGACACAATTGATTTCAAAAATTTCACTAAAATATCATCATTACCAGAAATTTGGGACAAGATGGCGTCTTGCATTCGGATAAAAACAAACATGGCGGCCAAATTTCATGCGAAACAATATGGCTTAATCACAAAACTTTAAATTACGCTGCGTATGTGTGTTTTTTTCTTGGTTCGGAGTTCGAATTCTGTAAATCGCTAAGAAAGGAAGAGTTATAAGAAAAAATATTCACTCACTAGCAAATCCTCTAGGTTCCTGAGTGCGATTTATATACAAGTCCAATTTGAATGATTCGGCTATATAAACCATAGTAATATATGGTAACATGCTCTACAATCTGGTCAAATACACCACTTTCCTTTTGGACGATGCAAAGTTCGGAGTTGGAAATGTCTTTGGTTGTGATATAGCTACCGATATAACTCATAAATATCTTCGTATTTTTTACCGCCACGGTTCCCACAGCGTTTGAAATTTCATGATTCTGCAGTGTGTTAAGCATCCGGCCATATACATTTGAAGCATAATTATAATTGCATAATTATACCATCGAGCCATTTTATGAAATTTTCACCAATTCCTTTGGTCAAGAAGCGGACGCTGCCCACGAACGCGGACGCAAAATGTCCCAAATTTCTGGTAATGTATTGAAATCACTCATGTAATCGTTTGCTGGGCAAACGTGCTATCCCGGATTCCCGGTCCATGCAATCAGCCCCTAATTGGTATGATTAAATGTTGATCTTGTATATCAGCGATGGTTGCAGTGATTTCGCATTGGTAACTTCCTATTTCTCAAATATATTATTTATATTATTGCATAACCGTGAAGTTGCAAGATAAAAGTATCTGTCATGCACATGCACGATATAATTTACCACGTATGTTTTTCTATACTCCATATAAATGCAATATATAAACATTTTAAAATATTTTATCTTTTTGCTTAAAGCAAATATTAAGTAAATTAGCTTGTAGGTACACCACGTAAGTAAGTATTGTAGTTGCTTGTAGCTTAATATGACTCGATGCTGTCGTTGTAACGGGAATGGACGGTGTGGACAAAGGATGTGTTTGTAGAACGATCCAGTTTGCATTAATTGTAAGCCTGGAAAAAACAAACGATGTGAAAATAAAAAAGCAGCTCGTCATTTTGTTGAAACTGTTATGTTTAAGAGAAAATTTTTTGAACTGCTTCTGACATCGCAATGACCCAGCCACGGGAAACATACGTATATGCTGCGTTCATTCGTATTATTTCTGTATTAAATTTAGAAAGAAAATGGCACAAATTAATTCTGAAAGGCATATTTAATTGCTATTCAAATTAGTAAGATGGCTCCAGACGGTTTTAGCTAAGCTATATAATGCAATATTTTGATGCTTTTTTATCAAATGCGTACCAGGCAACTAATACGAATTCATACATTTCTTGTTTGTTTCAACTGTAAATACATGCCTTATGCCATATAATAAACTTTATTAACCTCGCTTGCTCGCCCGCCCCGACCTTCGAACAGTCAGGAAAACTGAGTAATTTCACATTGACGCCAAGGAATACTTGAATTTCTTCCACAGACAGTAAACTGTCACTGGTTTGATAATTGTTATTTATGAATTATGTGATCAAAAAACAAACGAATTAGTTCGTCATATTTCTTTTGGTAAAACGATCTTTTAATAGATTCCTGATATCCGCGCTCTGTTGTACTTGGAATAAAAAGGTATTACTTTGTTTTGATTGTTTTTATTGTGTAATATTGAATCATTTTATATTAAATTTTTCTGCATTCTCGTTCTTACGGCTACACCCTAAAATATTTATCAATAATTGATTATCAATTCAAGATCATACCGAAAATGTATACCGAGAATATTTCAAACTATTAATAAATAATACAATATATTAGCAAGATTAGATGAACTGTTTAACATTTAGAATCTTAGATATTTTAATAATGAATACATCACACACACATTCATCAGCATGATGCATAGTTGATCGATAGCTTCGTCTGAGTTGAGTCATTTTGTGTAACACTATATAACACTTAATTCTCACAATGTGCCGGCCATGTAATGTTGGCTGTTTCTCTTTACATCTCATGAGCAAATCAAATTGTGGACAAGATACCTCTTGTCAGATTCACGGTTACGATTGCAGACAGGCTTTGGTTGGTCAAATATGTTGAATAAACACTAGATTGCTAGCTGTTGCGATACTTATCATGCATGGAAGGCGAGCTTTTTGTTAAGTTTTTAGCCAGATGTAGACGTAATGTTTAGTCACTGTTAATTTAGACGCTGTGAAGTTCACATAAGAAAGCTTATTTTGAAATGTAATTATGTTAAACCACGTGAAACATGGTTTCAGATGTAGGATTGTGAACAGCGTTGTTTTAGTTTTACTCGGGAAGACATTCCATGATTTCCATCGCACTATATAAGCAATGTCTGATAGTGATACAGATCAAGACATGCAGGCTTGAAGTCGAAGACAAAAGCCAAAGCGGAAATTTCATATTCTAGAAATACTATGGCAGTATTTCATCGAAAATGGAAGACTTATGTTTTGGTCTGTATAGTTTCTCGATTAGATGAATGCGAAGAGCAATTCAAGAAGTGAAGACGCATTTTGTTAGTAATTAACCATGATCCGCTATTTTGGTTTCACTCATTAATGAGGGAAAGTGAGTGGGAAAGTGAGAGAGCTAGCGTTCCAGTCTTAATTGAGTTAACTGGCCCTCGCAAGGCGGCTCAGCTAAGTGAGCGATTGGCGGATGAATGCTAAATTTAAAGATGTGCTCTACCAACAAAGATGTTCCCGCTGTCTGTGGGAAAAAATTGCGGATGCTTGGGGATACAATGTGATAAATATAATAATTACATTATGTTTATTTTTATTAAGTCAGCGACTTTTTATTGTTTGTTTTGATCTTTTAATATTTTCAACCCAATTATCTACTGACATAATATTGTTGTAGAATTTTCTTGCTATTACGTACTTTAATCATACATTCTACATTACTTTCCTAAAAAGCTACACAACATAAAAAAGAAAAATCGTGTATTTCAGGTTAAACCATAAACATGTATAATACGTTTAATGTAGTTTATATGTTAAGATTCTTTATAAGGATTTTGAAAAGCAACAACACAATGAGACATTTTTGTGCCATATAAATTAGGCAGGAAGCGCTCGAAAAAAGGTCTAGAGGCTCTAATTAACCTAAGTTTTTCCTAGAGGAACACGAGGACCTCTAATTCGCAGAGGGTGTGAGCCAGCTCTGTGCATGTTGTTCAGTGAGTTGAGACCTGATGATCTAGGGACAACCATTAGTTATACTGAGAAACCCGACAGAGCATGCAAAAACTATCGGTTTTTCTAGAGGAACAGGTGAACCTCTAGATAACAGGGGAACAGGCGGACCCCTGTCCAGGTCAGTCACCTCGCGACCCAAATATTGTCTGACTGACCCATCGAGTCTCTAGGTCAGGTCATCAGTTCGCGTTTTCGACCAGAATGACATGTACAAATGCACTTCACGTGGTGAGGTGTTGTCCAGAAGGACAGCACTTCCTGCCATTAATGGCGGTCTTCACAAAGTGCAGAATGCCATTTCCGCCACGGAAGTAGGCCGAATTATAGTCCTGTCTTTCGACAGCGGAGAGGGTCCACCCGAAAATGTCTTTAAGACACAATCTTGCAAGGGTGGCCAGCAATTGTGTGTATGTGCGTCCTTGAACAAACAGATTTGAAGATATCGTGCAGTTGCCGTGGTTGCATGACAGAACAAACATACGACAGGCTGAGTTTGCAGGAAGGATCTACATACACACAAATAGGAGACTGGTATTATACAGACTATACAGCAAGGAAGCATAATGTTTGAGTTTTAAAGGTAGATATTAAACAAAATTTTCAATGTTTGGTACTTGAAGTTAATAGTTTTTATGGAACGGAAGCTAAGACGTCCTTTGGAGTTCTAATGTATCTCTTGTAACAGTCTGAAGACCAACGTCCTAGCGTTTTGATGAGCCAAGAGGTTAGGCCGCGGCTGAGCCCGCAGCTGTAGCAGCTCCGATCCTGAAACTATGAGAGGCGTAGAGTTTTTCGGCTAGTCCTTGCCCTTGAAGTAGATGACGTAGATGCGATGTTAGGGTTACACGTGTAAGTGGGACAGCTGATGTAAATTGGAACAGTGGACGAGTTGTTTGGCCAGACGATGACTGGAGTAGATATGTTTTCATAACTCGAACCGGGCAGAGTTATTTGGAAGCCGGTACCCCCCAATCACTGGATGCTTTCTACGCCCCTGGGTTTGTTGCCGTTTAGTGATCATCACATATCATTACTGTTAGTTTTTAGCTTGATTCACGACAAAATCATTTTCATTGAAAACGCACGCGCTGGGTGGTTCAATTAAATGACGAAAAATTCATTCAATTGTTGTCAATTAAATGATCGTTTCTTGCGGATAGGTTTGCAAAAATTTTGCGCGCGAAATATTATTTCACAGAGCGATAAAAAGCGGTTAATTGAAAATCATGTTTTCCCTTTCCTCATTATCCAAACCCTTCGATGATTTGACATTACGATGAGCCAATTGTTAAACGACATCCACGACGAAAAGGGTCGGTTTTGGAACGCTTGATCAAGACATCATAATATTCCGCGTGGAGGATATTTGGGTGGAAAATAATGTCATTGCGGGATGATAGGTGGCACTCGGGATCAAATGGAGAATTACACGTGAATTCACTGCAGCGCAGAAAACCAAAAAAGGCCAGAGTGAAGGCGGCCCAAAGCATCACATTGTCTAAACAGTTTGTAAACTGAGGATGTAGGGCAGAATGAAGGGACTAGAGTTCGGTCACAGTGATAGGCCGTCGATCCCGCAATTTTTCACCCTTGAGGCGCTTCAGACCTTTCAGGCTTTTCTCTAATAATTGCATGCTCCCCATGTTGAATGAGATTTGAAAAATTACGTGGAGGTAAGACACGCTAGCTAAATATGTTTTAACAGTTGAATATGAAACAGATTTGGAAAGATGGCCGACGATGTAGAGCAGGGTAAGATTAGTCGCAGGCAGTAAAGGTGAACAGGGTGTCACGATACGTTTTGCAAGGCAGAATGAAATGAATTGTTTTACGCCGGCGGCGTATGTTTGTTTAGTTGACGGTGTCCCTGAATGCTGAATAAGTTCATAAACACGGTCTTTTAAGTTTAGATCATGGATACTGGGATGACGCAGGGCAAAGGAGAGGTCAGCGGCGCTAATTGTTTGAAGTGGTCCATCTGAAAACGAGAGAGAGAGTCAGCAAGGCCATTGTCAAATCCGCGTACAATGCTTGGCCGTAAATGTAAAGTTGTTTTTCAAAGTACAAAAAACAATCGGTCGGAGTAAATCCATTATCTTCGGACATTTTGACGTCTTCTGGTTGAGAATTTGGACAACGGACTCGTTGTCACAGAAAAACACAATGCGTTTTTTTGCCCAAAAATAAATAAATAATATAAATGTGAATACACTGAATTAAAAAAATTTAAAATGGTTAGTCGATCATTATCGCCTTGACCTCTATACGAACTTGCAGCTCTAATCGATAAGCGAAACCTTCCTCGCTAAATAAATCAAGCTTAGACTACGTGTAGTTGAGAAACACGCGTTGGTAATCCTCAACCTCTGAGGCAACAAATACCTGTAATTTAAACTACGGCTTGATTTTTATCTGCAGGGAATTAGTTGCTTTCTGAATATTTCACCCAACAACTTTGCATCAAATGTGGTTCATAATCACAACTACGTAAAATAGACAATAAATACTTCCTGGCATCACTGCTACTTTCCTGATCAAAACGTTGAGAAGCTCTCTAACTGATAAAATTGTTGTCTTTGCTTTCATGGTATTTGGATTTGAAACATGAAAAGCAATTCTTGAAATTTTTGGGTTTCTGGGCGGCTCTACTCAGTTTGTGATTTAATGCGCAGGAGAAAAAAATGTTGTTTGTATATCATATATAAGTTGAACAAATATTTCCGGGACAATCAGCAATACTAACAATTAACAAAGGTAATCTTAATACTAAGACTAATTAATCCTGAAACACGGAACACTAACTCACCCCCCGTAAGGTTGAAAATGTCAGGAAAACTGAGGAATTTCCTATGCACGCCAAGGAATACTTGAATTGTTTCACAGACAGTCACGTGGTTTTTGTGGTGAAAAATCAAAACTCGCACATCCAAACACTGGAATATCTTTGTGATAAAAATACCAAATAAATCCTGATATTTCTTCTGGTAAAATCATCGTTTAATAGATTTCTGATATCAGATCTGTTGTACTTGGAATAAAAAGGTATTACTTTGTTTTGATTGTTTTTATTGTGTATATATTATTTGTGCAATTTGGTATTAAATTTTGCAATATTCCCCCACAGACTTGGTAGTTTGTACTGTAATATATACTGGTAACTACAACATTAAATATTTATCAATAAGTCATTATTAATTCATCCTAAATATTTCAAACTTTTAATAGAAAAAACAATATATTAGCAACACTTGATGAACTGTTTAATGTTTATCATCTTGTGATGAACACTCACCCACCCATGAAGCATAGTTATGTCTCAGTCATTTTGTGTAACTGTGTGTCATGTAATGTTTGTTTTTTCTCCATACATGAGGAAATTGAAATAAAGACAATGGTCTTCTTGTCAAATTCAATGTTATATTGTTACTAGAAATACATGCATGCACCAACCCCTCGCCATTTGAAACGAAGCAAAATATTTCCTGAGCTAGTTTCTAAGTTCTATGTTGTGATCTAAGTTCTAGGGAAAGGGAGTTTAACTAATAAATATAAAAAATACAAATATGAGAGCAATCTTGAGAGGTATTAATTGTGCAAGTGTGAATTGATGCATTTATTATTAGTCAGTGACTCAGTGTACATATTTATATTCAGATACAGTAACTATACAGCCTGGGGTATTAGGTTAGTTTAAATAAATTAAAAAGGAATTAGTTCTACTTGCTCGCTAAGTTATTGCATCAGTTTTGAAAATAATTACATTCTGCCCAACAACAACACACTTCTGTATCAAGTCAAAATTTCATGATCATTATTAATACCATTCTTACTTTAGTAATATCCAAATGAGAAACTCAGCTATGTTATTACAAACTAATGACATGTGTGGTTTTTCAGGAGTTTCACTCAAGCTTCACCCTTAGTAATTTCACTAGTTAAATATTACTTATATTTACAAGTTTCCAGTCCAGTATTCAAGATGTCTGAGAGGTCAAAATATCAAGTTTTATAGCAACATTTATCTGCTTCTGAGAATGTCAAATTAAAAAATGTTATCATACTGAGGAATATAGATTTTCTTGATATATATTATAAATAATTTATTGGTAATAATTATTATTCTTACTTCTACACTTGTGTCATCGTGTGCCCTGGTATGAAATTGAAGCCCGAAGAGTCAAAATGAAATGAAGAATTTACTATTCATATGTGTTTGCAGAGTTATTTCAATTTACATCAGGGACGCTTATGAATATATAAATGAATATATATAAATGAACATGATATATAAATCCCCGCACCCAAATTAATCTTCTAGCTATATCCCTGAGTACTACAAGTACTTTTGCGGAGTTTTTAGTTCAAATTACTTCCCTAAAAAGTTTTTCTTGGGCGTATATCTTCTATATTACCAAAAATGTTAAGCTATATTTATTGTAATACAAGTATTTCTGAAATGTCCTAATCCCACACATGACAGATTTTTTTAAAAAATAACTTTAATTCAAACTCACAGAATGAAAGTTTTGTGAGACACAAAATCCATCCTCAGCCTGCCAACAACTGTTATATTTATTATGTCCATTCATTAAGTCTCTTATTTGTTATAATCATATAATCATGTTTGCATATCGTAGGAACAATAGCGTACGAAAGAAATCAGTCATCATAAGACAAATATATGAATATACACCCCCCCCCCCCCAATTAAGGTTCCAGCTACGACGCTGAAAACTCGCAAATTTCTCACTAATGTTTTTTTTTCAATCCTTGCCGCACTCTAGTACATGGAAATGATATAATCTGCTGTAGAGCATATGAAATGATATTGTGGCACAGTCTATACTCACACTAGTAGCAATTTTCATGCCACGTCCGCGTCATAGATTTGGTGCATCTTAAACTCGCTTTTTATTCAGTGGGGCTCACCAACTACCTAATATGTTGCCCAAAAAATATTAACGACTGTTGCGGAATTTAGGTTAACGCATGGTTGAGTATAGCAACCATATAAGAAAACAGTCATTTGAGTATGCGGAAATATATAGTGTTATGGTCGTAAATTGTATATGTATTGTTAATAAAGGAATTGTTATGTAAATGTTAATAGTGTAGTATCATATAGCAATTGAAATGAAGGTTTTGATGTAGCACGTAGCAACAACCGCGAAGCCAGTGTCCCACATAATAACGTAAGCGGACGCAAATGTGGTTTGTAGTGGAGCGAAAACTACAGAAAAACATTCTGCAGTCCTGTAAGAGATGCATCAGGGAAATGCATCATTGATTGGTAAAGCATCTTGTTTTGTTGTTATAAATATAGCTTAAAATCATAGTTGTAATTTAGTATACATTAGAGCGTGAATTATTGTAAAGTGTTGATTCCTGAATAAATGTAAAATTATATGCAGTCCCAGTGTGTACGATTTGTTTGGAGATTTTCAACAATGACCTCTTTCGTAATTATCGCTACTCTGGTTTTAATAAATGAAAGTAATCACCACACAAAGATTAACTTTCAGGACACAACGTTTCGACACTCCGGTCTAGTGTCTTCATCAGGGGTGATCTGATGTTGAAACTCAGTTCCTTATATACTCTCAAAATGACGTCATCCATCAATCAGATGTAAATATTCTTTTGACAAATAGCTTCCGTCATCCCTATTTAGGGCACAAAGACTCGCATTAGTATGCCAGGCTTCCAAACAACGCCTTTGTCCATAACGATCATTAGTGGTAATGACTTTTGAATCGTTCCACCCAATGTTATGGTTAGTTTGACACACGTGTTCCGCCAAGGCTGATTTTGAACTAAGTTCGAAACGGCCTTTTGATATTCTTTTAAACGTGTGCCGAACTGGCGTTTTGTTTCACCTAGATATTCTTTCTTCCAATCACCACATGGTATAGAGTATACAGCATGAGTTTTCTGTTTAGTCGCTACGCGATCCTTGCGAAAATATTTTTTTTTTTTTGCGAAAATATGTCCCAGTGTCTGAAAGGGTTTTAAGGCAACAGTAGGAGTGTTGGATACTTATGTTCATAGAAATATCGAAGGGCAGTTAGAAACCGATGTTTACCGTAACCTACACATACGGACAAATATCTATCCTTCTACTCACACCATCAAAAAAGTCATAAAAAGTCTGTTGCAAAAACTTTGTTTCAAAGAGCTGAATCGTTAACATCCAATCGCTAGGGACAACGAGCGTGATTATGTCCTCAGTGTACTGAGAGAGAACAATAGACCTTTTTCATAATGGCGTCAAACGCGGAAAGTATATGACACGAAGTTTGATTGGCTCGATAGTTTTGTGGAGCAAATCAATTTCGTGTAACATCAGACTTTCCGCGTTTGACGTCATTATAAGAAAGGTCTATTATCCACGAAACTTTTTAAATAATTGTTTAAAATCCCCTGTCCCGACTAGATGCAATTCCTCAGAGGGGGATTCCTCAAAAAAAGGTTTTACTACAGAAAACTGATGCTGTAATCTAAATCAGCCTCGCGGAACACGTGTGTCAAACTAACCATAACATTGCGTGGACGATTCAAAAGTCATTACCCTAATGATCGTTATGGACAAAGGCGTTATTTGGAAGCCTGGCATATTAATGCGAGTCTTGTGCCCTAAATAGGGATGACGGAAGCTATTTGTCAAAGAATATTTACATCTGATTGATAGATAACGTCATTTTAAGAGTATATAAGGAACCCAGTTTCAACATCAGATCACCCCTGATGAAGACACTAGACCGGAGTGTGGAAACGTTGGGTCGTGAAAGTTAATCTTTGTGTGGTGATTACTTTCATTTATTAAAACCAGAGTAGCGATAATTGGGATGGATTATATACCTGGTTGCCGTGAACTCATTAACTTCAATTCGTAATGACCTCTTTTTACATATTTAAAGCTGGTCTTTGGCTTGACGTTTGAACCACATTTGATGTGCCTATTTTGTGTGTAACATTTCATCTGGATCCTTGTTTAATATTGTTTCTGTTATAATTTTAGGAGGAGATCTACCATTATTTTGCTTATACACAATGTTGTATAATGTTGGTTGAGTGTTTACAGCGAGGACAACCCAAAGTTATTCAACTCGTGTGAGAAGTTCTCTGAGTCAAGGTGCGAATAATTTACTGAGTAAAAGATCAGTTTAATGTAGCTCCCTACAGCTAGTACAGTTTTACGTGATCTATAGTAAAAGATCAGTTTAATGTAGCTCCCTACAGCTAGTACAGTTTTACGTGATCTATAGTAAAAGATCAGTTTAATGTAGCTCCCTACAGCTAGTACAGTTTTACGTGATCTATGAGATCAGCTAGACGTGCCTTGTCTATCTCTTTGGTTAAATATCGGCGAAAAACGTTCATTTATTTTATACAATTGCCTCTATTAATCAACTCCTTACACCAATGTCATCTAGACAACAGAGTGTTACTAGAGCATAGGTATTGAAATTGATCAGCGTATGCATGTCTCGAGTAAAATTAGACTTCGCATTGGCACATTCTGTGAGTTATTTATGCGATAAAAACTAGGAATTAAATTTCGAAGTTCATCATCACTGGAGAACCTGCGTCCTCATCATGCACAATCGTATTGTCCCATTGATACCGATGGAAACACCAAAACAAGATTTAAGTCGTTGATGGCCACCAATTAGCATGAATTTAGATTTCTTCTCATTCAAGGTTACGAGATTGCGTGTGAACCACTTTTGAACATTTGCCAGATCCTCGTTTAATTCAATACCTTGACTGTCTTTGAAGAAAAGTAAACGACAGTAACATTCTCATACATAGAGATATTACATGACTTGATACAATTGGGTAAATTGTTCACATTCACATAGATAATGAATAAAAGCCGCCCAAGAATGCTTCCTTGTTGGACCCCTACATTCACAGGCTTTACAGAGGACTGCTTATTATTAACGCCGGTGACTTGGCATCTGTGAGTAAGATACGATTTGAACCATTCACAAACATGAGAGGAAAAACCTATATAGTGTGTCCCAGAGCCACGCCTCCGCGAGGGAACTCATCCCCCCGCTGATACTCCGTTATTTCAAAGACGTCTCCTTTTTTGATAGGACCTGACTTGATAAGATTTTGTATATATTTTATATTATTTTTAAATAGCTGAAATTTACTTTCTCTTTCCCATATTATAACCTGTTCGGTCTTAGCTATTACAACGAGTAACAATTCTAGTTCAAGAGTAATTTAAACGCAGAGCCCAATACTAAAACCCCCAAACCTTAATAAGTTACTGCATATATATGGCGTGGAAATGACTTGGGCCCCTTTCAAACATCGACTATTCATGTTCCGAACCTAATGTTAATGAGATAAAGTCTTTGCTTAAGTTTATTTTGCACTGGATTTGGCACATGAAAAATTCGACGTCTGAAACGAGCCTAACTTGCACTAATGTGTTGTACCAAGGCCCCGTTTCCACATAGTTTGATACAAGTGTAACCAGCAAATGTTGAGTTAGTTGGGAGCATTCTTTCCAACATATCTAGCCGTAGCAAAAGAGTATTTTTAATGTGCGTACTCAGTTACAGTTACAGAAAACTATCTAAAAACCAGTGCCTTTTTTAACTATATATCTGGGGGGGCAATTGCCCCCCCAGAGAATGCATTTGCCCCCCCAGTAACTTCATTTCTGCCCACGTAGTGCGACAAGATTGCTTTGAGAATTGCTGTTGATTTACTTGATAAAGAGATTATGCCCTTCCATAGCCTTCTCCACAGTTATCTTGCATGTAATGCATAATGTTCTTCGACAAATAGTCACAGTAGCGATAGATTTCATAGAATCAATCGAATAAAATGCTAGCTTTCTAAACCTCGCCACTATTTCTTAGTATTTCCGCCCGGCGGTTTGTTGATGACTATATTTTTTTGCGATGCTGTCTGCAATAGTGGTGATTTCATCTGATAGCATGACAGTTGAAAGAAGTGTTTCAAAATATAATATCTTGTACTCGAAGCTGAAGACAGCAACAAATCAGAAAACGTTAAATAATAGAATGGTTATAGCCTGGTGTCCCTACTGCTTTATATGACCCAAGGCCAGCCGTTGTATCCTTTTTCAACAAAAAAGACCGACGCAGTGCAAGGCCATGTCTTGAAACATATAAACAAAGAGATTTTATGGCCAAATTTTTTTCCTAAATGCTGTACAACTATAACTACAAAGAGTTGAAATTATTGTTTGCATTTAAACATGGGTTTCCTTCTGTCTCGCGCGTTCGCCAAACCTCGTCGGCTCATTTTTCGTTTCGCCTTTTTCCTGCTTTGCCCCCCCAGTGAAAATTCCTTAAAGGCCCTGTCACACTGTTGCGTATCGCATTAGCGTATGGCAGCGCATGATAAATATCACGCATACGCCGGAATACGCTGAAATATGCTGGTGGTACGTCGTGCGTAAGTTATACACGTTCCAAGCACGGTCACATACGCTGGTATACGCCGAGGAAGAAATTTTTTTTTTTTAAGCATGCTTAAAAATCTTGTGCGTGTTTGAACGTATGGTTTATACGGTAAAGATAAGCTAGTCATACGCTGAATACGGCACAAGGACGCTAAATGTACTGTATACTAATAGGTTGAGTACGCTAATCATACGCAAATGAGTAAGTGTGCCGTACAACTAACGTGTTGATAGCGCATCAGTAACGAAGGTCTAACTTATGTGTGACGTAAGTTTAACGTCTATAGAGGGCTTAGCGTATGACTGACGATTAAGTAACGCATTTACCGTACAATTAGCGTATAGTTAACGCCTGGTCGTCGTATCCTCAGCGTATTGCAAACGTTACGAGAAAGGGTATATAAATATTATAGCATGTCATTTATTGTGTATAATATATATTTATGTTGGATGCCTTCATATCATCTTGTACCTTCGAGGATAAAGGATGGAGTTAGCTGTTCTTGAATACCAGTTTGATCTCATAGCTTTGACGATTCGTCACATAGAAAATAACAGAAGGAAAAGGAGAAAAAGAAAAAGACGTGAACTGAACTGAACTGAACTGAACTGAAACTTTTATTTAATCACGGTAGACTAATCAGGATTTACAAAAATGAAGTAAAATACAAGAAAAACGAACACACATACATATACATATACAAGTTATAATACAAGTAAGATACCTGTTTTCCATTAGTGCCGTGAATTTAATTAAGATAAAAAGGAATTATCGAATAAAACTGTTGCATTCAGATCTGAATTTACGCAAAGAATTAACATGTCGTAGTTCATTAGGTAGAGAATTCCATAGCACCGCACCACTATAGCTGAAGCTATTTTTCAAATAATTTGTACGTGGTTGCGGTACTGCTAATTTGCGATTGGTGTCTCTCAACGTGAAATTTGTTATTCTACTGCGATCAATAAACATTTTAGAGAGATAATCTGGTGCAAGACCATTTAGCGATTTATATACCATAGTAGCTTTGGCAATTTTGCGCTGAGATGCGAGACTTTTCCAGCCAAGTTTTCGAACAGATATTCCGCGTTTGTATCATGGCGGGAAAACGTCAGAACTCTGGCGGCTCGATTTTGTAATTTTTGTAGTTTATCTGCGAGAGTGTTACCGCAAGTATCCCACACCTCAGAGCAATAGTCGAAGTAGGGTTGAACTAAACAGTTGTATATTAGTCGCAGTGTGGAGTGAGGAACAAAGGCCTTATACGTTTTAGAGCACCTATACCTGAGGCAACTTTTGCACAGTTTTCTAATATGAATCTTCCAAGACATATTTCATCAATATATGTACCAAGAGATTTTGTGAAAGTGACTTGTCTAATTGGAACATTATCAATCACCAATGAAGGAGATGATTGAAATGTACCGATTCTTTGATAGGATCCGATTAACATGAATTCGGTTTTAGATTGATTTAAAGTAGTCTGTTCGCTGAGAGCCATTCAACTGACACTAGCAAGATCTTCGTTAAAACAATGATTAATGTCATCAATATTATTACTTGCATAAGTCAAGCTGGTATCATCAGCAAACATCCGAGCCCGAGAATGTGAAAGGCAGTTTGGTAGATCATTGATGTAAATTAGAAACAAAATTGGCCCTAATATAGTGCCCTGCGGTACTCCGCAACGAAGCAAACGACTAGTCGAAAGATGACCATTAAGAAAACACTTTTGTTCCCGCCCATTAAGGTAAGATCTAAACCAATTACCAGCAATTCCATTAATGCCGTATGCATTCAGTTTACCTAGCAGAATTTCATGATCTACAGTATCAAAAGCTTTCTTGAGGTCAAGGAACATAACAGCATTGACATTTCCATGGTCAATGTTGTAGGCCCATTCATTAGTGGCTTCAAGAAGAGCAGTAACAGTTGAATGTAGACCACGAAAACCTGACTGGCAATTAGTTAGCAATTTATTTTGAGATAGATAAAGTTGCAATTGATCATATATAATCCTTTCAAAAACCTTGGCAATGACAGGTACAATCGAAATCGGTCTATAGTTATCGACACAGTTCCGTTTTCCTTGTTTGTGTATGGGAACGACTTTAGCACATTTCCACTCATTCGGAAATATACCTGTAGTAATGGAACGATTAAAAATAAGAGTAAGCGACTCCGCGATTAAATCTGGGCATTCTCGAAGTAATCTAGAAGATATTTTATCCAAGCCTGTTGCTTTTGATCTACTCAACCTGGATAAGAGCGTGAAAATCAATGACTGATTAGTTTCTTTCTTTAAGATGGAAAGAGACATTATCATTTTGGGACGGTAAAAAATCGATATATGACCGGTTCGTTTCACTAGAGCATATTTTATCGGCAAGTTTAGGTCCAATATTAGAAAAATGTTCATTAAAAGCATCAGCAATTTCATTAGAATCGTTAATAATGTCTCCATTCAGATCAATTTCATTAATATGAGAACGTTTTTGATTCCTAGATGTAAGTTCATTGATGATATTCCAGGTCTTTTTTGGATTGTATTTATTTTCACAAAATGCCTTTTTGAAGTAGCTTTCTTTAGCTTTAAAGATTTCTTGATTTACAGCATTACGCATTTTTTTAAACAAGCACCAATCGAAAGGATTGTTGGAACGAACTGCTTTAATCTTTTGAATATCTCTTTCATGCATTTTGGCTTTTAAATAAGGCGTAATCCAAGGTGATTTGAAAGCTTTGACACGTTTTGTGCGTAACGGAGCATGTTTTTCTACAACAGAGTTGAATGTAGTTTTCCAAGCGTGCCACATATCATTAGGATTTTCAAACTCATTAATATAGGTCCAGTCTAGGAGACTGATATCGTTACGAAATTTAATAGAGTCGAAATTTCTAAAGTTTCTGTAGCAAATAGTGGAGTGGCCTCTGCTAGATGAGCCTACAGATAGTTTTCGAAAGGCGTAAATGAGACTGTGATCGCTTATACTCACGTGAGAGACACCAGAGCAAACAACTTTATCAGGAGCGTTTGTAAAAATGTGATCAATTAGTGTAGAAGAATGACTTGTAATCCGAGTCGGTTCATTTATCAATTGAGAAAGATTGTATAATTCAGCAGTATCCATGAGCAATCTTGAACTATGATCCAAGACACTAGAGCTCAAATCACAGTTCAAGTCACCCAATAGATAATACTCGATATTTTCGGCGTCAATTATCTCTAATAGAGATTCAAACAAATGAAATTTAGCCAGAGTCGAATTTGGTGGTCTGTACCAGGTTGCTACGAGAAAAGGCTTGGATTTAGGTTTGTTGATTAAAATGCACAAATTTTCCAATTGATCAAATGACAAGTCGTGGCGAACTGAAAAATTAATACAGCTGCGAATATAAAAACAAACACCTCCCCCATATCTACCGTTTGTGTTTCTATCCCGACGAACAATTTCATAGCCATTTATGTGCACTTCATTATCACTAACCATAGAATCAAGCCTTGTCTCATTAATGGCCAATACATCAATCATGTTATCAGTTAGATAGACTCTCAACTCATCGATATGCTTAACTAAGCTAGTAATATTAAGTGATGCAAGTTTAAAGCCACTCATTTTAGGTAAATGCAGGTTTAGACTTTTAGAACTAGTAGTTTGCGAAGATTGCGTATTAATTACTGAAGCATCAGCTCTAAACGACACGGTATCATGTCAATTACTATCTGAGGTATGGATGAGATCATGGATCGGAAGGCGAAGGCAGTTTGACATTTACGACCAACTTCTGGTGGAACTCCGAAGCGAGGATACGCGATGTTTCAAGAACTTTATGCGGATGGTCCCCGAGATGTTTGATGAGCTTCTGGCAAGAGTGAGTCCCAGGATCACCAAGAAACATACCTGGTATAGGCGACCCCTGGAGCCTGGGCTGAAGCTCTCTTTGACTTTGCGACACCTTGCCTCTGGGAGCACGTATTCAGCCATGAAGTACGGATGGAGGGTCCCCCACAACACCCAGTCACTTATTGTCAGAGAGGTTTGCCAAGCCATCATCGACGAATACATGTCCGAAGTAATGACCTGCCCTACCACGCCAGAGGGATGGCGTGCCATGTCTGATAAGTTCCTCAAGTGGAGGAACTTCCCCCATACATGTGGTGCTATAGATGGAAAGCACATTGCCTGCAAGTGTCCACCAAAAAGTGGATCCCAATATTTCAACTACAAGGGATTCTACTCTGTTGTACTCATGGGCCTTGTAGACGCAGATTATAAATTCATCTGGGCAGACCTCGGTGGTAAAGGGTCATCATCGGACGCACAGATCTACAACAACTCTGAAATCAAAGAATTAACAGAAGACGGAATTATAGGATTCCCCGTCCCCGATGCTTTACCAAATGACTATCAGAGTGTCCCCTACTTCTTTGTAGGTGACGATGCCTTTGCCCTCCGAGAGACAATGATGAAGCCATACAGCCGCCGTGGTCTACACCATGAAGAGAGGATATTTAACTACAGGATTTCCCGCGCCAGAAGAGTAGTTGAAAACGCTTTCGGCATCCTGACGAATCGTTTCCAGGTTCTGTTAACTACAATGCAGCATCACCCTGCTACAGTGAAGCTCATCGTTAAAGCTTGTATTGTCCTGCACAATCTCATGAGGATACGCTACCCTGAATTACAGAACCAGCATCTAAGACCATGCAGAGAACATGAACAACAACTTCATTCCTGGATCATGGAGACAAGACAGAAATTTGCTCGACACACATACAGTTGTTGGGAGAAACACATCCACCAACAAAGGAAAGGGGCTAAGGAATCTGTTGAAGCACTGGGTCAACTCAGAGGCAGGTGCAGTTCCATGGCAAGACAGAATGATTTAGATCAAATTATTGTAAACGAAACTAAACCACAACAAAACTTTTTGTAGATGTCGAAACACATGTTAATTATATAGTCACTCCAAGATTAATACTGCAAGATTTTAGAATATATACAATGTTGTCCTTTAGACAAGGGTGTAAATGCAGTGTGTATTATGAAATTATGAGAAACAAAAAATGAGAATTTAATTTTGACATGTCGATTATCGTGAGAGTTACTACAGTAACAAAATAGTCAATACTTCTTTCACGTTGGTGGTCGAAGGTTGAGAACCTCATCCTGAAATCCAATATCATCAGTGGATTCCATGATGTCTCGAAATCCTGAAAGACTAGTAATGTTCGGGTGACTTTGCTCAAAGGCTGAGCTTGGACTGTGCGGCGTTGGGCTAGACGTTTCCGTTATTAACTCTGTTGCAGAAGCCAAAGAGGCACGAACCGGGCCAGAGGTAGGAGTGCATTGTTGCTGAGTTTGCTGAAACGGTTGCTGAGCAAGTTGTTGGGAAGGAGGAATCATCTGCTGTTGTTTAGTGGTAGTCTTGTGATGATGTGGATACTGAAATAACCGCTGGTGAAACTGCTGCATGTACTCCATGGGCTGAGAGCCTCTCCCCAACGATGCCAGAGGCATGTTTATAGGCATGTTGCTACGTTTCTGATAATGCTCAGAGAAGGATGGTGCTGATGCTCTAAATGAACAGAAGGGAATACTTGTAGTGGGGTGCAAATCGTGGGGTGGTTGAGAAGGGATCCCTTGTTGATAGATGGAGCCGCCATTGCACTTGGAAATTCATCCTCGCTGTCCTCATCCATGAGTTCAGACAATAACCTATTGATGGAGGACCTTGCCTTCTTGTACTTGGACTTCGACATAGTCAAAAGGCTCTCTTTAACATAATTTGCAAAGACACTTCGTGCTGTAATGGGCTATTGTTTGGCTTTGTAGATGTCTTTGAGGATGGTGCCAGACGACACCGCGGAAATTGGTATAGACTTAGCCGCAATTCTCAATACTTAGACTTCAAACTTGGTGAGAAAAAACATTTATTAATATTCAAGAAAATATGTCTTGCACAAAAGATTTGAAGCTTGCACACGGTAAAAACGAATCGTCTGAATTAATAACCTTGTGTATACTTTAAGCCTCAAAATGGCCATTTCACAGCGGTCAGATGTGTATGATGAGCTGTCAAAAGATTGCAGAATGCGTATTCAAAGAAAAATTGAACTTTTTTAAGATATTCAAAAGGTTTCTCTTTGATAGCGGTACAGAAATGCACAATTGTGAACCAGGGATTAGATTTTCGGGTTGAATCGTCTTAAAACACCAATTTCTGCGGTGTCGTGCCAGACTCAGCAACTCTCTTCTGTAGAGTCTCAAGGACGTCACTCTCTGTGTCCTGAGGTCGCTTGTGGGACCTTCCAGCGGTAGATGATGGTATTGGAGTGACTTCATCTAAGACATCCTGCATATCAGCGCAGGCGCTCTCGGCAGCATTAAGATCTCCTCTGTGAAGCTGGATG
Source organism: Dendronephthya gigantea (assembly GCF_004324835.1). NCBI lineage: Eukaryota > Metazoa > Cnidaria > Anthozoa > Malacalcyonacea > Nephtheidae > Dendronephthya > Dendronephthya gigantea. The sequence continues at coordinate 566,580 of NW_021163117.1, forward strand.
GTTTCCTTCACCTAGAAAGACCAAAAATATCATGTGGAAATTGTCTCAAATTACTTGGTCATCATGTTGCTAAGGTAATATGGCTGTCTACTTACACTCTGCATGGGCTCCGGTCGGTGGCGAGTGACAGTCTTCAGGAAGGCAAACCTTGAGAGAATCCACTGTTCTCTCTCAGTCAGGTTTGGAGCACTATCCCTGCTTTTCTTCTTGTCAAGGCGCGTATGGGTGTCGCGCAACGATCTGAACCAGCCCTTGAGGATGTCAATGTTCAGTCTTGTTCATCTGATGTGCTTGCTCTTCCCAGATCTTCTCTTTCTTGTCTTTCCGCCTATAATCTGTCATCTTCACATTCCACAGCACAGGATTGTCCATGATAAACTCCAGCATCAGCTCCTCTTCTGTGGCGCTGAGGTTGTAGGGGTTTTTCTTCGCCCTCTTCCTCTTATTTTTCTCCTTGCTATCAGCCCGCTGGAAGGAGGTGAAGTCATCAATGGTTTCAGATGATAAAGCCTATGAATTATGGGAGTCTTGGGAAGGTTGTGTTGGGGACTTTGAGAGCTCAGGAACATGTCGCGCATTATTTAAAGATGTCTCAGGAATAAGTGCATCATCATCAGTTGGTTCAACTACATCTGCAGGTGCACAAACACGTTGTTCGTCAGCTTTGGCAACGGCTGATGATGGAGTCCTCTTTCCTTTTCTTCGTCCGCGGGTAGATGATGTCTTTTTATTTGCCATGGTGTCTTCTTCTTTTTTCACTGTAGGTTTGACATTTTCTCGAATGGAGCCGTGTGAAAATACTGCCGCTTATATACGATTAAAAGTCTGTGAAACGCCAGTGGTATACTTGACATGCGCATTCCAAACGCTTCTCGTAAGCTATTCATACGCTGGCATACGCCAGCGACAGGCTACTCATACGATACTCATACGTTTAATAAGTTAATTTTATGCAAAATGTCCTATTTTTACGGACTTTTTCGTGCGCATAAAAATGAATGAAACGATCTTTATACGCGACTCATACGTTCCTATCATACGCAACAGTGTGACAGGGCCTTAAAAAAGGCACTGCTAAAAACTTAAAAATTTGGTTGAAACGCAGGGTTCTCGAGAATGATTTTTTGTAACTTCTTGTTAAATATTTCGAAATCTTTTGAATATTATAAAAAGTAAAAGCAATTTATTTATTTATTCTTAATATTTAAAAAATGCTGCCTATCAGCACTCCACTAGACTAGTAGCCTGTGCACTGACGTAATTTATGAGGGAGCGTTGCGTCTGTGCACAGGCTAGTTGATTAGTGAAAATGAGGTAGATCTCCATATTTTCACGAGACGCAAATCCAAGTGAAAACGCTTTTTACGTGTTTATATCACTTTAAAAAGCTTATAATTGATAAACCATACAACATCCTTTATATAATAGTATTATAAGAATTATTATCCTGACAGTTTGTGTCTCTTGTTTAGGGGATTGTGAAGTTGATATTTGAAGACAACAATGGATCCATTGAAAGCCAAAGCTAATTATTCCAGGGTATGTCATTTGTTAGTAGATAAAGGTGGAGATGTTTTGAGAAATGCTTTGCATGCGGTGCATCCACCTTCCACCTTCGCTTCCATATTGAATGCAAACAAGAAGACCTTACAGAGAATACGATACAGTGTAATTAAAGCCTCTCAATGGGATCTACTCTTCCCAAAATCTGGTACACCAGATTCAAAAAACTTTGATATTACCCTATTGACTGTCCTGCTCCGAAACATTTGTGGAATGTCTGCACCAGCCACCGGATGGAATGTGATGCCTCCAGTCAGCGATACTTCAATATCTGCAAATATTTTAAGAGTCAAAATGTTTAGAAATGAAGTCTATGGTCATATTCCAACTGCTGGTTTGGACGACGTAACGTTTGAAACATTGTGGCAAGAAATTTCTGTTCCGTTAGTCAGCTTGGGAATTCCTCAAAATGATATTGATGAATTAAAGGTGGCTCCTCTTAGCCCTGAAGAAGAAAGTTACATTGAAAGATTGAAAGAGTGGAAACAACAAGAGGATGATTTTATGTTAAAATTAAACGATGTTGAAAGTGAAGTAGTGAAACTAAGAAAGACAGTTGAAAATGTTCATTCCTCGCGTGTCGAGGAACTGGCTAAATTTAACTTCACTGGAGAGATTCGTGACCTTTGTAGAAAATTTCAAGATGGCACCAGAAAGTGGTTGTTTGATAAACTTTCAAATTGGTTTGAGAGTGAAGAATCCAGGGTCTTGATCCTAACTGCAGGTCCAGGTGTTGGGAAAAGCGTTTTGTCTGCAAAGCTTTAAAAAATAAGGACTTACTGCAAAAGTGGCACTTACATTAGCAGATGCATGGCTTTTTGCAAGCAGGATGGAATATTAAACGCATGGCAGGATTCTTCTTTCCTGGTTAAATATTGCTTTCCATGAGACTGTAAAAAATCATATGTAGTGTAGCGCATCTTCTTTCCATCACTTTACAAATTTCCGACATCCAACTCTGAGATGATAAACCAACATAATTTCTTTGCCTCAGGACAGATGGGTTACTTCTCCTTGCAATCTCAATGAGCTCATTGTTGGCCACACTGAGAACTTGTGTTAATATGGTTTCAACTGTCTCTCCTGGAAAGACACCCTATAAATAACATGACATAATACAGTCAAGTTTTTTATTCAAAGTATGTCTAAATACTCTTATACAGAGCAACAAGATATTTCTTATGTTTTAAAATAAATATTTATATATGAGATCTTCGTTATCTTTCTGAATTTTGTATGCATGAATGCACTGTGTATGTACTATGTAGTACGTATGCCATTGCGCAAAAATGCCAAAATATTTAACCACAATACTGGTAATATAATTGAATACCAATATTATGATTGAGCATTTAAATTTTTGAAGAATATCACATGTATTTATTTACTGGAACTGGAATTTCAGCTGTAGTTTCGTCTGCCAAACTTAAACCATGATATTCTTTCATTATTCACATCATTACATGGCTTGCATCATTTCTCCAGGGGAAACCGCGTCAAAATAGTGCAAGCTATGGTCATGCATGAATCGGGTTATATCTATGTCTGCCAAACTGAAAGATGGTGAAATTTCTAGGCAATGCTTGGCACGGATATTTTCCGTTAATGTTTTCTGGGTTTCTTTTATAATTCTCTTAATTCTACCGCGTTTTTAAGCCTTCTCTCACATGGCGCACATATTCGATGAGGAAGTTCGCTATCTTGCGGCAACTTTTCACCGAGAATAATCTCCGCGTTTCGAAGAATTGTTTCGCACTGCTTTCGATAAAGATTCGTGCTGTGTTTCGGATTTTACAATTACAAAGCTTACAACGCGAAATGCTGGCCGTCGATCCTTTTATTTTATAGAGCTTTTTTGGCGTCTCTTTACTAGCCATCAACCCGTTTGAACTTAAACGCATGTTCAAATCTGTAATTTGATTACTAAATGTGATTTGATACATTGTGTCCCCCCAAACAGGATTGGATCATTTAGCGTTTACAGTAAATGCAAGCAATGTCGAGGTAAAGTCGCGAAATATTGTAATGAAACTTTTAGGATATTTCACAATTTTTCACACACGCTCCTTTCCCACCCCACCCTAGATAATATTTTAATTTTCCCCCAGTTTTTGGAGAAAATGATAATCACGTGACCAGCGGTAACCAGGGTCTTCGCCGCAGCGTGGGCCGTGGAGCGTAGCTTAAAGACCCTGGGTACGAGGTTGCACAGGCTAGTTGATTAGTGAAAATTAGATAGATCTCCATATTTTCACGAGACGCAAATCGAAGTGAAAATGCTTTTTATTTGTTTATATCACTTTAAAAAAGCTTATAATTGATAATACCTTTGTATAACAACAGTATTATCAAAATTATCATCCTCACAGTGTGTCTCTGGTTCTAGGATTGTGAAGTTAATATCTAAAGATAACAATGGATTCATTAAAAGCCAAAGCTAATTATTCCAGGGTATGTCATTTGTTGGTAGATAAAGGTGGAGATGTTTTGAGAAATGCTTTGCATGCGGTGCATCCACCTTCCACTTTAGCTTCCGTATTGAATGCCAACAGAGCGACCTTGCAGAGAATACGATACAGTGTAATTAAAGCCTCGCAATGGGATCTACTCTTCCCAAGATCTGGTACACCAGATTCCAACAACTTTGATATTACCCTGTTGACTGTCCTGCTCCGAAATATTTGTGGATTGTCCGCACCAGCCACCGGATGGAATGTGGAGCCTCCAGTCAGCGATACTTCTATATCTGCAAATATTGTAAGAGTCAAAATGTTCAGAAATGAAGTCTATGGTCATATTCCGACTGCTGGTTTGGACGACCTAACGTTTGAAACATTGTGGCAAAAAATTTCTGTTCCGTTAGTCAACTTGGGAATTCCTCAAAATGATATTGATGAATTAAAGGTGGCTCCTCTTAGCCCTGAAGAAGAAAGTTATATTGAAAGATTGAAAGAGTGGAAACAACAAGAGGATGATTTCATCTCAAAATTAAACGATGTTGAAAGTAAAGTAGTCAAACTAACTAAGAAAGTTGAAGATGTTCATCCCTCGCCTGTCGAGCAACTGGCTAAATTTAACTTTGCTGGAAAGATTCGTGACCTTTGTAGAAAATTTCAAGATGGCACCAGAAAGTGGTTGTTTGATAAACTTTCAAATTGGTTTGGGAGTAAAGAATCCAGGGTCTTGATCCTAACTGCAGGTCCAGGTGTTGGAAAAAGTGTTTTGTCTGCAAAGCTTTGCGAGCTTTTTAGAGAACGTGGTCAACACGCAGCTCACCATTTCTGTGACTTTCGAAATTCTGATTCCAGCAATCCTCAGAGAATCCTTCAGTCTCTTGCCAGTCAAATGTGTGATAATGTTGAAGGATTTCGTGATAAACTAACTGAAATTCTTCGTCGTGAACATTCTCGTGACTCGCTTTCAGACGCATTTCGTGTTCTTTTGAACGACCCGCTTCATGCCCTTGACAGACACGATCCAATGTTGATCATCGTTGATGCTTTGGACGAGAGCAAAACTGACAAGAAAAGCGAATTTTTGGAGTTGATATCAGAGAGATTTTGTGAAATGCCAGATTGGATTAAGATATTCATTTCCAGTCGACCAGAGCTACAAGTACGAAAGACTCTTGAACATCTTCACCCATGGGAAATCCGTCCTGAAGACAGAGATCACAACCACGACATAGAGCTTTTTGTTCGTCATAGTTTACCTAATCTTGATGATAATAGTATAAGGTCAGTTGTTTCAAAGTGTGAGAGATCGTTTTTGTACGCTTATTACTTGGTCAGTGAATTGAAAGAAAAGGGCGTGGGAATTGAACCCGACCTAAGTAATTACATCTCCAACGGTATTTCTGGATATTACGGAAAGCAGTTCAAACGTTTACAAATAGGCCTCAAACCTTTCAAGCAAGATACCTCATGTTTCTTAAAACGTTTCATCAATGTCGTTGCCGTTTCTAAGCAGCCCCTGCCAATAAAAGTTCTCTTCACATGCATGGGTCTCTCTAAAGACGAATTTAAAATACGTAAAGCGGTTCTTGACCTAATGTCAGAGATTCTTCCAGTTTACGATGGGTGTCTGACTGTTTATCATAAGTCATTATGGGATTGGCTGACATTGAACGGTTACGAAGAACATGCATTCGTGGCAGATGTTGAAGACGGCAATAGACGTCTCTGGCGTGCTTGTAAGAAACAATTCTGCAAGATAGATGCTCTGAAGTCTGTTTTAGAATTCCAAATTTCACCTGAGAGTAGGTACGCTTTAGAAAATGGTCTGAAATATTTGGTCGATACTAGCGAGGTAGATGAATTTCATTGGTTGGTGCATGTTGGTATAAACTTCTTGAAACTAAAATTTTTTAATGAGTTGAGCGGGGGTTTTTTAAGGCGAATTTTTGGCACCTACCGTTCTAAACTTTCCAAAGATATTTATTGGGGCCTCATTCAAAACGTTTTTTTATCCGAAATGGTAGAAATTGGAATATTTAAAACTTCTGGAAAACATAATTGTTACGTATATTTGCAAGCACTTGCTAATGGGCACTTTGATTTTTTACAAGGTGCCGTGAATTACAAAAGTGTAGCTAGGGATATCTTGGGTGCGACAAATGAGATTTGGATAGAATTTGTGACAACTGGAAGCAATTCTAATTTAAGCATTGTCCTCGAAGCTGTGGTTCCAGACAATTCACTTTCTGATTTTATTGTGTCACCCGACAACACGATGCTTGCTTGCGTTCATCTCGGAGACGAGAAAGTTCAAATGCTTAAAATACCAGATCTTACAACTATCTTTGAGGCACAAATTTCGATAGGACCTCGTTACCGATTCTGTGCCTTTTCTCCAGACTCTTCATATATTTTATGTAATTCAATCCGGTTCTGCATCAATATTAAAGAAATGAAAGAGTTCCCCTTCATTACGCACGGCCCCGATGACATCAGTTACTGTTCATTTTCTTCATGTGGAATGAAACTTGTCACATTAGAGAAAACGTCAATCAAAGTGTGGGATGTAAAAGGGAAGAATTTATTGGTTGAAGTTGGGATTGTGTATGGTAGGAGGTTGTATTGTTTGTTTAGTAATTGTAACTCGTACATTCTTCTTTGGCCAATGGGTCAGGAAAGATTTGGTTTCCCAATCTTAGATTACATGAACATCTTGAATTCTGAAACTTTAGAAAAGATTGATAACAAGTATATTCGTGTTGACCAGAATTTGTGTAGCAATGATTCCTTTCAAATGTTTTCCCCGCCTCATTCGTTTTCCGACTTGAATGTTAAAATGAAAATGAATTATATTTGTTTGCCATCTGGTCAGATAGTTCTTATTTCTAATAAATATTGTTCAAAAGTCTTTTTGTGGAAAAAAAGAAAGTGTGTAGCATTCGTAAATGATTTGAAAAATGATTTAGCTTTGGTAGTGTACGATTTCATAAATCAAAAGATCGTTGACGTGCTTAAGATTGGATTTTTGCCTTGTGATACTGGTGTCACTTACATTTCGAAATTAAATGGGACGAGTTACCTTTTATCTTTAGAATTTCCCAAAGTGCTCAGTGTTTTATCCTTCAAATCGCTTCTCGAATGGCCTGATGCTACTTTTGTTGACAATGCCGAAATAGATTGTCGTGCACTCTCTCCAGACACCTTGTATGTTGCGTGCTGTTTTGAGAATTGCCTTCTTTCAATAAGAAGTGTCGAGAGTGGGGAAACATTGCAAACTGTTGCACTGAAACAACGAGCATTAGCATGTTGGTGGTCAGAGTCGTATCTTTGGTTGGTCTTTGAAGGTCTGGTTGTTAAATATCGCTATGAACCTAGCAGTGAAAATATCTTAGGAAGTCAACATGAAGAATCTATTATAAATTTTGAACGTGTCCTCGCATTTCAAAATGGAGTTCTTGTGATTTACGGCCATCGAAAACTTTCTATTTTAAGAATTTGTAAGGAAAAACTGTATTACCAAGAAACGCCGTCATGTAGGTTTACTGACCCTTCTGTTGCAATAAGTTCTGATGGGTTTGCTGTTATGTTATTATTTTTATTTCAGTTTATGAATTGTGGGAAATAAAATGTGGCAACACATGGATTGTACGTTCAACGGGAGAGTTGAGTCTACCGGTATTCGTGGTGGTCTTTATCTGGTACAAAAACGGCTTGGAATGAAGTGTTCTTGACAAGAGATACATCGTCTAATATTCATTTACTTTCTATTAATTTTCCAAATGGTGTGCTAAATTTCCATGATCTTCCTATTAAAAACTTTTACGGGGCTGTTTATATCGGTTCTGATTTGATCGCTATTTTCACCAGTGTATGGATATATTTTGTTAAGGTGTCGGAAGGCAGAATCATAGCTTCGAGATACTTTCGTAATTTTGTCTTTTTTAGCATTGTAGTTCCTCTCTCATCCACCTCCTTTCTTTCTTCGATCAACGCGTTCTCTTCTGTTCGTTGACAGAAATGCCAACAAATATTTCAAAATTCATAATATTGAAAAGTATTTCTAAGATTTCCTTTCTTGATGTAAGTAGTTTACAATCCGATTTCTTGTTTGAATGCGAAAACCACGCGTAAATCAAAACGTTCAGCTATGGAACGTCCTGAAATGCGAAAACCACGGAAATCGTTGAAACGTTTTTTTAGTTTTTCCTTTCGTGATGTAAATTGTTGAGCATGGAATTTCGCACGAAACGCACGCAAATTGTGATATATATTTTAAAAAAAAAAGCTAATTAACTTTAACATAGTCAACGGACTTAACGAACAGGGAATTCATCTCTGAAAACGTTTGAACTGTGTAATATTAATACAAAAATATTTTTAAAATATATTTTGTATCCAAGAGATTTTCCTGCTGTGTATTTTTATAACCTGCGTGTGAGATCTATTAATTCACATACTTCCTTTGTGTACTTGTGATAAGCGTACATGAATATTCAGCATCTTACTTGTTAAGCGTTCAGTTTATTCTACACACAGGAATTCAGTATAATAGCCCTCTTTACTTGCTTTACTGTTCCTAACGGAAAACGATGAACGAAAAATCCTTCTATAATTAACATGGATCATTATTACATGTTTTTCCGCCTTGAGTAAAAAAAAGGCTTTGAAAGAAACCAAAAAAAATTACGCCGTGACTGAAGGAATATATATTATTTCAATGTTTGTGTTATTTTCATGAATGTTAAAGGTGTTTATGTCCCTAGATTGGAAAACATGATTTCTTCCATTAGAAATTAAAATGTAAAGGAAAAGGTTTTCGTAGCAAGGCAAACGAAGCCATAAATTGAAGGATATTTTTGTTCATCTTTCTTCATTTTGTCAGAGACTTGATTGAAAAGAATATCAAGGAAGGTTTAGGTCAATGATTTACCTGGACTAAAATAGCTGGAATGTGTGGCGAATCGTGGATTTCTTTACTTTTAGAATTAGATTCTTGTTTTGTCAGGCACACTTTTATCAGAATTTTTTAGCATTCCATTTTTATATTCTAAAGCATTGTTTGAAGCTGCTCAGGAAGATAAAGTACATAAACCTTTTGGAAAAGGAGAAAGAAGCCTGTGGCGAGGTACAATTTCTTGGTGTAGTCAGGCTATAATCAGGTCTTATTTTTTTCGAATTTCATTTTCTCGTTTTTGTGTATCTCGCAATAGGCCTCTTGCTCTACTTCGAATAGGTCCATGCATAGTGATGTGAACCCGCGTCATGGTGTAAGGGGCGGATTGCATGGGCGAGGCTGGCCCGTTCCCTATAGTTTATTATAGTCAATTCAAACGTTTCGGTTACATGCAACCGGGTCAGCTTGGGCTGTAGTTGTGTTAAGCGGGGCAGCTCGGCTTGCCGACATGGGCGTGGCAATTGGGGAGGGGGGTGTGTGTGAGGGGTGTGACACCCCCTGATAATTCAGCATGATAAAAAATTGGTCAAATTGCTTTGTTATTTGTAAGCAAATTGAAGCAAATTGAACAAATATACAACAACATTTATTTCAGTATTTATGAATATTTAAGGATCGTGATACTCAGAAAAGGTGACCAATCTCCTACACGCATGTCATACACAAATTTTCATTTCCATTATTAAAAGTGGGTCAATATTACGTGACACCCCCCTCCAATCCTAGCTTGTTTGCCACGCCCCTGCTTAGTTGAAGTTTCGTTTGAGGCTGGCAAACTGGCCTAAAAACACAAGAATGAATATCATACTTTAAACCTAGGAAGGATTGACATATACAGTATTGATTTCAAAAAATGTTCGCTAAAATATCATACTGAAATCACTCATGTAATCGTTTGCTTGGCAAACGTGCTATCCCGGTCCGTGTAATCAGCCCCTAAATGGTATGATTAAATGTTGATTCGTGAATATCAGCGACAGCGATTTCTCAGGAATATCAGCGATGCATGCAGTGATTTCGCGGTGGTAGTTTCCTATTTCTCGAATATATTATTTATATTATTGTATAACCGTGAAGTTATAAGATAAAAGTATTTGTCATGCACATGCACGATATAATTTTCCACGTATGTTTTTCTATACTCCATATAAATACAATTATATAAATATTTTTAAATATTTTATCTTTTTGCTTAAAGCAAATACTAGTTAAGTAAATTAGCTTGTAGGTACACCACGTAAGTAAGTATTGTAGTTGCTTGTAGTTTAAATATGACTCGATGCTGTCGTTGTAACGGGAATGGACGGTGTAGACAAAGAATGTGTTTTTGCAAAGAGCGATCCAGTTTGTGATAAAAATACCAAGTAAATCCTGATATTTCCTCTGGTAAAACGATCTTTTAATAGATTTCTGATATCAGATCTGTTGTTCTTGGAATAAAAAGGTATTACTTCGTTTTGATTGTTTTTTATTATGTAATATTGAATCATTTTATATTAAATTTTTCAGCATTCTCGTTCTTACGGCTACACTCTAAAATATTTATCAATAATTGATTATCAATTCAAGATCATACCGAAAATGTATACCGAGAATATTTCAATATATAGTGTATATGTATTCGTGCAATTTGGTATTAAACTAGAAATACATGCATGCAGCAACCCCTCGCTATTTCAAACCAAGTACACAATTTCCTGAGTTAACCTGACCTAAACTTATATTATGAAATGACACAAAACTCAAATCAGTCCTATTATATTTTACCGAGTATATTATAGCTAATGTTTCCATCATTCAATACAAAAATAATCATAAAGCTAGTGTAAATATTGCCCGTTCAATTTTGCTGCATTATACCATGCCAGCAATTAAGTAACGGTTTAAAATCGAAGTTTCAAACGATTAAGACAGTACAAAATATTCACAGACAAAGAAAAAACTTCAAATGTTATTTTATTCTGTAATTGCAGTCGACGCCGGCGGCTAAAAGTTTTATACTTTATAAATATAGTGTGTATTTTTCAATACCAAAATTCAAATTACACTTTCAAAAACACTTTTTGAAGTTAAAGCAAAGGTGTAATAGCCTTTCACAGGTTTATGCGTTTGCATAAAAAGCTGAAAATTTAACAAATAGACGGCATACAAAGCCGAAAAGTATACAAATACGGCTCATTCTTATCGCGAAACAAATACGAAATAAACAAAGTAAACACGTACCCTTTGTCTTTGAAAACATTTATAAGTTTGCAGATTATGAATTATTCCTCTTACACGGCTTTGTCTTGACCGTATCCACGTTCATCTTTGCTAACTGTCATGCTTCATATATCTTGTTTCTTCTCGTTTTAATTTCTTTACACAAAGTTTATGAAACGCTTTTACAAAAATGTTTACAAAAATGACAGTTAATATAAATTGCTGACGTTCTCATTGAAATACAAACTTTCTGTCTTAGCCAATCAGAACGTTCGTTGATTACCAGATGTTACTCGCGCATGCGCATAACTTACAAAACCACCCAACGTCGACCGTCCATGACAAAGAATTTGGGCAACTTTGGATTCGGCTATGTTCTACCGGGTTCCGGGTGTAATTCCTAATCTCCGAGCGGAATTAGTACCCTCGCAGGCGCTCCGCGCCCGCTCGGGGATTATATATCAATATTGCTGTCCCCAAACCTTCGCATTTTTTGCGCAAAATGGTCCTAAAAGACACATATTGTGTTTCATCACAGGCAGCCGGTCACTGCTGTTACGTCATGCTATTATATATGTACATAATTACAATAAGGCTGGCAACTCTCTCGCAAAAAATATAATACATACAAAAATACTACGCTAGATTCTTTAAAAAAAACAGATACAAAACACCTTGGATATATTGACTATATTTATCTGTCGTTTTTAGACTTGAAAAAAAACTCTTTTGCGAATTAAAAGTGTATTTTCGTTGAAATTTTGCGAAACAGAGGCGGGATGCAATTTAACTTGACAAACGTCATCATCGGAGAATTCGTCGGCAAATTTCTGATTGGCTGTGGCAAGTTCGGAAAATAACGGAGATCTTTTTTCTTCATTGAGTTGACCTTCGTAATTTTCCGAACTTGCCACAGCCAATCAGAAATTTGCCGACGAATTCTCCGATGATGACGTTTGTCAAGTTAAATTGCATCCCGCCTCTGTTTCGCAAAATTTCAACGAAAATACACTTTTAATTCGCAAAATTTGAGCATTTTAGAGTTTTTTTCAAGTCTAAAAATGACAGATAAATATAGTCAATATATCCAAGGTGTTTTGTATCTGGTTTTTTTTAAAGAAACTAGCGTAGTATTTTTGTTTTAAGCGATGGTATTAATGTATGTATTATATTTTTTGCGAGAGAGTTGCCAGCCTTATTGTAATTATGTACATATATGATAGCATGACGTAACAGCAGTGACCGGGCTGCCTGTGGTTTCTACACTGGAGTGTAAATGCCACTCTCATAACGGCAGAGTCTCAAGTGTGGAAGACACAATTTTGTGGGGTGAAGTTTTCTATAAAGTTTAATAATATTTATCCAATTTGGACAGAGATATAATAAGCATGTAAATAGTTGCCTGTTCACTATGTTCAAATTGTGATGTAGATTTGAACAGTTTAAACCCTGCCATTGATGGATTTACCCAGTTTTAGTCTACAGTATTTCCCCAGAGTCTCATGATTGCCAACTCTCACGGATCCACCGTGAGTATTACGGATTTTACTAAAATCACACGGTAAGCTCACGGGTTGTTAATATCTCACGGAAACCTCACGGATTCTCACGGATTTTGAAAATAACCCAACTTGTAATTAAATATGTTAACTTTGTTGCACATTTTAAGTATTAAGAGTGACTTCTTTTGCATCAAATTATAGAAAACTCTTTTCTTCTGAAAAAAATTAACGCTATTTTAATTTAATAATCCAAAAATAGATCATCAAAACATCGCTACTTGCAACCTCGTACCCAGGGCCTATCCCTAATCCGCCCAAGTTTTTGAATATGACTCCATATTTTAAAACATTTTCCGCTCGGCGCCAACCATGGTCGCGCCTCGTGGATCTCCCAAGCAAAATCTCACGGATCTGTTTTTCCCAAAGTTGGCAACTATGCCAGAGTAAACAATATTTCAATATCTAAGATCTAGGGAAAGGGAGTTTAACTAATATATGTAAAAAATACAAATATAAGAGAAATCATGAGTGGTATTAATTGTGTAATTGTGAATGGATGCATGCATAATTAGTGTATGTATTCATATTCAGACATGTACAGTATCTATACAGCCTGGGGTATTAAGTTGGTTTAAATAAATTAAAAAGGAATTAGTTCTACTTTCTCGCTAAGTTATTTGATCAGTTTTGAAAATAATTACGTTTTGCCCAGCAACAACACACTTCTGTCTTGATCCAATCAAAATTTCATGATCATTATTATTTTTAATACCATTCTAACTTTAGTAATATCCAAATGAGAAACTCAACTATGTCATTACAAATTTATGACATAGTTGAGTTTTCAGACGTTTCACTCAAGCTTCACCCTTAGGAATTTCACTAATTAAAGACTAGCTATGTACTTATATTTACAAGTTTTCTGTCTAGTATTCAAGATGTCTTAGAAGTCAAAATATCAAGTTTTATAGCAACATTTTATATTTACTTCTGAGAATGTCCTGGGAAAATGTTGATATATTATAAAAAATATATATATTGGTAGTAGCTATATTATAAAAAAAATATATATTGGTAGTAGCTATTATTATTACATTTACATTTGAGACATCATGTTGAAAATTGAAGGGTCCTGGAGAGTCAAATTCAAATTAAGCTCTTACATACTATTCATATGCATTTGCAAAGTTTATATTTGAATTTAAATCAAGGCCACTTATTTGAGCATGAATCTGATTTACAAGTACTTTTGCAGAATTCATAACCAATTCTTTATTAATTCAGCTGTCCTGGTTGGAACAGTTTATTCATTGGCATAACTGAAAAGTATTTTTAAACTACTTGTATGTTTGAATATTCGAATCTTTGAAATTGATTAGAAATATCACTGCAAATTGCTTTTATTAAAATATCGTGAATTTACAAGTTTTGTTTTTTAGAGCATGTTTCTTCCAAAACCATTCAAGGCCTAGGTTATATGTCGCATCGAATACAATTCAACCAATAGATGAGATGATTAACGTCATTAAGCTTCGTTATCATCTCATTTTTTGTTGTTCGAATTAGCCTTTCTCACGATGACGAATATGCCGCCATTTTTGGGGTACTTTTTTCAAAAACCGTGAGCGTAAGACTTGGTAAGGGCGACTGTCTTTAATTTTAGGCTGAATTTATTCTTCTAATGGTCTGTTTATTCTAAAAAAATGCTTTTGATGTTTAAACATAATTTTTAAATCCATTTCAGAAAATTGAAAGTACCCCAAAACGTCATCGTGAGAAAGGCTAATTGCATTGTTCGAATTGCATTCGACGCGACCAAAATGCAACATATAACCTAGGCCTAAACTAGCGAAAGCCACGCCTAGATCGCTTAATTAGTGGTGGTTTCATTTTTTTTCAATCCTGGTCGCACTCCAGTACATTGAAATGATATAATCTGCTGTAGAGCATATGAAATGATACAGTGGTGAGTGGCTCTATCTATATTATCTATAATACTGGTTTCCTCGCCTTCCAACAACAACAACAACAATAACAATTTATTGCATCCTTGTTACAATAAATACATAACAGAAATATTACAACGAAATTAGGGTACTGACTTCCCGAAATAGCCATAAAAAGCTAAAAATGCCGGGAAGCCAATCCTCGACACAGCTAACCCAAGCCAAATATAAATGCATAAGAGATGCCTGCGGAGAAGGCTAGATTTCCTCACACTAGTAGCAATTTTCATGTCACGTCCGCGTCGTAGATTTGGTGCATCTTAAACTCACTTTTTATTAAGTGGGGCTCACCAACTGCCTAATATGTTGCGCAAAAAAAATTAATGACTGTTGCAGAATTTAGTTTAACGTTTGGTTGAGTATACCAACCATATAAGTAAACAGCATTTACATAGTATGCGCAAATGTATAGAGTTATGGTCGTAAATTCTATAATAGTGTAGTATCATATAGCATAGGAAATGGAGGTTTTGAGGTAGCACGTAGCGGTAACCGCGAAACCAATGTCCCACATAATAACGTAAGCGGACGCGAATGTGGGTTGTAGTGGAGCGAAAACTACAGAAAAAAACCTGTAGATCTGTAACAGATGCGTTAGCGAAATGCATCATTGATTGGTAAAGCATCCTGTTTTGTTATTATAAATATAGGTTAAAATCATTGTTGTAATTTAGTTGTGTATTAGAGCGTGAATTATTGTAAAGTGTTGATTCCTGAATAAATGTAAAATTATATACAGCCCCAGATTGTACGATTTTGGAGCAGCGTAGCGGAAAATCAGACTTGTTTGGAGATTTTGAACAATGACCTCTTTTTACTTATTTAAAACTGGTCTTTGGCTCTACGTTTTTTTTGTATTAGTGTAAACACTCAAATTCTGAACCACATTTGATGTGCCCGTTTTGTGTGTAACATTTCATCTGGATCCTTGTTTAATATTGCTTAATGTGGCTCCCTACAGCTAAGTTTAAGATAAGTTTAATGTGGCTCCCTACAGCTAGTACAGTTTTACGTGATCTATAGTAAAAGATCAGTTTAATATAGCTCCCTACAACTAGTACACTTTTACGTGATCTATAGTAAAAGATCAGTTTAATGTAGCTCCCACAGCTAGTACAGTTCTACATGATCTATAGTAAAAGATCAGTTTAATGTGGCTCCTTACAGCTAGTATAGTTTTACGTGATCTATGTAGATCAGCTAGACGTGCCTTGTCTCTCACTTTAATTAAATATCGGCGAAAAACGTTCATTTATATAATACAATGGCCTCTATTAATCAACTCCCTACTCCAATGTCATCTAGACAACAGAGTGTTACTAGAGCATAGATATTGAAATTGGTCAGGGTATGCATGTCTCGAGTAAAACTAGACTTCGCATGAGCGCATTCTGTGAGTTATTTAAGCGATAAAAACTAGGAATTCAATTTCGCAGTTAATCATCAATGGAGAACCTGCATCTTCATCATGCACAATCGTATTTTCCCATTGATATCGATGGAAACACCAGAACAAGATTTAAGTCGTTGATGGCCACCAATTAGCATTAATTTAGATTTCTTCTCATTCAAGGTTACGAGATTGTCTGTAAACCACTTTTAAACATTTTCCAAAAAACTGCTTATTATGAACGACGGTGACTTGGTATCTGTGAGTAAGATACGAATTGAACCATTCACAAACATGAGAGGAAAAACCTATAATTTTTTATAGTGTGTCCAAAAGCCACGCCTCCGCGTGATACTTCGTTATTTCAAAGACGTCTCCTTTTTTGTTAGGGACCTGACTTTATTGATTGACCTGAAGATTTTGTATAGATTTTATATCAATTGAAATAGCTGAAATTTACTGTCTCTTTCCCATATTATAACCTGTTCGGTCTTAGCTATTACAACGAGTAACAATTCTAGTTCAAGAGTAATTTAAACGCAGAGCCCAATACTGAAACCCCCAAACCCTAATAAGTTTCATGTTCAGAACCTAATGTTAATGAGATAAAGTCTTTGCTTAAATTCATTTAGCACTGGATTTAGCACATGAAAAATTCGACGTCTGAAACGAGCCTAGCTTGCACTAATGTTTTGTACCTAAGCCCCCGTTTCCACGTAGTTTGATAGAAGTGTAATAAGAAAATGTTCAGTTAGTTGGGAGCATTCATTCCAACATATCTAGCTGTAGCAAAGAGTATTTTTAATGTGCGTACTCAGTTAAAGTTAGATACGTTGAAAGAAAAGGCCCTAAAAAGCTAAAAATTTGGTTGAACTACAGGGTCCTCGAGAATGATTTTTTGTAGCATCTTGTTAAATATTTCGAATTTTTTAATATTATGCAGTAAGCATTAGTAAGCATTAAGCATTTAATATAATATTATTAAGTAAAAGCAATTTATTTATTTATTTATAATATTTAAAAAATGCTGCCTATTAGCACTCCCAAATCTCCAGTAGATTAGTAGCCTGTGCACTGACGTAATTTATGAGGGAGCGTTGTGTCTGTGCACAGGCTAGTTGATTAGTGAAAATGAGTTAGATCTCCATATTTTCACGACACGCAAATCTAAGTGAAAACGCTTTTTACGCGCTTATATCACTTTAAAAAGCTTAAAATTGATAAACCATACAACCTTGGCATAACAAAAGTATTATAAGAATTATTACCCTGACAGTTTGCGTCTCTGGTTTAAGGGATTGCGAAGTTGATATTTAAAGACAACAATGGATCCATTGAAAGCCAAAGCTAATTATTCCAGGGTATGTCATTTGTTGGTAGATAAAGGTGGAGATGTTTTGAGAAATGCTTTGCATGCGATGCATCCACCTTCCACCTTAGCTTCCGTATTGAATGCCAACAGAGCGACCTTGCAGAGAATACGATACAGTGTAATTAAAGCCTCGCAATGGGATCTACTCTTCCCAAGATCTGGTTCACCAGATTCAAAAAACTTTGATATTACCTTATTGACTCTCCTATTCCGAAATATTTGTGGATTGTCGGCACCAGCCACCGGATGGAATGTGATGCCTCCAGTCAGCGATACTTCTATATCTGCAAATATTTTAAGAATCAAAATGTTTAGAAATGAAGTCTATGGTCATATTCCGACTGCTGGTTTGGACGACGTAACGTTTGAAACATTGTGGAAAGAAATTTCTGTTCCGTTAGTCAACTTGGGAATTCCTCAAATTGATATTGATAAATTAAAAGTGGCTCCTCTTAGCCCTGAAGAAGAAAGTTATATTCAAAGATTGAAAGAATGGAAAAAACAAGAGGATGATTTTATGTCAAAATTAAATGATGTTGAAAGTGAAGTAGTCAAACTGAGAAACACAGTTGAAAATGTTAATCCCTCCCATGTCGAGCAACAGGCTAAATTTAACTTTGCTGGAAAGATTCGTGACCTTTGTAAAAAATTTGAAGATGGCACTAGAAAGTGGTTGTTTGATAAACTTTCAAGTTGGTTTGAGAGTGAAGAATCCAGGATCTTGATCCTAACTGCAGGTCCGGGCGTTGGAAAAAGTGTTTTGTCTGCAAAGCTTTGCGAGCTTTTTAGAGAACGTGGTCAACTCGCAGCTCACCATTTCTGTGACTTTCGAAATTCTGATTCCAGCAATCCTCAGAGAATCCTCCAGTCCCTTGCCAGTCAAATGTGTGATAATGTTGAAGGATTTCGTGATAAACTGACTGAAATTCTTCGTCGTGAACATTCTCGTGACTCGCTGTCAGACGCATTTCGTGTTCTTTTGAACGACCCCCTCCATGCCCTTGACAGACACGATCCAATGTTGATCATCGTTGATGCTTTGGACGAGAGCAAAACTGACGAGAAAAGCGAGTTATTGGAGTTGATATCTGAAAGATTTTGTGAACTGCCTGATTGGATTAAGATATTCATTTCAAGTCGACCAGAGCTACAAGTACGAAAGATTCTTGAACATCTTCACCCGTGGGAAATCCGTCCTGATGACGAAGATCACAACCACGACATAGAGCTTTTCGTTCGACATAGTTTACCTAATCTTGATGATAATAGTATAAGGTCAGTTATTTCAAAGTGTGAGGGATCGTTTTTGTACGCTTATTACTTGGTCAATGAATTGAAAGAAAAGGGCGTGGGAATTGAACCCGGCCTAAGTGATTACATCTCCCAAGGCATTTCCGGATATTACGAAAAACAGTTCAAACGTTTAAACATAGGCCTCCACCGTTTCAAGCAAGATGCTTCATGTCTCTTGAACAGTTTCATCAATGTCGTTGCCGTTTCTGAGGAACCTCTCCCAATAAAAGTTATCTTTACATGCATGGGTCTTTCTAAAGACGAATTTAAAACACGTAAAGCGGTTCTTGACATAATGTCAGAGATTCTTCCAGTTTACGATGAGTGTCTGACTGTTTATCATAAGTCATTATTGGATTGGCTGACATTGAACGGTTATGAAGAACATGCATTCGTTGCAGATGTTGAAGACGGCAATAGACGTCTCTGGCGTGCTTGTAAGAAACAATTCTGCGAGATAGATGCTTTGAAGTCAGTTTTAGAATTCCAAATTTCAGTTGAGAATAGATATGCTTTAAAAAATGGTTTGGAATATTCGGTCGATACAGGCGAGGTAGAGGAATTTCATTGGTTGGTGCATGTTGGTATAAACGTCTTGAAACTAAAATTTTTTGATGGCCTGGACAGTTATTTTTTCAGGCGAATTCTTGGGACGTACCGTTCTAAACTTTCCAAAGATATTTATTGGGGCCTCATTCAACACGTTTGTTTCTCCGAAATGGTAGAACTGATTGGAATATCTAAGACTTATGAAATAGATCATTGTTACGTATATTTGCAAGCACTCGCTAATGGGCACTTTGATTTTTTGCAAGGTGCCGTCAATTCCAAAAGTGTAGCTAGGGATATCTTGGGTGGGACAAATGAGATTTGGATAGAATATGTGACAACTGAAAGTAATTCTAATTTAAGCATTGTCCCCCAAATTGCGTTTACAGACGATTCATTTTTTGATATTTTAGTGTCACCGGACCAGACGATGCTTGCTTGCATACATGCGCATGAGGGAAAATTTCAAATGCTTAAAATACCAGATCTTACAACAATCTTTGAGGCACAATTTACTAGTAAAAGACCTCTTTGCGAATTCTCTGCCTTTTCTCCAGACTCTTCATATATTTTATGCAATTCAATCCGGTTCTGCATCAATATTAAAGAAAAGAAAGAGGTCCCCTTCATTACGCACGCCCCCGATGACATCAATTACTGTTCATTTTCTTCATGTGGAATGAAACTTGTCACATTTGAGAAAACGTCAATCAAAGTGTGGGATGTAAAAAGCAATCGCAAGATCGTTGACGTGTTTGAGATTGGATTTTTGCCTCATGATACTCTTGTCAATTACATTTCGAAATTAGATAGGACGAGTTTTCTTTTATCTTTACCAATTCACAAAGTAGTGAGTGTTTTATCCTTCAAATCCCTTCTCGAATGTCCCGATGCTACTTTTGTTGATAATGCCGAAATAGCTTGTTGTGCACTCTCTCCAGACACTTTGCATGTCGCGTGCTGTTTTGAAAATTGCCTTCTTTCAATAAGAAGTGTCGAGAGTGGGGAAACATTGCAAACTGTTGCACTGAAACAACGAGCATTAGAATGTTGGTGGTCAGAGTCGTATCTTTGGTTGGTCTGTGAAGGTCTGGTTGTTAAATATCGTTATGAACCTAGGAGTGAAAATATCTTAGGAAGTCAACATGAAGAATCTATTGTAAATTTTGAACGTGTCCTTGCATTTGAAAATGGAGTTCTTGTCATTTACGAATATCGGAAACTTTCTATTTTAATAATTTGTAACGAAAAACTGTGTTATCAAGAAACGCCGTCATGTAGGTTTACTGACCCTTCTGTTGCAATAAGTTCTGATGGCTGTGCTGTTATGTTATTATTATTTGATTTTATTTCGGCTTATGAATTGTGGGAACTAAAATGTGGCAACACGTGGATTGTACGTACAACCGGAGAGTTACATCTACCTAGTATTCGTTGGTGGTGTTTATCTGGTACAAAAACGACTCGCAATGCAGTCTTCTTGACAATAGATACACCGCTTGATATTCATTTAGTTTCTATTACTTTTCCAAATGATGTGCAAAATTGGCGTAAACTTCTTATAGAAGAAGACTTTAGAGCGGCTGTTTATATCGATTCTGATTTGATCGCTATTTTCGCCGGTGAATGGATACATTTTGTTAAGGTGTCGGAAGGCAGAATCATAGCTTCCAGATACTTTCGTGATCTTTCCTTTTCTAGGAGTGCATTTCCTCCTCATCCACCTCCTTTCTTTCTTCCATCAACGCGTTCTCTTCTGTTCGTTGACAGAAATGGCAACAAATATTTCAAAATTCATAATATTGAAAAGTATTTCTAAGATTTGCTTTCTTGATGCAAGTAGTTTAGAATCCGATTTCTTGTTTAAATTCGAAAACCACGCGTAAATCAAAACGTTCAGCTATGGAACGTACTGAAATGTGAAAAACACGGAAATCGTTAAAACGTATTTTTAGTTTTTCCTTTCGTGATGTAAATTGTTGAGCATGGAATTTCTTGTTTTAACGGCGAAACGCACGCGTCTATGAAAACGTTTGAACTGTGTAATATTAGTAGAAAAATATTTTTTAAATATAATTTGTATCCAAGAGATTTTCCTGCTGTCTCCTTTTATAACCTGCGTGTGAGATCGATTAATTCACATACTTCCTTTGTGTACTTGTGATAAGCGTACATGAATATTCAGCATCTTATTTGTTAAGCGATCAGTTTATTCTACACACAGGAATTCAGTATAATAGCCCTCTTTACTTGCTTTACTGTTCCTAACGGAAGACGATGAACGAAAAACCCTTCTATAATTAACATGGATCATTATTACATGTTATTCCGCTTTGGGTAAAAAAAGGCTCTGAAAGAAACATAAAAAATTACGTGACTAAAGAAATAGATTTTCAATTGTTTATGTTATTTTCCTGAACGTTAAAGGTGTTTATGGTCTTTATATCACTAGATAGGAAAACATGATTTCTTCCATTAGAAATTAAAATCTAAAAGAAAATATTTTCGTAGCGAGGCAAACGAAGCTATAAAATGAAGGATATTTTTGTTCATCTTTCTTAATTTTGTCCGAGACTTGAGTGAAAAGAATAACAAGGAAGGTTTAGGTCAATGATTTACCTGATCTAAAGTAGCTGGAATGTGTGATGAATCGTGGATATATTTACTTTTAGAATTAGTTTCCTGTTTTGTCAGGCACATTTTTATTAGAAGTTTTTAGCATTCCATTTTTATATTTTAAAGCAATTTTTTTAAGTGCATAAACCTATTGGAAAAAGGAGAAATAAGCCTGTAGCGAAGTACAGTTTTTTGGTGTAGTCAGGCTATAACAAGGTCTTAATTTTTTGAATATCAAAATCATATTTATTTTATGTCAGAAGATACAAAAAACGAAGTTTGCTCCATCAAAATTTAGAAGTAAACAAATTATTCTGGAATTTTTGCAGTAGAAAACCTGACTAGCCTTGTTTTTGTGTATCTCGCAATTGGCCTCTTGCTCTACTTCGAATAGGTCCATTCATAGTGATGTGAGCCCGCGTCATGATGTAAGGGGTGGATTGCATGGGCGAGGCTGGCACGTTCCCAATAGTTATTATAGTCAATTCAAACGTTTCGGTTATATGCAATCGGATCAGCTCGGGTTGTGGTTGAGTCGAGTGGGCCAGCTCGGCTTGCCGATATGGGCGTGGCAATTGGGGAGGGGGTTTGTGCGAGGATGTGACATCCCCTGATAATTCAGCATGATAAAAAAAACGTTGGTCAAATTGCTTTGTTACTTGTAAGCAAATTGATCAAATGTACAACTGCAACATTTGTTTCAGTATTTATGAATACTTAATGCTTGTGATACTCATAGAAAAGTTGACCAATCTCCTACACCCATGTCATACACCACTTTTCATTTTCCATTGTCAAAATTGGGTCAATATTACCTCACACCCTCCAATCCTAGGTAGTTTCCTCTTTCTGTATAACCGTGAAGTTACAAGATAAAAGTATTTGTGATGCACATGCACGATATAATTTACCACGTATGTTTTTCTATACTCCATATAAATACAATATATAAACATTTTTAAATATTTTGTCTCTTTGCTTAAAGCAAATAATAGTTAAGTAAATTAGCTTGTAGGTACACCACGTAAGTAAGTATTGTAGTTGCTTGTCGTTTAAATATGACTCGATGCTGTCGTTGTAACGCGAATGGACGGTGTAGACAAATAATGTGTTTGTGCAAAGAGCTATCCAAGGCAGATCTATAAAGCAGAAAGAACAAACAATGTAAAAATAAAAAAGCAGCTCGTCGTTTTGTTGAAACTGTTACGTTTACGAGAAAGTTTTTAACTGCTTCTGACATCGCAATGACCCAGCCAAGGGAAGCATATACTGCGCTCATTCGTAGCATTAAGAATAAATGGATTTATTACATACACAAGAACTGCATGATCTAATGTGCAATCTGATTGTCTCTCTATTAGACATATAATGAGATATTATTAGCTCATATCGGTCAGGTATAAAGAAACGTAAACAAAATAGCTGAAATATTTGAGGAGTTTGGCGACAATGAAATTCAAGTTTTACATGATAAATGTAAACCAAAGTGCACCGAAAGGGCAACAAACTTTGGAGTGAAACTATTCGGTAGATTAAAGACTATACAGTATACGGTTTTGCTTCTGTTTTTATTAATTCTGAAAGGCATATTTAATTGCTAATGAAATTAGTAAGATGGCTCCAGACGGTTTAGCTAAGCTATAATATAATGCAATATTTTGGTACTTTTTAATCAAATGCGTACCAGGAAGGTCGCCGGTTTCAATCAACATGGCGGTCATGCCGGTCATTCTGAAAATTGCTCTGCAGTTATTTTTAATTTTCTGCTTAAAGAAACCTAGTTTTAGTACGGCAAACTCAATTTGTTACTCTTTTTATGGCGAAGAAATGACTGATGCAAATCAATCGCTAGTATCTCAATCGTTATGGTGCTATCAGCAGATCAGTGATGTCCATCATGTTGGAAAGAAGCTTGATCTACGATTGTTGTTATTGCTTGGTGGTGATATTGAACTCTGTCCTGGACCAGAGAATGAATACGTCTCGGCTAATAATCCAGAACTATAGAACGCCTAATCAGACAGCGTGGCTTGAAGTGTCTTCATTTAAACGTGCGAGGTTTGTGGAATAATTTACTGCATGTTACGGAACTTCTTACGACCTACGACAAGGTTGATTTTCTCGCTCTTACCGAAACACATATACAAGACGAACCCGAAGAATTGTACTCTATTGGGGGTTATTCATTTATTAGCCGATCTCGATGCAATGGTTTGGGAGGTGGTGTTGGTATTTATATTTCGGATAGGATAAACTGGACAAGGAGACCTGGAAACTGAGTTGGAGTCTTTATAGCTTGAGATATTTCCGATTAAGTCGAAAAGTTTTCTGATGTGTGTTATTTATGGGCCTCCGGACTGTTCATCTTATCTCCATGCAAATTTTAATACCTTATTTGCAAATATGTTACATGTGGTTGACTCTAAAGAAGTAATTGTCCTAAGGGATTTGAATGTCAATTATCTCAGAAGAGAAGATCATCCTGAAATAAAACGAATTATCTCGGTAAATGGATTTAAACAAATCGTGAAGAAAGCTACCCGGACAACCCTAAATACCAGCACATTAATTGTGTTATTATCACTAATAACCCTTCCGTTATTGCACATACGGATGTTGTTCCAATTGCATTCAGTGACCATGATTTAATTGGCTGTGTAAGGAAACTAAGTCATACTAAATATGCGGCAAAGGTTATAAACTGTCGAAACACGAAAAATTATAACAAGGAACTGATGTGTGACGAATTGCGTAAGCATGATTGGTCACCTGTTTATGAACCAGGGGCCGGTTGTTCGAAAGGCGTTTAGCTTACACGGTGGATAAGTTCAAAATGGAAAACAAAATTATCGATTTATTAAACAACCGAGCTGAAATATTTTGATGTAAAAAGTTTAATTTTCAATGGAAGTACAAATTAAACACATAAGATGCAAGTTCAGTCATTAACAAGATCCATTTTTAATCTTAGGTATATACAGTATGTAATTCTTTAACTATATTTTATTATCTTATATTTACAGGATCCACATTGATAACAGTTCTTAATCGAACTGAAGTGATTTTATCCTGTATAAATATTCGACTAATAATAATAAATAAATAATAATAAAAGTTGTACAAGGCTACTAATACGAATTCGTGCATTTCTTGTTTGTTTCAACTGTAAATACATGCCTTATGCCATATAATAAAATTTTTATTAACCTCGCTTGGTTAGTTTTTACCAAGAAATATCGGAACGATCTCGGTCTTTTTCGTCTAAAAGAGACCTGGGTCCGATATCAATCACTTGATAAGAAGTTACTAAAGGCTGTTTTCCACTTACGCGTTTTTCATACGCACGTACACGCACCTAAAAGTCTATAAATTCTTATACATGTTATCTAAGTCAATAAATCGAAGGAACTTAGTTTTCTGCGTATTTTAGTATGCATTAGTTGACCGGTATGTTAAATAATAAAAATTTAAAAGCATTTAAAATTTTCCGTACGTGTCCGTGCGTATAAAAAACGCGTAAGTAGAAAAGTGGAAACCAGCCTTAACTCACCCCATGCAGTGAAGGTTAAAAATTTAAAGTCAGGAAAACTGAGGAATTTCAGCTGCACGTCAAGGAATATTTGAATTTATCAAACAGACAGTAAACTAACTGATTTGATAATTGTTATTTATGAATGATGCGGTCAAAAAACAAACGAATCAGCTCGTCATATTTCTTCTGGTAAAACCATCTTTTAATAGATTACTGATATCAGATCGGTTGTACTTGGAATAAAAAGGTATATTATTTTAATTTGATTGTTTTTATAGTGTATATTAAATCATTAATTTATATTAAATTCTTCAACATTCTCGTACCAACACCCTTAAATATTGATCAATAATTGATTATCAATTCAAGATAATGCCGAAAATATATACCGAGACTGAATATTTCAAACTATTAATAGGAAACACAATTTACTAGCTTACCCATGGGTATAAATGCTGTCTGAAAGCATGATGTCAGTGTTCAGGTAAAACACACACATCAACAAGATGCACAGTTATGTCTGAGTCATTTGGTGTAACATTAACAGTCTGTCATGTAATGTTGGCTGTTTCTGCATACACGAGCAAATCAAATTGTGGACAAGATTCTTCTTGTCAGATTCAGGGTTACGATTACAGACAGGCTTTGGTTGGTCAAATATGTTGAATAAACACTAGATTGCTAGCTGTTGCGATACTTATCATGCATGGAAGGCGAGCTTTTTGTTAAGCTTTTAGCCAGATTCAGACATAATGTTTAGCCACTCTTAATTTAACCGCTGTGAATTTTACATAAGAAAGCTTATATTTTGAAATGTAATTTGTTAAACAACCGAATGGATTTGCGATGTAGGATTGTGAACAGCGTTATTTTAGTTTTACTCGGTAAGACATTCAGTCGAACTAAGGAATGTCTGATAGTGATAGTCGAAGGTAAAGCGAAAATTTCATGTTTTAGAAATACTATGGCTGTGCGGATAATTCTGCATAGGCTCGTCGAGGAAGGGAGATTTATGCTATACTGCCGCATTATTTACCGCATTATTTTTGACAGTAATTACCCAAACCGCAGGGAATGTTTCAGGAATGCATTCTACGGTTAGGAATGGTAAAGACGAGCTAAAGTTATAAAGAAATTTGAAGAGACTCTTATCGGTGAAACAAATGAAACCTACGAACGCTTTTAGTATAACAGGCGTGACGAGAGATAGGATTTCATTGAATTTATCGGAAATATATGAAAGGAAAGTCAGTGCGAAAGAGGTTCTTGCAAAGTTTCGCCGGAAATTTGTTAAAGCAACGAAACAACAACAAAAAAATTCAAGAAGTGAAGACGCATTTTTGTTAGTAATTAACCAATATGCGAATCAAACGATGGGAATTGTTTGAAAGATGCATTTTACGGTTAGGAATGATAAAGACGGTTTCGCTACAGCTATAAAGAAATTTGAAGAGACTCTTAATTATTGTTGAGACAAATGAAACCTACGAACTCTTTAAGTTTAACAGGCGTGACGAGAGATACGGTGAAACAATTAATCCAACAATATACGCGACGGCTTTCCCAATTTTCAGCAACATGCCGCAATTTATCTGCAAGTGTCTTCAGGCAACATTGCTACGAGATTGCATGAATCTATTTAAAGGGAAAGTCAGTGCTAAAAAGGTTTTTGCAAAGTTTCGCCGGAAATTTAGCGAAGGAACGAAACAACAACAAAGAAATTAAAATTCTTTCTAAGCATCGTTGCTAAAATCACCCGCACGTATCCAATATTGTAGCAAGTATACCAATAGACAAAGTTATTTTATCATTGGTAGTCTATATTTTCGTGTTGTGAATACGAAAATGAATGTATGCCAACGGTAAAAGGGAAATTGTACCAATGTTGTAAGAGTTTTCGTATCGTCAATTGTGTCATGCTGCGATTGTCTCCTGCTGAGCACGGTCTCACGCATGCACGCTAAATGACCTTACCATTGGTAACATTCGTACGAATGGAAAATGCCTTATTTAACATTCGTTTACACTCGAATATCACACCGTACCCTTGGCAATATTAAACTTACAAGTCTCTAGGAATATAGACTATATAGACGGCCCAAACCGCGTAAATACTCGAACTGTTTAAACAATGTCATTATTTATTATATTTTTGCTGCGTTCTTTAAATACCACAAAAGCTTTTCGAGTCGGAGAATATTTTTTTTATCAAGTTATCGAAGATTTAGAACGCATTAAGACGGCTACTGATGATATTTCAATTCGTAATCGATTGCGAAAGTTCAGAGCAGTGAAAGACCACGATGTTCAGTTGAAACTGCTGTTAAAACGTTGTAGAGGAAGAAAAGTGAAACTCAACAATGTCAAAATCCTGCTCATGATAGGAACTACATAGAGATCAGTTGTTGTCACCTGCTCGCGGGTGACCTCCTTAAGACCAGGCGAATCGCCTGACAAAAAAAACGTGTTGACAACGTATTACTATTGAGAATTCTAGTGAGCTGAGAGTATTTGGGAGACAGAAGTGTACTTTTTTGTACAATTTATTACATTATTATAAAACAAAAAAGATTATTGGTGATTCGAGTGTTGCCGGAACAAATTCGGAACACTCAAACAAACGTCACGTCAGTTCCCTACATAGGTAGGTAATCACGTACATCAGTTGGAATGCTTGAATTATCCAAAATTAAGAATATGAGCAAACCCAATGATGGTGCAGAAGTAAGAAATATCATGGGATCCATACATTATCTAGCAAAGTGTTTGCGGTAACCTAGTGACGTCGTGGAACCATTGAAACCACGAAAAATGTTGTTTTCGTATGGGACGAGATCCGCGAGCAAGCGTTTTGTTTACTAAACACAACACAACCACCACCTACCACACACATTAAACAACCACCACCTACCACACACTTCACAACCACTACCTACCACTCAATTCACAACCACCACCGACAACACACTTCACAACCACCGCCTACCACACAAATCACAACCACCACCTACCACTCTATTTACAACCACCACCTACTCCACACTTCACAACCTCCACCTACTAAACACAACACAACCACCGCCTACCACACAAATCACAACCACTACCTACCATTCTATTTACAACCACCACCTACCCCACACTTCACAACCTCCACCTACTACACACTGCACAACCACCACCTATCACACAATTCACAACCACCACCTACCACTTAATTTACAACCACCACCTACAACACACTTCACAACCACCACCTACCACATACTTCACAACCACTTCCTACCATTAATTTACAACCACCACCGACAACACACTTCACAACCACCGCCTACCACACAAATCACAACCACCACCTGCCATTCTATTCACAACCACCACCTACCCCACACTTCACAACCTCCACCTACCACATACTTCACAACCAACACCTACCACTTAATTTACAACCACCACCGACAACACACTTCACAACCACCACCTACCACACACTACACAACCACCACCAACCACACACTTCACAACCACCACCTACCATATACTTCACAACCACTACCTACCATTAATTTACAACCACCACCGACCACGCACTTCACAGCCACCAACTACCACACAATTCACAACCACCACCTACCACACACTTCACAACCACCATCTACCACACAACTCACAACCACCACCTACCACACAATTCACAACCACCACCTACCACACAATTCACAACCACCACCTACCACGCACTTCACAACGACCACTTACCACACAATTCACAACCACCACCTACCACACAATTCACAACCACCACCTACCACGCACTTCACAACGACCACTTACCACACAATTCACAACCACCACCTACCACACAATTCACGACCAAACGGACTTACGAGAATTACGATCCAAAGAATGAAGTTCGTTTCCCCCCCTGGTTCCGCCAGTTTTTTCAACCCGGCTTTGAATGTGTGTAGGTTTACGACTGACACTGGTAATATTGATCTCAGGACGATATAATTGATTTCAAAAACAGCAATTGTCAAAGAAAACAAGACGCCTGCTCTGGCGTTAACTCCGGCGTGCCGTGCAAGTGCCAGTCTTCAATATAAAGCTTCTGAACATAAACAATAGAGTTCATACTCATTTAGATGCCTTGCCAACCTAAATGTTAGTCGATTCGAAATATAAAATAAATTCCTCGAAAATACGAAAAGCTACAAAGAGCTTAGGAGTTTCATTACGGTAATCCAAAATGCTTTGAAGCAAACTCCCTATAAAATTATTTCAATAGATCTTTTTTATATCGATACTATATTCTGTTTTGCAGTTTTATTTTTTCATGGGTAAGAAAAACGACAATGCTCTGTATTTTTACGGATTCACTCTTACTCACAGTTGAGAACAACACAAACAAATATTATTTTATTGAAGAATGTTTAAGTAAAACACAAAAATTAATTAGCGTTTACGATGATCAATCAAAAAATATTATCGTCATCAATGACTACCTTTAATGCACAAGATATAACAAAATAACGATTTATATATATAAATATATATAATATATATATATATGTTATATCTCAACTGTAAATCATCCAATCAGAAAGCTCGATTTGTACCACGTGATCAGTAAATTAATCATGGAGTTCCATCGAATTGTTTCACATTATGCTATAAAAGTCGAATACCCCGCTGCAGCGGGGTATTCGAGTTTGCGTGTACCACGCGTGGATGCCTCGTACACGACTCGAGGTTGTCAACAATTTCAAAATGGAGGCAAAAGAAGCCATTTCACCCAGCTTTTGCGCTGCCTACACGTTGTTTCGATATAATATATAATTTATAGACCTTCCGCTCGGGGAATTCGACGAAATATTACCCCCTCGGGAAGATATATCCCTCGGGCGAAGCCCTCGGGATATATCTTCCCTTGGGGGTAATATTTCGTCGAATTCCCCTCGCTCCAGGTCTACAAATGATAAATATACACATATATACATATATATATATATATATATATATATATATATATATATATATATATATATATATATATATATATATATATATATATATATATATATATATATATACCGGCGTAAAAAGCATTCAAATATATGGACCGCTGTGCAACAGAATTCAACAGAACTCATTATAACTGACATGCCTGTAGTCCATGCAATACACTATTACAGCTATCTAGACGAGAAATCACAGGGTTCTCGAGAATGATATCTGTAGCATCTTTTGAATATTATGCCGAAAATAAAAGCAAGTTGTTGATTTATTGTTAATATTCATCATAATTCGTTTGGTTGTTGAAAGTCATTGCCCATTAGGACTCCAAAATTCTAAAGTAGATCATAGGCAGCCCAGACTTTGACTTGCGCGTGTGATACTCGCGCGCGTGTCGCGCTTACGTTGTTTACTTCGTCTATATATTATGACAAGGTAGGAAAGAGTTTATCAAAATATGACAGATATACCTTCGTAAATGTATAATTATCTAAAAAATTACTTGAAGAAACGCCACAAAAACTACAACCTACTAATCACTGATGATTAAACTACATTATCCTGAAGTTTTCATGTTTTTAAACAACATCTAAAGACCTCAAATTAGCGAAATAAAACAGGAATTCATACGGAATTTTGAGAAAACTATCCGAGGGTCACTCCGCCTAAGGAAACGTCATCTTTTTTCAAATATTAGCTAAACGCTCATTGGCTTACCTGCAGGACCATCAATGAGAACCAATGGGCGTTTAGCTAATATTTGAAAAAAGATGACGTTTCCTTAGGCGGAGTGACCCTCGGATAGTTTTCTCAAAATTCCGTATGAATTCCTGTTTTATTTCGCTAATTTGAGGTCTTTAGATGTTGTTTAAAAACATGAAAACTTCAGGATAATGTAGTTTAATCATCGGTGATTAGTAGGTTGTAGTTTTTGTGGCGTTTCTTCAAGTAATTTTTTAGATAATTATACATTTACGAAGGTATATCTGTCATATTTTGATAAACTCTTTCCTACCTTGTCATAATATATAGACGAAGTAAACAACGTAAGCGCGACACGCGCGCGAGTATCACACGCGCAAGTCAAAGTCTGGGCTGCCTATGAGTAGATTAGCGAAAATGAGGTAGACTAAGTTCCATATTTTCACGAAACGGTAATCCATTTGAAAAGTCTTTTAACGCGTTTATATGACAACAACATTTGTACACAACATTTGTTTACAACAACATTTGTACAACAGTGTCATAAGCATTATCATCCTGCATGACAGTTTGTTTTCTGGTTTACTTTTATAGGGGATTGTGAAGTTACTATTTAAAGACAACAATGGATCCATTGAAAGACAAAGCTAATTATTTCAGGGTATGTCATTTGTTGGTAGATAAAGCTACAAATGCTTTGAGAAATGCTTTGCATGCGGTACATCCACCTTCCACCTTAGCTTCCGTTTTGAATGCCAACAAGAAGACCTTGCAGACAATACGATACGGTGTAATTAACGCCTCGCAATGGTATCTACTCTTTCCAACATCTGGTACACCAGATTCAAAAAACTTTGATATTACCCTGTTGACTGTCCTGCTCCGAAATATTTGTGGATTGTCTGCACCAGCAACCGGATGGAACGTGATGCCTCCTGTCAGCGACACTTCTATATCTGCAAATATTGTACGAGTAAAAATGCTTAGAAATGAAGCCTATAGTCATATCTCGACTGCTAGTTTGAAAGAAATAAAGTTTGAAACATTGTGGCAAAAAATTTCTGTTCCGTTAGTCAACTTGGGAATTCCTCAAAATGATATTGATGAATTAAAGGTGGCTCCTCTTAGTCCTGAAGAAGAAAGTTATATTCAAAGATTAAAAGAGTGGAAAGAAAAAGAGGATGATTTTATATCAAAATTAAACGATGTTGAATGTGAAGTAATCAAACTTAGAAAGACAGTTGAAAATGTTCATCCCTCGCCTGTCGAGCAACTGGCTAAATTTAACTTCACTGGAAAGATTCGTGACCTTTGTAGAAAATTTCAAGATGGCAGCAGAAAGTGGTTGTTTGATAAACTTTCAAATTGGTTTGAGAGTAAAGAATCCAGGGTCTTGATCTTAACTGCAGGTCCAGGCGTTGGAAAAAGTGTTTTGTCTGCAAAGCTTTGCGAGCTTTTTAGAGAACGTGGTCAACTCGCAGCTCACCATTTCTGTGATTTTCGAAATTCTGATTACAGCAATGCTCAGAGAATCCTTCAGTCTCTTGCCAGTCAAATGTGTGATAATGTTGAAGGATTTCGTGATAAACTGACTGAAATTCTTCGTCGTGAACATTCTCGTGACTCGCTGTCAGACGCATTTCGTGTTCTTTTAAACGACCCCCTCCATGCCCTTAACAGACACGATCCAATGTTGATCATCGTTGATGCTTTGGACGAGAGCAAAACTGACGAGAAAAGCGAATTTTGGAGTTGATATCTGAGAGATTTTGCGAACTGCCAGTTTGGATTAAAATATTCATTTCAAGTCGACCAGAGCTACAAGTGCGAAAGATTCTTGAACATTTTCACCCGTGGGAAATCCGTCCTGATGACAAAGATCACAACCACGACATAGAGCTTTTCGTTCGTCATAGTTTACCTAATCTTGATGATAAAAGTATAAGGTCAGTTATTTCAAAGTGTCAGGGATCGTTTTTGTACGCTTATTACTTGGTCAGTGAATTGAGAGAAAAGGGCGCGGGAATTGAACCCGACCGAAGTGATTACATCTCCAACGGTATTTCGGGATATTACAAAAAGCAGTTCAAACGTTTAGACATAGGCCTCCAACATTTCAAGCAAGATACCTCATGTCTTTTAAACAGTTTCATCAATGTCGTTGCCGTTTCTAAGGAACCCCTCCCAATAAAAGTTCTTTTCACATGCATGGGTCTCTCTGAAGACGAATTTAAAATACGTAAAGCGGTTCTTGACATAATGTCCGAAATT